>NC_089746.1:15314694-15399694 GCF_040412425.1 Macrobrachium rosenbergii
ATGCTTTAATTTTAAATTCAGGCAATCCTTCATTGCAATCATGCCATATGTTAGTTATTCTCTCTCTCTCGGGAGGTGGAGGTGGGGGAAAGTTAGAGAAAGGAGTGGAAAGAGGAACATAAATTCTTCACCATTTCTTCTAATTATAAGGCCTCTCTCTCTCTCTCTCTCTCTCTCTCTCTCTCTCTCTCTCTCTCTCTCTCTCTAAGACATTGCCACCTACCCTCACTATAATTTTTATGCTTTGTATCTAATTCAGACTTGCTTCATTGCAATAATTTCATATGTTAGTTATTCTCTCTCTCTCTCTCTCTCTCTCTCTCTCTCTCTCTCTCTCTCTCTCTCTCTCTCTCGGGAGATGGAGGTGGGGGGAAAGTTAGAGAAAGGAGTGGAAAGAGATATATGAACTTCACGATTTCTTCTGATTTAAGGACAATCTCTCTCTCTCTCTCTCTCTCTCTCTCTCTCTCTCTCTCTCTCTCTCTCTCTCTCTCTCGTGTGGGTGCGGGTACACACGGTGTCGTGTTACAAATGAGAAAGGAAGTTCGGCGACCATCGCATTTGTAGTTTATCCGCCGAAAGTTTGGAATGCTAATTATCCCGGGAGTTTAATCAGTATAATGTATGCACGCTATTTGACGCCACGTTAAATCAAATTTCACTCTTGCACAACCGGGAGTGCCAGTGTTCAAGGTTCATGCTTAAACTAGTATGTGTGAGTATATGTATATATATATATATATATATATATATATATATATATATATATATATATATATATATATATATATATATATATATATATATAATATATATATATACATGTATGTACATAGACATACATACATATATATATACTGTATATATATATATATATAAATACACACACATATACACATAGAGAGAGACACACACACACATATATATACAGAGAGAGAGAGAGAGAGAGAGAGAGAGAGAGAGAGAGAGAGAGAGAGAGAGAGAGAGAGAGAGAGAGAGACTGACAGTTTTGACAAAGCCCTCATTAGAACGTTCCGAAATAATTGTATATTGCCATTCAGGTGAGACATATGATGATTGTTCACTGTATAATAGCAACAATGTAAACTTCTAGGGACTGATTTACACAAAACCAACCCGCATGATTGGCCAAGGAAACTAATATGCAATCAAAAATAGAGTTAAATATGAGCAAGGACTCAAGAAAACAAAAAGAAGAATAAATATCAATTATCTCATGATCTTTTCCTTTGGATGATAAACATTTTACATCCTGAAGATCTAAAAATTGAGATTTTTAACCCTCCTGACAATTTTTTCTATTGAATATCATAACAAATACAGGAAATATTGGACTATGCTATTAATTAATCATTTCATGAATAGAAAACGTCAATGATAATTAGACGTTTGGTCAGAATAGGTCAACTGATGAGCAAGAATGGAAATAAATAATATTTAAAGACCTTCCCAGTATAAAAGATTGCATTTAAATCTTAACAGAAATGTAGAGTAAATTTTAAGTAAATATTTGACGTAAATAAACATTTATTTGTCTCTGATGCCAAGTAATATATATATATATATATATATATATATATATATATATATATATATATATATATATATATATATATATATATATATATACATACATACATACATATACTGTATATATATACCGGTATATGTACTGTATAAATATAGTGGATACATGTAAGCGGATAAATAAATTTGGAGACAGACTGAAATGAAATAAAATGAATAAATAAATAAATAAAAAATTGAATAAATTTTGGATATAATCTGAAATCACCAAGCTCTAAAAATTCACGGGAGTCAACGAGTCAGTGTTGTACAAATCGAGCGAACTTAATCCTGAATATTTGCAATTTCTGGTCTGATCGTAACAAAAAAGATATCTTGCTTTTTCTTATTTATCAGTTATGATAAACGTCTATTGAAAGTTAATATTCAAGTGGATGAAATGCGCATTTTATTTTGAATATATTTAATCTTCAAGTTAGTGATCTCTTCTTTCTTAAATTCCTACTATCTTCTGTTACTTCTTTCAAATGAATGCCATATTTTTTGAAAGGTTGAATTTCCTGTCAATGGACCCAAGGAACTTTTTTCATATTCATATGCATTTATCTTCTGAATAATAATAATAATAATAATAATAATAATAATAATAATAATAATAATAATAATAATAATAATAATAAACATCATATTCTATGGAGCTTGAATTTCAAGTCAGTGGCACCTTTGGCCTCGTGACATATGAATAGGGAATACGTTCTGAATAATAATAATAATAATAATAATAATAATAATAATAATAATAATAATAATAATAATAATAATAAACATCAGATTCTTTGGAGCTTGACTTTCAAGTCAGTGGCCCCTTTGGCCTCGTGCCATATGAATAGGGAATATCCTCTGTATAAAAATAATAATAATAATAATAATAATAATAATAATAATAATAATAATAATAATAATAATAATAATAATAATTGAGATTTAATCCAGTAGTTTAGCGTCAGCATAGCACTCATGATATAACAAAATATAAAGGCTGCAAAAATATATATATATATATGTATATATACAGTATATATATATATATATACGCCTGTGGATCCTAAAATATAATTCATAACGGCTTCTCCTTAAGAGTCAGCCTCAAAAAAAGAAAAACGCATCCTTCAAACTTTGATTCAAAAACATCATCTTACGACAAACACCGACTCGCATCTTATAAAGAGTGAATTGCGAACAAGAAATATATATATATCCACTCTAAAGAGTGAAATTTCAGATAAGAAAGCACCCACGTTTGAGAGTGGAAAAATTCAAGGGAACCTCGAGAAAACGTTTTGATGTCTGGGAAATAAGCTTTGTGGAAAATCATAGAAAACTTCTGAATGTAAATGTGTAAACTTTTGCCAAGAAAACTTTTATATTGAATACAAAAGGACGCAAGCCCAAATCCAGCTTTCGCTAAAGAGTATCATTTGCATTATTCAAGGAGGAGGAGGAGGAGGAGGAGGAGGAGGAGGAGGAGGAGGAGGAGGAGGAGGAGGAGGAGTGAGGGAGGATAGGGGAGTGAGGAGAAAGATAACAAAGAATATTTGAAAAGAGGAAGACGTATAGACATACAGACACAGAGTTACAGAGCGACTAATAAATAGATAATTATTATTATTATTATTATTATTATTATTATTATTATTTTCAGATGAAGCCTAATTATATGTAAAAAGCCCAAAAAAGGGGCCATTGACCTGGAATTCAAGATTCCAAAGAATACGTCGTTCCCTTGAAGGAAACAACAGAAGGTAACAGGAAATACGAAAAGAAGAGATCATTTCTTTGAATAGAAAATAAATTAAGAAAATTAATAAATACGAGGCTAAAAATGTGAATAAATTAATAAAGTACAAGGAGAATTATTTAAGGATAGAGATTAGAAGGCTTTAAAGGACGCAAAGACGAATTAGAGAGATTGAAAGGTGAGGAGAGAAAAATAATTAAACCCCTCCTATGATAATCATGTACAGGGAATGACGTAACTATTCAACCATCATCTTACAGACTATTTTGACTACCTTTGGCACCGTAACTGTTCTCAGTGATTGCTCTCGGTGTACTGTCCTGACGGTGAAGGAAGGAGACAAAGAGGTTGGTAATGCAGTAATATCCTGCCATTTCGCTTCTAAGACGATTACGCGCAGTTAGACACTTTGACATATGTATCCATGAGCATTTCTGATTAGGCATTAATAAGTGCATTCATAATCAAATATATGTACATATATATATAATATATATATATATATATGTATGTATGTAAGTATATGTATATGTATATATATACATATATATATATATATATTAAATTTCAAATAATAATAATAATAATAATAATAATAATAATAATAATAATAATAATAATAATAATAATAATAACGGCAATGAGCAAGGAAATTATGATATTAAATTTCACCTACTAAGTTGTTAGTTATCACAACTAACATTAAAAAAATTGTTTAGGCAGTATTTCATGAATGACAACTTTTTTCCCAGCACCTTTCAAAATCCTTCTCACGTGGTAAAAATTACTGACATTTTCCGTGTCAGTAAATGTAACTCATTTGAATAACACAAGTTTATAATTAGGTTCGTGGGCGGCTGAACGTAGGAACTATTGAACTACTGTTTCGTGTTTGTCTATGATTAGCAGTTGAATTATATATATATATATATATATATATATATATATATATATATATATATATATATATATATATATATATATATATATATATATATTATACATACATAGATAGACATGATCAACATAACAATTTGCAGCCTTCTAGCCTCGGTAGTTTTAAGATCCGAGGGCGTACAGAAAAAGTACGGACAGAATAAAGTAGGGACGGGCAGACAAAGCCGGCACAATAGTTTTCTTTTACAGAAAACTAAAAAAGACAAAAGAAGTACTAAATTTTGCCTGTTCATTTTTTGCCCGGCTCCAGTTCACAAAAGAAGAACAGTTTGAATTCCATAAACGTTTGCGATGGCCAAAAGCCTGGAACGGCCCCAATTCCAGGCGCGGAATCCTGGAAAGAGCTTCTGCCGTCATTTCCATGACAATATTCGGCCTGACGTCCATAAATTCGCTCATATCATGGTAATGAGAGGCGGAGGGGGGAGGGGAGGGTGAGGGGGAGGGGTATGTGGCCGGGGATAAAGGGGAAGAGGAAGTGGGAGCTTCCTACACCTCCCTCGTCTATAATGCCTAATGCCCCTACCCTCTTTTTTAGTCATTCGATATCACGGGCTGTATTCTCTTTTGTGCCTTGTATCTCTCTCTCTCTCTCTCAATATATATAATTTATATATATACACATATATATACTGTATATGTATGTGTAAATATATATACACACATATATTATATATATATATAAACACACACACACACACACACACACACATATATATATATATGTGTGTGTGTGTGCGCGTTTAAAACAACCCTTTTTAACACCACCAATTCAGCCCAAAAATTCAATTAGATTTATATCAACAATGAACATCACAGATTTACACATATTACAATCATTTTTTTTAATATTGCAATTAAAAATTCCTTCCCAATAGCAATTTATAAACATCTTTATTGTACACAACGAGGAAACAACTATACAGGAAAAAAGCATTCGGACCCACTAATAGGTAAAATCTCAATACAACCTTTGTTCTCCAGAATTTCCATTGACTGAAATGAGAACAATCGTTTTAAAACGAAGCACCTTTTCACGCTGAACAATTGCCCAAAGGTCAAAGCGACGTATAACAACTGTTGTACCCTATCGATTCTTCTCGTACGGAATGCCACACACGAGTAGGTTCAGGCAACCAGGAAGTCTATGTTGCTGAATGAAAATAAAAAAGTCATTTTAGTTTTCTGTAAAAGAAAACTATTGAGATGGCTTTGTCTGTCCGTCCGCACTTTCTCTGTCCGCCCTTAGATCTTAAAACTACTGAGGCCAGAAGGCTGCAAATTGGTATGTTGACCATCCACCCTTCACTCATCAAACAACGAATTGCAGCCTTCTAGCTTCGCTAGTTTTTATCTTATTTAAGGTTAAAGTTAGCCATGACCGTGCGTCTGGCAACGCTATAAGACAAGCCACCACCGAGTCGTGGCTGAAAGTTTCATGAGCCGCGGCTCATACAGCATTATATGCTGTACAGAAAACTCGATTGCGCCGAAGAAACTTCGGCGCATTTTTTACTTGTTTCTTTGCAGAGAAGGTGACTCTTCTTGTTATGGTTAAGGACAAACCAGCACATCTCTACGCTACAGAATTGAACACTGGATTCGCAGTGTTGGTTCTCAAATTCATTTTAAGTCTCGATTGAAGATTTAAAGCATATTTCAATTAAAGTGTTATATAAGCCTGGATTTAAAGTTTACTTGAAGATCTAAGACTTTTTTTTCAATTTAGGTGCTATGTGCTAAGCTTGGTTTTAAAGTCGGTGGATATTACAAAGACTCTGGTATTCATACAAAATGTTATCAAAATCTCATAATTACAGGAGTCACCACAATTAGGAAATTGAACCTCTATTGAAACAGATTTAATTCCTTATCGTTTAAAAATCCATATGCATTTTCTAACAAGATCTATATGAGATCTTCTTGATTTAAAATCTGTATGAAAGAGTTTTAGCAACCCTGCTTTCTTTTATATATTTTATCAATACATCACTATGAATTTATTCTCACAAAGAAGATATTAAATAAAACATAATTAAAAATTTATCTTCAATACAAGCAAACCTGCAGCAGTAAGACAGCCACCTCAGAGCAGGAGTCAATGATCCCCTTATTTTGGAGAGAGAGAGAGAGAGAGAGAGAGAGAGAGAGAGAGAGAGAGAGAGAGAGAGAAATTTTCAAAGTCCTCGGAAAGGAAGGATACGCGGCTTCGGCGGCGGGGGTAATAAAAACGACGAAGCAAAATACTCGGAACTTCGAGGACAACGTGTTTCCCAGGAGGTGTTAACACAGCCCTCAGAAGGGCGACTCATCAAGGCCCTTCCTCCTCCTCCAAGCCCTCTTTTATGCTCTTCTCTTCTCTTCGTCCTCCTCAAACCTCCACCCATCCTCCCTCACCTCCCCTTTCCCTTCTCCTCCCTCCCCCTTCACCTTCCCTCCTTTTCCTTCTCCTCCCCTCCTCCTCCTCCCCTTCCCATCACCACTACCCCCTCCAACCTCTGCCCACAAACCCACCTACCCCCTCCCACCTCGTCCCTTCTTCACACCCTTCCCATTCCCAGCTTCCCCTTACCACCACCCCTCCAACCCCTGCCCACAAACCCACCTACCCCCTCCACCTCTTCCCCTCTTCACACCCTTCCCATTCCCAGCTTCCCCTTAACACCACCCCCTCCAACCCCTGCCCACAAACCCACCTACCCCCTCCCACCTCTTCCCTTCTTCACCCCCTTCCCATTCCCAGCCCCCCCTTACCACCACCCCTCCAACCCCTGCCCACAAACCCACCTACCCCCCCCTCTCACCTCTTCCCTTCTTCACCCCCTTCCCATTCCCAGCTTCCCCTTCCCATCATGCCCACCGCCAGAATACAGCTCCCACGCCCATCATCAGTCTCGTCGTCCCTTGCTGGATGTTGTTTTCTCTCCTGTCGAGAACTTCCGAAGCAGGTGTCAAACTTCCTCTGCCTTTGTTTAGAAAGAAAAAAAAAAACACACACACACACAAGACGAAAATAAAAACATTCCCAGAACTCTGAAAGAGAAAGTGAGGAGGAAGTAAGTTCGCTTTTTTTTTTTGTGGGGGTGTGTCCGAAGTCCCTGTAGGACACAGCTATTTCGACAAGACCAAAAGTGAAAAGATATCTTAAACTTAGAGAGAGAGAGAGAGAGAGAGAGAGAGAGAGAGAGAGAGAGAGAAATATTATCAGCACTCATTTGTATTGGGAAGTTCATAACTTTCTTTTTTTTACTTTCTTTTTGACGACTTTCAGGTTCATGAAAACTGAAAAATTAATTTTAAGTTAAGTCTTCTCATTTTCCCCAAATAATAATAATAATAATAATAATAATAATAATAATAATAATAATAATAATAATGGTAAGAAATCCACAGTGGTGTAGATTTCAATTTACATTGACATCTAAACCACTGTTGGTTTCTTCACCATTTTAGTGACTCATGCTAATATGACTTTTGTGAATAATAATGATAATAATAACAATGGTGATGATAATAATTCATATTTTGTATTTAATAACGGTTGGTGAATTATAATGAATTCTTGGATTTAATGACGATAGCAGTTAGGATTCGGCTTAAATTAATAAAAAGTATTAATGAGACAAATTTATTAAATACTACGTAATTCAACTAGTACCTCTTCACACGTGAGTAGACTTTATTTCACCTCTCTCTCTCTCTCTCTCTCTCTCTCTCTTTTGATTTCCTCATTGGACGGGTGGGTACCATTCTCAGCTAGCACTCTGCTGGCCCCGAGTTCGATTCTCCGACCGGCCAATGAAGAAATACAGGAATTTATTTCTGGTGATAGAAATTCATTTCTCGCTATAATGTGGTTCGGATTCCACAATAAGCTGTAGGTCCCGTTGCTAGGTAACCAATTGGTTCTTAGCCACGTAAAATATATCTAATCCTTCGGGCCAGCCCTAGGGGAGCTGTTAATCAGCTCAATGGTCTGGTTAAACTAAGGTATACTTTTTTTTCTCCCTCTCTCAAATTAACTACCTGTTCACATGTGAATAGACTATATTTCAACTTTTACCTCTCTCTCTCTCTCTCTCTCTCTCTCTCTCTCTCTCTCTCTCTCTCTCTCTCTCTCTCTCTCTTTGCATATTTTTTTCCTTAAATTTATCTTTGCTCTATTTGTTAACATAGCTTTACATTATAATATTAACTCTCTTGTCCTTTTAAATAATGTATCACTTATCTTTTGGGATTTTACCTTCCGAAATCATAAAAATATCCTGAGTTTTAATTTTGCTTTTTTCTGAAAAAAAAAAAACTATTTTCTGTTTCCTGTTCCAAAAACATGTTTATAAAATGTCCTTTATATAAAACTATTTTCTCTATCCCGCCAATATAATGTTATTAACCAACGTTTTAGATTTCAGTCGAACAAAAATTAAAAAAAAAAAATTCAAAATATTTTTTTTTAATCAAATCCGATTTATGGAAAGAGATGTCTTTCAATAATGTTGAAGCCTTTTCGATAAATCTATAATATCGTCAGCGTGTCTCGGGCAAATTAACAAAATTAACTTATATCAGAAGGACCATTTATGATTTAGCGACTTTTGTTATATTTTCTAAAAAAAAAAAAGTTTTTAGTTTTTCATCTCTAGATATGAGTAATGGGTGATTGTGATAATTTGCGCACATCGAGATTACAGTTGTGTGTAAAAAATGTAAAAAAAAGCATGTCGGTAACCATCTCATACATACCGTAGACAAGTCGAATACAAGTCATCAACTTGTTGGTAATCCTGACCAGTGCTTCATACGATTATTGGTTCTCCACTTACGGTCGCCGGCTTGTTGTCAACATGTTTGTGACATGTCTGCGATCAATTGGCCATTTTTTTTCTAACTGTTGAGTGATGCATGGTTAAATTTATATGAATTTACAAGCTTAGCAGGTAAACTGAAGAAAAGGAGATAATGAATATCACGTGACCCGGCCCCAAAAGAATGAATGATGGCAACCATGACGAATATATGAATCTCAAAGCGGAAGAGTATTCAAAGTTAATACTCATCATTATATGCCCTTTATGAATACAAGGTCTTTTCAAATTCAATTTTCTTCATAAATTCCTAGCGCTGTACCCTCTACATAACCATATTTCAATATTAGGGGGATAACTAATATATAGGTTCATTGTACTCTCTAGATAAGGTTAACAATGCAATAATAGGGGCATAGCGAATATACGGGCTAATTATACTGACATTTTCATTACATGCTGAGCAAACAATGCTTCATCCACTCAGCTGCAGAAGTCATAAAATGAGATAGGCGACTGCATTTGCACCTTTTATGCATTTATATATAGGAATTCATTATGATGTATATTGTTATTTTGTATGACACTTTAACGTTAATCATATTTTAGTATTACATTTTAAATTATAACACTTATTAATCTATATAAAAACTCTCTATTTACAACACTAATTAATCAATATATATAGTTGTTAATTTAAAATAACTATTACTTTATATAGGCAAGATATTTTATGGCAACGATTTTCGTACTTTAAATATTCATGGCAATCTAAAGGAAATATTTCATATTCGCAATAACTTGTCTTCTTGAAATGCACTGTCACTCTAATCAGGACATTATGCGGAGATAAGCTTATACAGAAATTCATAAATTATGTCAAAATACATTACAAACAAAAAAGAGATAACAACAACTCCTTTTCCTAACTGTGATTTGATCTCACACACTACCACAATAAAAGGAAGAAGGAGAAGAAACAAATTTATCATCCATTATTCCCATCCCCTCTCATTTGATACCTAGCATTTATCTACATAATTTCTTGCAAGAGGAAAATACCTCATGCTTAAGGAATCACGGGGGTGGGGGAGGGGGGGAATTCTATTCGAAGTACATCAAAAAAAGATTATTAAAAAATTTATGCAAAACTGCATAAATTTTCCACAAAATTAATTACGCGGAAAGTTTCTTTATGCAAATGATGTTATTTCAGGTCATTCTCTAAGCCGATTAAACGCAAGTCACTTCTCGACCTAATTCATAAATACTTTTTTTTTAAGCCCGAAATCCAGCCGTAATTATCACAGTGATATCACTCACAATATTTCTAAATTAGAGTAATTATGGCAGTTGGTGTTGTTATTATATTATTATTATTATTATTATTATTATTATTATTATTATTATTATTATCATTATTATTATTCTTGCTGCTGCTTTGTTGTTATCTGGTGTTGGTGCTATATAGTACATACATACATGCATATATATATATATATATATATATATATATATATATATATATATATACATATATATATACTTATATATATATATATATATATATATATATATATATATATATATATATATACAATATATATACATATATATAATATAAATAAATAGATATATATACACATACGCATATATATATATATACATATATATATATATATATATATATATATACAGATTGACAGATAGACAGATAGATACAAAGATAGATAGACAGATTTATGTGGACAGGCAATGCAAAAATTAAAGCCATCTTGCGTGTATTTATGAAACACGCAAATAAACTTCCATGAATATTTACTGTACATTAAACATTCAAATACACACTTCCTTGGGTACATGGATGATTCCTGTGTTTGTATCTCTGACACTAACCGAATAAAATAAATATGGGAGAGTAGCCTCCATTGCATTTCATTACAGCGAAGTAAAACACAACAGTATCATAGAAAACGGGAAGTGGTCTTCTCGAGGTAAACAACACAAGACGATGGTGTGGAGATTCTACGAACGAAATAACGAAGATGAAGAAGACATTCACAATATAAAGTCTACTGCATCAAACATTTCAGAATTCTGGGGATATCTGGGGAATTCTAGAAAATGCTTTAGAATTTTAGAGAATTCTGGAGAATGCTAGAGAATTTTGGAGAATTCAGAAGAATTATAGAGAATTCTGGAGAATTCTAGAGAATCTTGGGAAGTTTGGAGAATTCTCTAGAACTGGAGAATTCTAAAGGATTCTGGAAAATTCTCGAGAATTCTGGGGAATTCTAGAGAGTTCTGCAGCATTCTAGAGAAATCTTGGGATTCTAAGATTTCTGTGGAATTCTAGATAATTCTAAAGAATTCTGGAGAATTCTAGAGGAACCACAATGATATTACAGACTTTTTAACCCTCGATATTCCGAGATTAAGAAATACTCAAAAACTCCATTTTCCAGACTAGAGCCCGGAGAAATTCAACTATAAGCTGAAGGGGAGGGGGAGGGAGGGGGAGGGAAAAGGGTAGGGGGGAGGACCTATCATCCCCGAAAGCCGTTTCTATTAAATAAAGGCAGAATTGGAAAATCGCAGAGATTACTCCGGTGACTGATGGGTTCACTTGACAGACCATATTGTGGAATTCTGGGAGAATAGGAGGACAAGGATGATGATGAAGGGGAATAGGAGAAAGAGAGAGAGTGGGTAAGTGTAAGTGTTTGAGGAGAAAGGTTTGTACAGAGAATGAAGTGAGTAAAGATGATGATGAAGAGAGAGAGAGAGAGAGAGAGAGAGAGAGAGAGAGAGAGAGAGAGAGAGAGAGAGAGAGAGAGAGAGAATGTAAGGAGAAATGTTTGTATAAAGAGAGAGAATGAAGTGAGTAAAGATGATGAAGAGAGAGAGAGAGAGAGAAATGTTTGTATAAAGAGAGAGGATGAAGTGAGTAAAGATGATGAAGAGAGAGAGAGAGAGAGAGAGAGAGAGAGAGAGATGTTTGTATAAAGAGAGAGGATGAAGTGAGTAAAGATGATGAAGAGAGAGAGAGAGAGAGAGAGAGAGAGAGAGAGAGAGAGAGAGAGAGAGAGAGAGAGTGTGTGTGTAAGGAGAAATGTTTGTGTAGAGAGAGAGAATGAAGTCAGTAAAGATGATGAAGAGGAGAGAGAGAGAGAGAGAAGTGAATAATGATGAAAAGGAATAGGAGAGAGAGAGAGAGAGAGAGAGAGAGAGAGAGAGAGAGAGAGAGAGAGAGAGAGAGAGAGAAATGTTTGTATATAGACAGAGAATGAAGTGAGTAAAGATGATGAAGAGGAATGAGAGAGAGAGAGAGAGAGAGAGAGAGAGAGAGAGAGAGAGAGAGAGAGAGAGAGAGAGAGAGAGAGAATGTGAGGAGGAAGGTATGTATAGAGAGAGAATGAAGCAAGTTAAAAAAGGGAAGGAAGGATAAAAGAGTGTCAAGGAAAAGTGCATGACAAAAATGGGATGAAAGAAATGAAAAGATTTGAAAGGGGTGAGACAAGATACAGAAAGAGGAAGAGATGACGTGAGAGAAAGAGTGTGAGGAAAAATTAAGCGAGGGAAGTTGAGGAGGATGGAAAGAGTGGTGAACTGTTTCAAAAAGAAAATGAATAAGTAGAAGGGTGACATCCACTAATAACAGATTAAAGAATATAAAAATATGGGGAAACCAGACTGAAATGCCGAGGAAAAATAAAAGACGAAAACAAACGGAAACCTAATGAATAAACGATAAAAGAGAGAAGCATAAACAAAGATTGATAAGTAAGTGTATTAGGAAACAAAAGATAACTAAATGAAGAGGAGGGAGAGAGGAAATAAAGATTAAAATAACTCTAGTTTCTCTGCTCCCTTGTCAAAGAAAAGCACGAAAGCCAATGGACAGGGGTTAAGAGCAAAATGTATGCTTTTAGAGCTTTCCTTTTTAGTAATGTTTCTCTTTAAACCTCTTTAACCTGTTCTAAAGTTGAAGATGGAAAAACTCAACTGCTCAGTACGACTAGACAAGGAAAAAGGAGAAGAACTTCCGCAGAAGTTTGAAAATTGGTTTAGCAAAATATCTATTACACTTCGAGGTGTTTGTTGAAGATAGGTTCTTTTCGACCCTAGAACGCTAAATTTAATTTAGAAATCCATGAACTTTTTTCTTGTTTATTTAGAAACAGTGTTTTTAATAGGTCATCTACTTTCTGTCTTTTTGATATTTTCAGTCTCAGGGGAAATGAAAATATTTGCTGCCTGGAAGTTATTTATAAACAAAATTCATGAAATGCCATCACGTAATTATTTGTTTGTCACTTTGTTACTTTTCGTTATTTTGCTATTTTTTCAAAACGTTTTTTCTTTTGCTTGAGGAATATAAGCTATAAACACAAACGTGCTCTGCACGGTTTTAAGAGAGAGTTTTCAGAAAGCAGGGTACAAAGTTGCCTAAATAAGTTCTAGGTCATTTTACGAGTAGGTTTTTAAGATACATGAACTTTTAAGCTGTAGTTTACAAATAAACAAGAAAATATGAGCTGAAGTTTCCTCGGCGCAATCGGGTTTTCTATACAGCATATAATCAAGGCCTTCGAAAATAAATCTATCTTTCGGTGGTCTGGTATATTGCTGGATTAGAAGCGGTCCACGAAACTTTAACCACGGCCCGGTGGTGGCCTGTCCTATATCGTTGCCAGGTGCACGATCAATGCTAACTTTATTCTTAAATAAAATAAAAACTACTGAGGCCAGAGGGCTGCAATTTGGTATGTTTGATGATTGGAGGGTGGATGATCAACACACCAATTTGCGGCCCTCTAGCCTCAGTAGTTTTTAAGATCTGAGGGCGGACAGAAAAAGTGAGGGCGGACAGACAAAGCCGGCACAACAGTTTTCTTTTATAAAAAAAAACTAAAAGTAACTTCTCCAATAGTTCCTCATTACAAAAAAAAAATCACGAAGCTAAAATGATAAAACTAAAAAGAAAAACAACTGAGCGAAAAGCTTCTCTCTTTCCCAGGAACAATACAAATCGTGAATTCACAATAACCATCGCTTTCCATGTCTATTTTTGTTTTATCTTGCAAGATATGGACGGTGGGAAATATGACCGGCTATCTGCAAGAGAAAGGATTTTATTAATCAAAATACCGAAGGGGCAAAAGAACATTATCTGACGATCGTCTTTTATTGGAAGCAATTCCAAAAGCAAGCAAGCAATTCCCTATTTAAAGACACCCAGGGAGGTGCGAAGATTTCTTTCTACGAAACTAACCTAGGAAATTAAACTTTTTATTGAAAACTTAATATTTTTAACCTTTTGGTTCTGTCATATTTATTATTTCTTGATAACTGCCGAATAAAAACCCCATCATTTTTATTGAAGGTATTGATTCCTCACACCGCTGGACTGTGAAACTGTCTCCCTGAGGATGTCGTGCAACTGGAACTTCAATAATTTACATCTTTATCTATTTATCTATTGATTTGTTAATTAATTTTCTTTCTTTAATAAGTGATCTCTTCCTACTGTGTTTCCCATTAATTCTGTTGATTGTTTCAAACGAATACCATGTTCACTGGGAGCTAGAATTTCAAGTCAATGGCCCCTGTGTGGGCTTGTTCCATATGAACAGGATTCATCTTTTGAATAACAATGATAATCGTAATTATAGTTACGCAGTATTTTTTTTTCATTCTTTGCATTTGTCGAATTGAAATGCCATTTTTATTGAGGACCTATTATATTCGCCTTCTTGCTGAATGAAGATGACATTTTCATTGGGCCACTATTATACTTATCTTCTTGGTCATGTTGTTTTTATTAGAATATTTTCATTTATCGAAATAAAAAAAAGTACATTTTTATTGACGGCCTATTATTTTTACCCATGCTATTTTCGCAGTTTTTTATTAAGCTTTAAATTTATCGAAATAAAAAAAACAAGTAAAAAATGCGCCGAAGTTTCTTCGCGCAATCAAGGCCACCGAAAATAGATCTATCTTTCGGTGGTCTCATTATAATGCTGTATGAGCCGTGGCCCATGAAACTTTAAACCACGACCCGGTGGTGGCCTGTCCTGTATCATTGCCAGACACGATTTTGGCAAACTTTAACCTTAAATAAAATAAAAACTACTAAGGCTAGAAGGCTGCAATTTGGTATGTTTGATGACTGCAGAGTGGATGATCAACATACCAATTTGCAGCCCTCTAGACTCAGTAGTTTTTAAGATCTGAAGTCGGACAGAAAAAGTGCGGATAGAATAAAGTGCGGACGGACAGACAAAGCCGACACAATAATTTACTTTTACAAAAAACTAAAAGCCCTAATACCTTCATTCTCAACTGCGTGAATAAATCTTTCTTAAGTGCCTCAAGAACTCAGCTCCAGTTAAAGGGGCAAATTGCCCTGAACTCGGAATGAAATGACGATTAAAGTTCATTAGCTGGAAAAAACCTCTCCTGGTTAAAGACTTCTTGCTGGTAAAAAGTGCCACCTGTTTAAGGGAACGGGTCAAAGGTAACTGTACATTCTCAGCTTCAGTCTGTTGTCCGTAAATTATCTAAATAGATTGATGAGTGTCAGAGGATTGTCTTAACTCTCTCTCTGACTGCACACGCGCACACACACAGACATATATGTATATGTATATATGTGTATATATATATATATATATATATATATATATATATATATATATATATATGTATATATTATATATCTATATATATATATATATATATATATATATATATATATAGAGAGAGAGAGAGAGAGAGAGAGAGAGAGAGAGAGAGAGAGAGAGAGAGAGAGAGAGAGAGAGAGTTTTTCATTCTTGACCAGTTGAATAAATACATTCCTCGTGTGAAAACTTCGGCTTCATATTAAAAAAGAAAAATTAAGATAAGATAGCAATAGAAGACGGAAAGCAAGTCACACGCAGAAAAGAAAAATCTATTCTGGGATTTTTTTTAAATTCTGGTTCAATGCAAAACCCAAAGTAAAAGTGATAAATAGATATTACAGAAGAAGAGGAGTTGAAAATTACGAAGAGGAAAAACCAAGGTACTTGACAACATCTAAAAGATGACAATTTATTTAATGTAAATAATGAAAGCAGCGTCTCTTTACTAGAAAAATAAGAATAAAGCTCTTTAATCATACCATAATCCGGATACACTATCCTGGTATATTTAAAAAGATGCATGATATTATACATTTCTTTTACATATTAAAAAAACACTAACTATTCATCAATTCCAATTCCTATTTCTTTTGCATTTCTAAATGTGTCCTATTATTATTATTATTATTATTATTATTATTATTATTATTATTCTGCAAAAGATAAAACTTATTCTTATAAAACAAGCCAACCACAGAGGTGTTTATTAGAAAGAAGTAAAAGGAGATAAAGGGAAAAGAAGAAAAAACTAATAAATAAACAGATAAAAAATGTAACTAAACTAATAAAATCCAAGGAGAATTGTTTTTATCAAACTCCCAATAAAATTAATCCTAGTGAATTATCCCCTTTGACGGGATTTGCCTGCATTTTCATTGGCACGTCAGATCAGCCTAATCGGCTTTAAACCTTACAAAAGAAATTCTGTATTAAAAGAAAAACTATTGTAATGTGCGCATTTACATACTGTGGGCTCAGAAATCTGTCATGCGGAGACACGGATAGGCTGATCCGTACTGTGTGAAATACTGGCGTGAAAAGCCGGATATAGCACAGAATTAAAGTTTATTGACACATGAACGTGGATGCATACCGTACACACATACACATACATATACAATTATATATATATATATATATATATATATATATATATATATATATATATATATATATATAATATATACATATATATATATATATACATTCACACGCACACACAGACACACACACAGACACACACACACACACACACGTGTGTGTGTGTGTGCGTGTTTTCGTGACATTTACCTGTAGGCCTTGCCCTGTACTGTCTGTAAGCCGTTTACTGATACACTCGCATAAATTTTCTTGATCAGCAGATTTCCCCTCTACATTAAATCCTTTGAATGCTGTACCAAAGGAGAACCCTTGAAAAAACAGAACCCAAACAAAAAATCTCCACACTCTACCAAGCGAACAGGAAAAACACTAAGCATAACAAAGGAAGCAGCAAAGACAGAGTACCAGCATAATTGTTCTGTCTCCCTGTGGAGCCCGTAGCTTGTGAAAGGGAAAGTGACCCAGTTACTAGACGCATAACAGGTCGAGATAAACCAGGAATGACCTCGCACGGATCATATTACCCAACGAGGGTATTACTGCGGTCATGGAGATAGGGTTACACAATGGATATCAGAATATAGTTTAACTTCCAATATTTCTCTTTGTTTTAACCTATCGTGTTTCTGTTTATCCGCATGTTTTTACTTTGTTACATTAATGTACTATATAATGATATATTAAATTTCTGACTCACTTCGGGATCGAGCCTAGGTATTTCAGTTGAAAAGCAAGGGATCTGCCACCCACTAAACCATACACTTGCGTGGTTCAGTTATCAGCACCGTGCCTTTCAATTATAAGACCTGGGTTCGATCACTAAGTGGGTCAGAAATTTATTTCTGTTCCACACGCGATTGTTTTATGATAACTGCTATAACGATATATTAATCTGTTAATGAGAATGTATTTGTAATAACCACAATGCCCTCTTAACTTCTCGAATTCTTCACACGTTCTTTATACACTTATCGTCACTACAAAGTCCAAGATTCAAATGCAACAATATGAAGTAATTCTGACGCCCGTGACATGATCTCAAAATTACTTCATATTCTTGCATTTGGATCTAAGGCTTTGTAGTGATAGGAGTATCTGAAGCGTGTGAATTAGAATTCGGTACCTTATTACAATTACATACGTATCTGGCAAAAGGTGATCAGAAGATTCTATATTTTAATGAGGATGTTTGAAGAGAAAAAATGATTGCTGTTGATGCGAAAGGATTGTGCTTTGTACGAAGATTGTGATTAAGTTGGGATTTATAGCTTTTATACCTTGTCAAGCCCTTTGTTGGCCGAATCGCTTGAGCTTCAGACTGTCACTCGATGGGCCGGAGTTCAATTCCCCCGGCCGGCTGATGAAGAGTTAGAAGAATGTATTTCTGGTGATAGAAATTCATTTCTCGCTATAATGTGGTTCGGATTCCACAATAAGCTGTAGGTCCCGTTGCTAAGTAACCAATTGGTTCTTAGCCACGTAAAATAAGTCTAATCCTTCGGGCCAGCCCTAGGAGAGCTGTTAATCAGCTCAGTGGTCTGGTAAAACTAAGGTATACTTACTTTATACCTTGTCTTTATTTTTTTATTATGAATGGTGTATCCCTTATGGGTATAAATGAGTTCTATAATCCAAGCTGGAACTTGGGTACCGATCAATAATTTTCCGACTGACCTTTGAATTTAGTTAGGACACACATGCATATTTACGTATATATCTTCCACTGTATATCCACGGCATGCACGTTTATTACATGAAACAAGGATATACATGTGTGCATAGAATCAAAATTACAATGAATAACCAGGGCAGGTCTTTCCCAAAATCGAGTGGCGATATTTATTTTAATAATGATGCAATGACAAAATTGTAAGTGATAAGGAATACACCGATCCATTAAACTGATTAAGCAAAACATTTCTTAAGTGTACAGCAACTAAATAAGTTGGAACACAGATCCATTAAATTCTTTTAAGTATAACAAGTAACTGGAAACTATCGCCATTTTATTACACTTTAGGTTTCCATTCCTTCAACTTTTGGTCCTTCTCCTCGAGAGCAAGAAGCTACAAGGCTCATTGACAGTGTGTTTCGTCCACTCAGTCATTCGGTGGACACGCCTCCTCCTCTCGCGGTGGTGGTGGTGCCCTCCGGAGACCCTTTTTATAATTAAAGGCGGAAGATGAGCGAAAGCCCGCAAGAAAAGAAAAGTATCCCAGTCACGCGCCTTTAGGGACCCCTGATGGCCTTCTCAGCTTTAGCGAACGACTCCCAGGAGAGCCTGCGTGCAGTAGGCATACTGGAAGGGTTGGAAGAAGGGAAGGGATATGGAATGGGTGTCTCTTGGTTTCAGGGCGAGAGGGACGGGGGTTGGGACGAGGAAGGGGAGATAAAGGAAGGGGGGGGCGTTAGCAAATCACTCCCGGGAGAGCCTGCGTGCAGTAGGCTTACTGGAAGGAGGGTTGGAAGGGTTGGAAGAAGGGAAGGCGTTTGGAATGGGTGTCTCTTGGTTTCAGGACGAGGGGGGGAAGGGGGACGGGGAGTGGGATATAGGAAGGGGGGCGTTAGCAAATGACTCCCGGGAAAGCCTGCATGCAGTAGGCGTCCTGGACGGAGGTCTGGAAGGGCTGGAAGAGTTGGAAGAAGTACTGGAAGGGTTAGAAGAAGGGGCTGGAAGGGATGGAAGAAAGGCCTGGAAGGGCTGGAATAAGGGACTGGAATGACTAGAAAAAGGGGCTGGAAGTGCTGGAAGAAGGGTCTGGAAGGGCTGGAAGAGTGGGGCTGGAAGGGCTTGAAGAACGGACTGGATGGGTTTGGAAGAGGGGTCTAGAAGGGTTGGAAGAAGGGCTGGATGAAGGGCTAGAAGGTCTGGGAGAAGGAGCTGGAAGGGCTAGATGGTCTGGGAGAAGGAGCTGAAAGGGCTGGAAGAAGGGGCTGGAAGGACTGGAAGTGCTGGAAGAGGGGGCTGGCAGGTTTGGAAGAAGGGGCTGGGAGGGTTTGGAAGAAGGGTCTGGAAGGGTTAGAAGAAGGGCTGGAGGAAGGGGTTGGAAGGTCTGGAAGAAGGGGCTGTAAGGGATGGAAGCAGGGGCTGTAAGGGATGGATGAAGGGGCTGGAAGGACTGAAAGAAGGGGCTGGAAGGGTTAGAAGAAGGGGTTCGAAGGACTGGAAGTGCTGGAAGAAGGGGCTGGAAGGGCTGGAAGCGCTGGAAGAAGGGAAGGCGTATGGAGTGGGTGTCTCTTCGTTTCAAGACGGGAGGGAGGGGGTTGGGACGAGAGGGGAAGGGGATAAAGGAAAGGGGGAGTTACTGGAAGGAGGTCTGGAAAGACTGGAAGCGCCGGAAGGGAAGGCGTACAGAGTGGTTCTCTCTGGGTTTCAGGACGAGAAGAGGGGGATAAAGGAAAAAGCGGGAGTGCGAGTAACGGGCGGTAACAGACCGGTGGAATGAGTTCTGGATGGGCCTTTAAGAGAATCTGCCGAGGAGGCTTCAGCAAAGAAGAAGAAAAATAAGAAAAACAGGAATCTTGGGCATATAGATTCAGTTTTTCCCGCTTTTGTTTGTGTGTGTGTGTGTGTGTGTGTGTGTGTATGTGTGTGTGTGTGCATCAGTATGCGTTTGATAGATACGGGACTCCTCAACATTTTTTCTGCTTTTATTTTTATTTTTATTACTGCAGTAAATTTAAACTTGCAAGTATCGCCGTACTTGACAAACACCAATATTTCGACAAAACAATCGAACTGAAGACATTTGTTTGCCAAAGTGTAGAGCACATTTCACAGAGAGAGAGAGAGAGAGAGAGAGAGAGAGAGAGAGAGAGAGAGAGAGAGATTTTAAGAATTTTTTTATGAAAGGGAAAAAGGCCTCAAACCAATCAATTAACTTTCTAAGCACACAGGCACTCCCAGATATTTTCCAGAACTTTTTTCTTTTTCCCTCAAACAATGGGCTCTCTCTCTCTCTCTCTCTCTCTCTTTCTCTCTTTCTCTCTCTCTGACGTAATTGCCAGTTTTTGACGTGTGTTAGCTCTTGTTTGGTTTGGAAAGACTGTGTCCCCGCCCCCCGGCCCCTCGGCTAATTCTTTTGTACCTTCGTGTTTTTCCTCTTGTTTGATCAAGACTGACCTTAATCTCAGGATTTCAGTGAACTTAAAGTTTTTTGTTTTTTTTTGTTTTTAGCTCCTACTGAAGACTTTTGAACCTTCTTGAACAACAATGCCTTTGAGTTTGTATTTTTACTGATAAATTTTATGATCGATCGAAAAGGTTCATTTAAGGTTCGGTGAAATGATATATTTCTGAAAAGGGCACGTTTTGTTTAATGCCAATCAACGAAGGCTCTCTCTCTCTCTCTCTCTCTCTCTCTCTCTCTCTCTCTCTCTCTCTCTCTCTCTCTCTCTGCGTGTACAGATGGATAACAGATGGAAGGGACAAGTTTTGTTTAGTCACAATCAACGAAGGCTCTCTCTCTCTCTCTCTCGGTTTATCTGCGAGTACAGGTAGATAAAAGGAGGAAACGGCCTGTGTTTTAATCACAATCCACAAAGATTCTCTCTCTCTCTCTCTCTCTCTCTCTCTCTCTCTCTCTCTCTCTCTCTCTCTCGTTCTATACATCTGCTTATCTATCTATGTGTACAGATAGATAAAAGGAAGAAACAGCATGTTTTGTTTAATCACAAAGCATCAAAATCCCCCTTGTTCAGTGAAGCATCAAGGGAAAGGTTCTTAACTTTCCTCTTCACTGGAATACCGCATTTGCTTAATTGAACTTATTCGGTTTGAATAAATTCATTATAACCTTTTCCAAGCATAATGTCTTTCTCTTTCTGTTTTAAATCCCCCACCCCCGCCACACACACACCTCTCTCTCTCTCTCTCTCTCTCTCTCTCTCTCTCTCTCTCTCACTTGCTATATGTCTGAGTTTGACTGGCTCTCTCTAGCTCTCTGACTTCTCGTGAAATATAGCATAACAATATTGACTAATATTTCAACTCAGTTTCCTCTTAGCAGAATTTTTCCTGTGTATAGACAAAGACAAATGTGGTGGTTCCCTTAATTCAGATCTTTAGGAGTAGGAGTTCACTGGTGAAAAATATGTATATTTTAAACAATTTTCTTTTAGCTTAAATTCTCTTGCATCTTTCGACTTTGTCTATGTTAAGATAAATAAGCATTCTGCCGTAGGTAGAATCTTTCAGCCTTACATCTATCTAATATCTGCATCGTGTTATAATTATTAAATATATATTTCTAAATATATGCATAATATATATATTTATATATATATATAATATATATATATATACTCGAATATATGTATGTATATATATATATATATACATGTGTATATATAAAATATATATATATAAATATTAGTATATATATTTATATGTATATATATATATATATACACTCGAATATATGTATATATATATATATATATATATATATATATATATATATGTATGTATGTATGTATATGTACATACACATATATGTATTGTATATATATATATATATATATATATATATATATATATATATATATATATATATATATATATATATATATATATATATATATATAATTTATTATCATTAACTTGAACAGAGAATTAGGCATCATCTCTTGAAGAAAGTTCTGTTTATTCTTATATGTAACATCTTGACAAGCCTATAAAACAAAAACAAAAAAAAGCTTAATCTTTATATTCTAAGAAAACTTTCACTCTTTATTTTCTAAGAACACTTTCTTTAATCAGTCGTGTTGTACAAAATTTGAAAGTAATGAAATTCCTTTGATGAATTATTCACTTAAGAGAACCTATTTCTTGTTGACTTTATTTCAAACTTTTATATGAACTGTGGCTGGTTACTTAGATAAATATTTTTTCTTAAATTATTCAGTACACTTTTCATTATCACTGGGTTACGTGTGTGATTTAATTTTCTCTTAAGAGAATTCAGCACTTCTGAATGAGGAAATTTAAAAAGGTGCTTTTCGTATTATTGAAATTTAAATAGGGCTTTTAAACTGAAGTAACAGAGAGATAATAATAATAATAATAATAATAATAATAATAATAATAATAATAATAATAACAATAATAATAAAATAATAATAATAATAAAAACAATAAAATAATAAAAACAAAAATATTAATAATAATAATTAGTAGTAGTAGTAGTAGTAGTAGTAGTAGTAGTAGTAGTAGTAGCAATAATAGTAATAATCGTGGTAGTAATAGTAGTGGTAGTCAAATGATAAAATGTGTAATAAAAAGTACTCAGATTAAACACTTCTTACCCACATCAGTTAAATCACCTTATCATTTTCTGATAAGGAAAGTCGCCTAGCTTTTAACCCCTCTAAAGAATTGACACGCGATTAGATAAGACAAGAATCTGACAATAAGAGAGTTTACTAGAGTACTGACATTTTTCTGATAACATTGTTTCAAAAGTGTGGTAAAGCCTTCACCTCTCTTATCATAATGTTACACAGTAATAACATTATACAGTATATATATATATATATATATATATATATATATATATATATATATATATATATATATATATATATATACATATATATAATATACAGCATGTGTACATAAATATATTATATATATACATATATGTGTATATGTATACACACATATATATATATATATATATATATATAAATATATATATTATGAATATATATATATATATATATATATATATAAATATATATATTATGAATATATATATATATATATATATATATATATATATAGAGAGAGAGAGAGAGAGAGAGAGAGAGAGAGAGAGAGAGAGAGAGAGCAAATTTATATATTTAATTCTTTTGTTAATGTTAAATTCCCACCCGTACAAACATAATAATATTTCACTTCCCACAGCTATTGTTACACCTCAGGACTCAGTCGTGCTCAAAAATCGTTAATATTCATTTAGAATTTTGATAATTAACTTTGATAATTTTCATAATTCATTAGTTCTCATAATGAATTTCTCAGAAGCTAATACGTATCATGGGGTCGTGATCCCTAACTTGTTTTAAAGGCATTTGCAAAGATTTTGATGTTACTGAAATTTAATCTCACTAGTCGTAACTTCATGTAGCACAAAATCGAACAAGTAAAAAATGCGCCGAAGTTTCTTCGGCGCAATCGAATTTTCTGTAAAGCCGCTACAACGTATAATCAAGGCCACCGAAAACAGATCTACCTTTTGGTGGTCTCGGTATAATGCTCTATGAGCCGCGGTCCATGAATCTTTAACCACGGCCCGGTGGTGGCCAGTTGTTACGATCTGAGGGCAGACAGAAAAAGTGCGGACGGACAGACAAAGTCGGGACAATAATTTTCTTTTACAGAAAATTTAAAAAGTCTTTTACGACAACTTCCTAGCTTTAAAATGGACTTTTATACCTCACATTACCTGAATTAACAATAATAATAATAATTACGAATGTCATCGACTCGTAATAACAATTGCGTTCTATTAACTTCTTGCTGTCGTCAAAAACTGGATTTTTCTCTCTCTATATAAGTAATGTACACTTTAGATTTTTTTTTCATAGTGAAATTCAAACTCTTTCATTACTTAAATACTTTACAGAACCTACTACTGAACAGTAGCAGTTTTTGACCTTATAATAAGAATGTCAGAATTCGTCAGAATCTTAAGAATCTGGTCATTAAACAAAAATTAACATTTTATTGGCCAATTATTCGCATTGTTCACCATTACTATAATGAAGCTAAAAGTCATTAGCTTAAGTTGACAAAATAATGAGTCATTATACTGATGACTGAATCATATGTTTCAGAATACTTTAGTATTTTTCAGCTTTTTGTTAGACTGTTTATCTAGCTGCTGTTGAACATTTAATTACATTTATGATACAGCGCAAGAGCAGGCAGAGTGGGACAACGAGAGAGAGAGAGAGAGAGAGAGAGAGAGAGAGAGAGAGAGAGAGAGAGAGAGAGAGAGAGAGAGAATATGCTTATATATTCAGCTGGTATCTAAACTCATAATCTCTTGCTCTACGATACCAGAGAGAGAGAGAGAGAGAGAGAGAGAGAGAGAGAGAGAGAGAGAGAGAGAGAGAGAGAGATACAGGAGCAGACGAAATTTAATCTTAATCAAAGCATCATGAACAGTTAATGAGATTCAGCAACCTCGTTCACATGAGATAAAAACTTTCAAGTGTCGATCCTCCTTAAGAAGAAGTCAGGCCGACTCATCACTATTTTGGGTCATTTGAAAACAAGGGCTAGGTTGATCAACCGCACGACCTCCGACGCGTAATTAGGACAATGCTTCATTACTCTCATTTATGAAAAAGAGCATAAATATATCCTTATTCAGGTGAATGAATTATAAGGATAAACCCAGTTATGAGGAATATTCAGTTTTAATTAAGAAGGGGATAAATAGCATCTTGTATTTTCAAAAGAAATGAATAGCATCTTGTATTTTCAAAAGAAATCAATATCATCTTGCATTTTCAAAAGAAATAAATAGCATCTTGTATTTTCAAAAGAAATCAATATCATCTTGCATTTTCAAAAGAAATAAATAGCATCTTGTATTTTCAAAAGAAATCAATATCATCTTGCATTTTCAAAAGAAATAAATAGCATCTTGTATTTTCAAAAGAAATCAGTCTAAGATTACACCTTGTGAGCTGTAGAGTTTCTTAGAAATGAACTCAGTATTTTTCATTAGGTGAAAAACAAAAAAAAAGAAAAATCACACTATCTTTTAAAAGAAATTATAAGAAAATTAAAATAAAATGATAAAAATAAAAGAAATTCGCTCTACGTTTTACAGGAATGCAGAAGAAAATTGAAATGAAGCAAAAAAATTTTTTTACCTACGTTTTAATGGAAAGTAGAGAAAAATTCAGACAAAATTAACACAAAGATAAATCACTCAAATCAAAAATTCTTAAAATTCACTCTACGTTTTAAAAGAGAGTAGAAAATCAAAATAAATCTAAAATGAAAAATCACGCTACGATTTAAAAGAACGTAGAATCAAATTAAAATAATATCGACCAACAATTCAATCCCGTTCCTTACACGAGGAATCTCTCAATTATGATGCGTCTTCACAATATGAATCCAGCAAAAACGTCGACATACTTTCGGAGCGTCATGATATTGTCTTTGTTTTTATTTTTACTTTTTTTTTGCGCAAACATAAAAAAGTGTCTTTGCTGGCGCCTGCAATGCTACATGCAAGCACTTGAATTTCAGCACAATAAAAGTTTTGCTCTAAGCAGAGAGAGAGAGAGAGAGAGAGAGAGAGAGAGAGAGAGAGAGAGAGAGAGAGAGCCTTTACACATAGTACCAAAGCCGTTATTTTTTCAAGACAATTTAATCAAAGAGAGAGAGAGAGAGAGAGAGAGAGAGAGAGAGAGAGAGAGAGAGAGATATTCGTCAACCATGCATAGATATAAGCCTATATCCCGTAGATTACAGCAAAAGGTGTTTTTTCCTATATAACCTGATCACCCCAACAGAGAGAGAGAGAGAGAGAGAGAGAGAGAGAGAGAGAGAGAATGAACACTTCTCTCACTGCTGTTTCCAAAGTGTGTCACATTATCAATACAATGATTCTGACACTCCATTTATTTCTGCATTGTTGCAGAGGTAAATGCATTGTTCCCCTGAATTCATGATACAGAAACCCCATTTTAGAGTCGGTTGTGTTGTGTTCCTTGATTCTGTTTTCTGGGAAAATTATAAGTTTTTTTTTTTTTTGCCCTGTAATTGAACAGAAAATATTAACAATACCCTCTATGCCTTCATTTTAGACCCGGTTGGGCTGTGTTTCTTGATTTTAAATTTTGAGGCAAAAGAACAAATGCCTTCTAGTTTTGCTTTATTTGTTTTTCGTCGAGCAAAAAAAGACTACAAAATTAACGATGTATATATGTATATGTGTATAATGTATAATGTGTATGTATATATATATATATATATATATATATATATATATATATATATATATATATATATATATATATATATATATACTTGTGTATGTATATATATATATATATATATATATATATATATATATATAATTTATATTATATATATATATATATATATATATATATATATGTATATATAATTAATCATAATCATCCAATATAATTATTATTATCAACATGAAACTCTCTTCTTCAGTTTTAAATCGCCCACCCCTGGCTCTCTCTCTCTCTCTCTCTCTCTCTCTCTCTCTCTCTCTCTCTCTCTCTCTCTCTCTCTCTCTCTCTCTCTCTCTCTCTCTCTCTCTCACACACACACACACACACACACTCACCCATTCACATCTTCAAATACTTGACTGTTTATAACCAGTAAAAAGACTGCCTGTAACCAGCCTTACAATCCATCTCCCCCTCTCTCCTGTTATCTATATCTCTCTGTCATCAAAAGCTCTCTTTCTCGCTCTCATACGCATCAAATACGGAACCATTTATGAAGCCTTAAACCTAAAATCCACAGCCTCTCTCTCTCTCTCTCTCTCTCTCTCTCTCTCTCTCTCATTGGCATCAACTACCGATACGTTTATAGGCCTTTAAACTTACAGTCGTTTTAAAGGTCCTCTCTCTCTCTCTCTCTCTCTATACATACATTATATATATATACATATATGTGTGTTTGTGTATACACACACACACACTTATATATATATATATATATATATATATATATATATATATATATATATATATATATATATATATATATATATATATATATATATATATATATATATATATATATATATATATATATATAAAACACCACTCTCTCTCTCTCTCTCTCTCTCTCTCTCTTTATCAGAATCTTAAAGGAGCTTAATCTCTCTCTCTCTCTCTCTCTCTCTCCACATCTCCGGCGGTCAGTCTGGAGACGCAGGATATTAAGACGAGGGTCCTCCCCCAACCACCACACCCCCTCCCCACCACTCCTCCAGCGGGAGCAGCATATCTCCGTCGGAGGAGGTTATTCTGAAAAGCCCCGATGGGCGGATCATTAGACGCCACTTTACGACGCCGAAAGCAACGTGAGTCCGACACTAAAACGCTCTTACGACACCCCTTTTACGACACCTTTTACGCCAAGGAACAGACAGTGTCGTAGTGTCGTATCGCGCCGAAGGTATTGGCACCATTTGTTATTCCGGTCGATATTATAATATTCTCTCTCTCTCTCTCTCTTCTTCTTCTTCTTCTTCTTCTTTTCTCTTTTTGTTTTAGTTTTAATTTGTTCAATCTCTAGTTTAGTACTTCTTTTCATGGCTGAGAATTTAGAAGTGACATCGTCTGCCTGTCTGTCTGTACGTATACGAGTCGAGTTATTATATATATATATATATATATATATATATATATATATATATATATATATATATATATATATATATCGACAGGGTAACGAGGAAAGCACAGTGCATTTTCATGGCTTACTGTGCCGACTTTTCACAACGCTTCTCGGTTGCATTTTCAAAGCTGTAAAAATGTGAACACCATATTACTCGTAATAACTCTTAGAATATTTCGACAAAAAATATAGATTTATTATATTGACATCCCCAGTAAAAGCAAATTATAGCAGAGTAGTGAAATTGCAAAAAAACAGCAAAATACAAAGAGATACAGGAAAAAACTCAAGAACGTAAAAAACAGAAAATATGTAAAAAAAAAAAGACGTAAAATAATCTTGACATCACTGGTTACAACAGTATATTTAAAGTGAGACAAAATAAAATTAGTAAAAACCAGCCCTAGATATAGTCGAGGAACCTATGTGGGACGTACAAAAAGGCTACTAAGAGTACGCTTGGGCTCTCATAGAGGAGTAACTTTTAAGACAGGGAGTGGACTGTCCAATCTTTTAGCTGTATTAATTTTATTTTGACCTTTACTTTTTTTATTACTGCTGGTTTTACTAATTTTATTTTGTCTCACTTTAAATATACTGATGTAACCAGTGATGTGAAGATTACTCTTTCATCTTTTTTTTTTTTTACATATTTTCTATGTTTTTTACGTTCTTGAGTTTTTTTTTCCCATAACTCTGTGTGTTCTGCTGTGGTTTTTTGCAATTTCACTATTCTGCTATATTTTACTTTTACTGGGGATATCGATGTAATAAATCTATATTTTTTGTCGAAATATTCTAGGAGTTATTACGAGTAATATGGTGTTCACATTTTTACAGCCTTGAAAATGCAACCGAGATGTGTTGTGAAACGTCGGCACAATAAATCATGGAAATGCACTGCGCTTTCCCTCGTTGCCCCGACGATGTGGTTTGAGCAGTGGCTCCTGTTATGATTATATATATATATATATATATATATATATATATATATATATATATATATATATATATATATATATATATATATATATATATACGTATATATGTATATATACATATACAGTATATACATATATATAATTTATAATCGTTTACCACCAATATTGTTTGTTAAAAAATAACAGGTAACAAAATAATATTTCAAAGAAATTTCCCAGCATTGGCATGCCCGATGCATTTGTTAGTTCAAAACCTACTAGCTATTTTATTTAAGCGAAGGCCGACGGGAGCGACAACCGTTTACAGATTTAAACTCTGAGTCTTGAAGGAAACGTAAAAAAAAAAAAGTAAAAATAATTACGCTCAAAAGGCAGAGGACGAATCACACAAGCACTTGAAAGAACACGTAACCTGAAGTCATCAAATTCAATGATGAAATCAATATATAGCAACTCTATTTCGGTAACTCACTTGTGAGCGTGAGAGAATGAAGAAATTGGTTAAGAGATACTCACTTCATTTCTCCAGTTCCTCTGCTCTTCGGCGGTTTACTGTAAAAAAAAAAAAAAGGAAATGTATATTTACTACATATATTCTGAGACACAGTCAAAGTAAACTCTTAAGCATTATTGGTTTTAGTGCTGGTGAACATGTTCTTTAACAAATAGTTTTATGATTCTAAGAATGTTTTAATTTACAAAAAAAAAAAAAAAAAAAAAACCGTTAGTGGGTTGATATCTGATAATCCAGAAGTAATGACTATGCCTTCGATATGAAAAGTAATTAAAGTATATAAAAATTTGTGGTATTTATAAATCATAAATCTTTCACAGAGCATTTTGAATGGTTGTGTGGAAAATAGTAAATAGTGAACAATTTTTTAGGAACCAAAATTTTTTTTTAAGGTTCCGTTCATCTTTTATTTGCCAGCTATTGTTTATATGTTTGCTACAAGAGATCAGTTTAATTCTATGGAGTAGAACTGAAAATAAAGCAGAACTAGAGTTTTTAGTTTTTACTCTTTATACCTCTAACCAAAATTTCATTTCTGTTCGTTAACAGTATTTTGGAATAATGCTGTCATGAAGTTTAACGGTTCGTTAACAGCTTTATACCTTTTAATTCTACTGAATGAGATTCGTCAATTTTAGTATACAAGGAAAGAGGGAAAAAATGCTTACGATTTCAGAGATTAAAATATTTCAGAAGTCATGAAGAATATCAAGTTTGATCAAACTTGGGCTCCTTACTCTCGCCTCGAAGAAGCATTTCAACACACCCCTTCACCCATCCCATCACCATCCCCCAACTGTTCCCAACCCACTGCCCTAAAACCTCTAGAGATCCTGGCCAATGGCCATCTATATATATTGTATACACCATCAAATGAACCGTTAAGTGGACTGAGATCATTTAGGGAAAAGCGGAGCGGGAGGAAGCTGTAATCTCGGTCAGTTGAAGCTGTATAACGAAGCTGTATAATGAAGCCTCTCGACAATGACTTGGAAGCCTTGAGCAGCGATGCTCCTGGGTTCTGATTCACAATGCGCCGCCATTTAACTGTTATTGCCTCGTCTTGTATTCAAGGAAGGCTAATTATACCCGCATTGGTGCTAGGTTTCGTATGGACGTCTTATACATACGTTTACGCACCCGCACGCGAGCGTAGATACATATTACTCGCGTGAATGTACTGTTAACTATTCATAAACATTAAGCTACAAATATTGTTTAATATTCAGTTCGCTCTGCCTCGGAAATAATACCGAAAGAGAATTATAATTAATAAGCAGTAGTCACCTGGTGGATTCGAACCACCGACAGCGACTGCCTCCGACTTCAGTGACGAGTTTTCTTACCACGGGACTGCCCAGGGGGCTTCGTTTAACCCTGGTGGAGCCCCTGTTCGGTTCTCAATAAATACGGCTTTTTATTATTTCTATTATTATTATTATTACTATTCAAAAGTTGAAACCTATTCACATGGAACAAGCCCACCAAAGGGGTCACTGACTTGAAATCCAAGCTACCATAGAATATTATGATGTTCATTTGAAAGAAGTAACAGCCTACATGAATATCGTTTATTATTATTATTATTATTATTATTATTATTATTATATTGGAGGAACAAATCCACAGTTATGTCTATGTACATATATTTAAAGATAAATCTATACAGAGCTATCTGTACAGATTTATCTGTAAATATATGTGTATATACATAACTGCGGATCTGTTTCTCCATGTCAAGACTCATGCTACTATGAGAATTTTATTATTATTATTATTATTATTATTATTATTATTATTTATTATTATTATTATTATTATTATTATTATTATTCAGAAGATGAATCCTATTCATATGGAACAAGCCCACCAAAGGGGCAATTGACTTGGAATTCAAGCTTCCAAAGAATAATATGCTGTTCATTTGAAAGAAGCAACAGAAGCTAATAGGAAATACAGAAAGAAGAGATCAGTTATCAGAAAAGAAAAAATAAATTGACAAATCAATAAATAAACAGATAAAATAAAAATGTAAGTAAAGAAATCTGCTGTTATTCTCCTCATCTAATTTGAACATTCTCCAACATCCAGAAAATAAGATGTTGTTCGTAAGGCTTGGAATTCTCACAAGGCTTATGGTACATTGCAGCCAAGGGCTTCAGAACCTATTTGCTACCAGTAAACAGAGATTTTATGTTGTTGACAACGTAACACTGGATTTATTTCTCGTCTTCTAGAGATTAATCATGCAAAAATGGCTGTTTCGTTTGTCTTTTTTTTTTGCCTTCCTAATCGTACCAATAAGGATTAAGGCAATCAATCAAAGGTTTAAGTCTCGACTATCTTCCTATTCCGTTTATTATGATAATTACCTATCCCGAGTATCTTAATTTTTTATATTGTATTATTTCAAAACTGTTTACATCTTTATATGGCCCTGAGCTGAAATAAAAGATGTTATTATTATCTCTGTATATGGCCCTGAGCTGAAATGAAGGATGCTATTATTATTATTATTATTATTATTATTATTATTATTATCTAACACGAAACTTTAAGTACAAGAGGTTGCTGAGTAAGGGCGTGCAACTTATTTCACTGACAATCAGTATCTACATCCATGTAAATACTACGGTGCCATATAGCCTAGTGGCAGAATCTCTCTCTCTCTCTCTCATTGTAAATCTTGTTATGGACGTTACTGCTCGTAAATTTGAGAAAGGCAGTAATGCTCATTTTTTATGCGTCATGGTTCTTACCTTTAATGGTTCTGTGACTTTTTCTTGCCATTCCGGAAATCCGGTTTCTTTATATTTTATAGTAATAGTTTTTATACGATCATTTTCGCTTATTTTCTTATGATTTTCATTCGCATTTTACCATGTCCATTTTTTAGCCCTTTCTTCTGATTCTAGTCTTTGAAGAGTTCTTAGCAAGTTATTGCAATTGATTGTGTGGATGAATTGAGCTGCAGCATCAGCAGCAACGACAAAAAAAAAAAAATGATGCCGTAGCAGAGTTCACCTAATCCTTTGTTATCTATGGAAAATTTAGTAAAATAGTCAATATGACTTAGAACTGAATCTAATACGGAAAGGAAGGGAAGAGTGTGGGGGAGAGAGAAAAGGAGAAGGGAAGGGGAGGGAAACAAAACAAAACAAGAGATAACCAGGAGAAAAATAAAATGCTAAAAAAATACCGTAGGAGTTAGAAGACAACAGGACGCAATAAGACTTAAAAAGAAATCTAATGTGGAAGAGAGAGAGAGAGAGAGAGAGAGAGAGAGAGAGAGAGAGAGAGAGAGCAGGAAGGGTTGGTGGAGGGAGGGAGGGAAGGGAAATGGGTAGATGAAGAGCAGGAACCTCTCCCTTTAAGAATATCAGAGTCTTCTTTTTCACCTTCTCCTTCTTCTCATCCTTCTTCTTTTTCTTCTTCTTCTTCTTCTTCACTGCAGCATCTTTGCGGAAGCAACAAGAGACACACACATTGTCCAGAACACAATGGCCAGTGATGAAGTTCTCCAGAAGGAGATGAGGGACGTCAATGAATATCTTTCTGTGGGTAAACGCCGCGAAAATGACGATGATAATGGCGCTTGTGGTGGGTGGACAACGAGACGGGGAGGGGAGGGGGAGGGGAGGAGCAGGGGAGGAGGGGAGGAGGAGCGGAGGGGGATTTAATGGGAGAGAGGAGGGGGGAAAGGGTTATAGGGGTAGGGTGTAGGGAGCTAAGCGTAATTGTGTACGCTGTTTTAAAGATCGGCTGACAGAAGCGTACTCTCACTACAGGTCTCTTATTAAGGGGAATATGTTTGTGGGTGCTCACAGTCTAACATAAAGACACACACATACACATTATATATATATAAATTATATACATACATACATATATATATATATATATATATATATATATATATATATATATATATATATATATATATATATATATATATATATATATGTATATATGTGTGTGTGTGTGTGTGTGTGTGTGTGTGTAGAATCTACTGGTCACTTTTTACTAGATACGTATGTAATAGTAATAGCCACAATGCCCTGTTAACTTCTCGAAATCTTCGCGCTTTTTTGGATATGCTTGCCACTACAAAGCCTTAAGATCCAAATGCAAGAAATCTGAAGCAGTTATGATTTCCGGTAGTGGGAAACGAACCCGCGTCCCTAATCATGCTTCAAATTTCTTGCACGTGGATCTTAAGGGTTTGTAGTGGCAAGCGCATCCAAAAAAGCGCGAAGAATTCGAGAAGTTAAGAGGGCATTGTGGCTATTATATATATATATATATATATATATATATATATATATATATATATATATATATATATATATATATATATATATATATATATATATATATATATATTATATATATATATTGAAAGCATATTATGTTGAAGTTTGTAGGAGCAAGAGTGACTGGTTTCTTGTAAAAATAGGACTGTGGAAAGAGTGTGTTATATCTGTAGTTGCTTGACTATTATTATTATTATTATTATTATTATTATTATTATTATTATTATTATTATTATTACTATTATTATTTTCCAGGCAATCAGATACCCAACTGTATAACAGGTAAACATTTTTTAATTTGCATTTTGCTTCATTCTCACTTTTCAAAACTTTTCTACTTATAAAAACACAAAAACTTAAAAAAGAAGTTTAACTTTGTACTGTATTTGAACAATTATGCAGATACATCAAAGCATAAAACTCAACTTCATTAGATCCACTTAACAATTGAACATGCACTTTATTCTTTATTTCTTCGATTTCCTTTTTATTAGTTTTCTGTAAAAGAAAACCGTTGTGCCGGCTTTGTCTGTCTGTCAGGACTTTTTCTGTTCGCCCTCAGATCTTTGAAACTACTGACGCTGGAGGGCTGCAAATTGGTATGTTGATCATCCACCCTCCAATCATCAAACATAACAAATTGCAGCCCTCTAGCCTCAGTAGTTTTTATTTTATTTAAGGTTAAAGTTAGCCATAATCGTGCGTATGGCAACGATACAGGATAGGCCACCACCGAGCCGTGGTTAAAGTTTCATGGACCGCGGCTCATACAGCATTATACCGAGACCACCGAAAGATAGATCTATTTTCGGTGGCCTTGATTATACGAGCGGCTGTACACAAAACTCGATTGCGCCGAGGAAACTTCGGCGCATTTTGTACTTGCTTAGACATCCAATCGGTTTTGCTGTGTCAAAACACACACACAAACAAACAAACAAATGATACCATATGAAGCATCCTATTTGATGGTTATGTGTGAGTGATATGATCTATATTTTTCAAAAGTGTTATTGGGAGATGAATTAATTACAGTTGGTAATTACACCTCTCAAAATAAGATAGATATTGTAATTATAATGGATACAAATATAGAAAGATAGAAGGTAAATTTATACACATCTAGAAAGATAGAAGCTTAATGGATACAATTATAGAAACACAGACGACTGAGGGATACAAATATATGAAGATAGAGGGCTGATGGATACAAATATATAAAGACAGGAGACTCAGGGATACAAATACATGAAGATAGAAGGTTGGTGGATACAATTACAGAAGGATAGAAGACTGAGGGATACAAATACATGATGATGGAAGACTGATGGATACAATTATAGAAAGATAGAAGATTGCTGGAAACAAATACAGAAAGACAGATGATTAATGTATACAAATATAAAAACAGAAGATTAATGAACAGAAATATGGAAAGGTAAAAAGAATATTAATAGACGCCATAGCATATACAAGTCCCTGCTATACTACGTACCCAAGAACATAACCTTGCACGTAAGCTTACGTGTAGCAAGTATTGCACGTTGTTAAACAGGCACTTGCGAATTCACGTACTGTAAAAGACACACTTCTAATGAATGACTTACGGCGGTGCCCCAGTGAGGTCACTAGTCACCGAATGACAGTTTATCATGAGATTAAGACTGTCTAGATAAAACCCTTTCATTTCATCGGAGGGGTCTGCCATTTTGACTCCCCCGTGGACCTTGTCCCTTGTCCCCCTATTCATTTCACCCTCTCTCTCTCTCTCACTCTCTGTGGACATGTGGATAGGCCTCCCTTGCCCCCTCCCCACTCTCTCTCTTTTTTCTCTCTTGACACGTGAATATGCCTCTCTCTCTCTCTCTCTCTCTCTCTCTCTCTCTCTCTCTCTCTCTCTCTCTCTCTCTCTCAGTCCATTCTCTGTACCATTTATCACGTCCGTGTCAAGTCAACTTTTTATTATCGATCTGTACCAGGAAGAGAGGAAGAGGAAGAGGAAGAGGAAGAGGAAGAAGAGGAAGAGGAAAAAGAGGAAGGAATGGAAGGTCCAGCGCTTAAATCCATTAGACAAAAGTTGGCTGGCGTCTTGGAGAAGTTCTCTAGAGCACTTCGTGTCTTCAGGGGTTAATGAAATAACGCATTGTTTTTCTTTCGTTTTTTTTCACGTCTAGTTTATTTTTAGACTTTTGAGACTTTCTTTTTGCTTTACTCTGTTTTGTTTTGCTTTGTTTTAAGTCTATTAATCACCCGATTTGTTATGGAGGAAATCGATAAACAAACATGATTCTGGTCTCTGTATATTTCTGTTTTGGCCTTCTTTTATGCTGCTTTTGATTCAGCTCATCATACAATATAGGTGAATTGAATGTTGACATTCATTTACATATATATATATATATATATATATATATATATATATATATATATATATATATATATATACACATATATATATATATGTATATACTGTACATATACATATTCTAATTATGATAATGATATTGATGTGAAAGTTGATGGTAATGGAATTATAAATAAAATGTGGGTTATGGTGATGATATGTGTATTATGTATTTCAAATACTTTGTCTTTATAAAATGCCACTGAAATAAGTAGATAATATTTATCTTAACACTTTTTACGATTTATGGTCATTTTCCATTGCAGTATTGTTCATATTATTACCGATATTAATGAATAATTTGTAAAATATCCAAAAATCTAAAGTATAATGAGTAATAGTAGTAGACGTAGAAAATATCTAGAAATTTCAAGTATACTATTAATAGTAGTAGTCGTAGTAGTAGGATTTGTAGCAATAGTAATATTACACACAAAAAATAAATCTCTTATTTTATTACCTTCTCATGAATATACTTCCATGACAGCAGCCCCACCAAGCCCCCGACCCCCTACATCCCTCAAAGATTAAGATCGAAAAGGGTTAATGAGATAAGGGTTAACAGACAGTTTCAAAGGAATCAGATATATGCACAGACATGACAGCCCTCTCCAGTGTTGCCAGAGGTTTTATTTAATAATTCTCTGGACGTCGCAAAGCTGGACCTCGCAGTGTTGCCAGTCTCTCTTTCTCTCTCTCTCTTCTATTTTATTTGTAATTATCTGAGAAATTATTGTACTTTTTTAAGAAAAATTAATCTCTCTCTCTCTCTCTCTCTTTTCAGATTCGCTAATTACAATGGGATCTCTCTCTCTCTCTCTCTTCTCTCTTTTATTTGTAATTATCCGTTCTATTTTAAATTATCCGTATATGTGCTCTTTAAGAAAAATTAATCTCTCTCTCTCTCTCTCTCTCTCTCTCTCTCTCTCTCTCTCTCTCTCTCTCTCTCTCTCTTCTCTCTCTTTTCAGATTCGCTAATTCCAATGGGAATAAATTCTATGAGTTGCCATTCAAAAATTAAGGAAATGTACTTCAAGGCTAACCAACCTCTCTCTCTCTCTCTCTCTCTCTCTCTCTCTCTCTCTCTCTCTCTCTCTCTCTCTCTCTCTCTCTAACTTATCTGCGGCTGAAATGTTTAGGACAGGGCTATAACATCACTAAATACTATATACGAGTATAGTTTAAATATAAGATAGTTTCTCTCTCTCTCTCTCTCTCTCTCTCTCTCTCTCTCTCTCTCTCTCTCTCTCTCTCTCGAGCGCCCTCCAATCAACTATTCTGCTCCCTGGCCCATCTAGCAAAGAGAGAGAGAGAGAAAGGGGACAGGGAACGGGATATAAATCATGTCGACAAAAGATGTCCGTGACATCGTGTGGGGACCCCCTGATGTCCCAAACGTGTCCCACCAGCCACCAAAACACGTCCTTTCACCGATGTCTTCATCTGACATCAATACCAAAAGTTTTATTGGACATTAGAAGCTTCATTGTAAAAATTTCTAAAGAGGGCAAGTTTCTCCTACGACGGGCAAATTATTTATTTACGTATCGACGCGGTTTAATCCTCTCTCTCTCTGGATTAGAGCTTCATTGTCATAGCTTCTATGGAGTACAGGAATCGCCTACGAGGGGCGAATACATATGTATCTAAACGGTTTCTCTCTCTCTCTCTCTCTCTCAAAGAATAGAGCTACCCTGTCAACACTTATTTTAAGTACAGGATACACCCACTAGGAGAAATAAGTATTTATGTACCGAAACGGTCTCTCTCTCTCTCTCTCTCTCTCTCTCTCTCTCTCTCTCTCTCTCTCTCTCTCTCTCTCTCTCTCTCTTTGTGAAGGATTCCACGAAATACTCCCATGGGCAGTTATTTCTATTTATGGTTTTCCCAGCACAGAAATTCATAAGTATTTGATCTTGAAATATTTTTTGCAATAATGTTCAGGCATCAGAGGAATTATATGACTGTGACGTTTTCAGTTTTACAATGTTATATTCTTCCATTGATAAGCGACTAGCTTCGATATATTACACACACAATATACATATATATATATATATATATATATATATATATATATATATATATATATATATATATATATATTTATATATATATATTATATATATATATTTATTTATATACATACATATATATACACATATATATACATAATATATATATATATACATTTGTATCTATATATCTACCTATCTATCTATATATATATAATATATATATATATATATATATATATATATATATATATATATATATATATATATATATATATATACATACATATTGCATCATACTCCATTCATTTTACTAATCTACACTCGCCACTGAAACAATAGCGCTACTAAAAAAGAATAATACATCCTTTCAGCCTTAAATAAATATTGATCCTTAATTTTTCAGGATGTAAAATGATTCTTTATAACGTCGAATACTGTAAGCAAGAGGATTAAAAACTAAATGCATTTCATTGTGTTGGCGTTATTTGACTGAAATTTTTCTCTTCGCTGTATTGATACATTTACCGTTATTGTTGTAGATTATTCGGGTTATTCATAAATATTATTCATCAGTACAACTGCTCTATAAAAATAAAAAGGTTTAAATGAAGCATTTGTTTTAAAAATTCTCTTTGGTTTGGAATATTCTGCTTCAGTGGTGTCAATGATTTAGTAGTTTGACGCAGAGCCCTCCCAAAATATATACTGAATAAACAAAGCATATTCTTGATACAGTATCTGTTATGCATTTTTTTTAAAGCATAAAATTATTCTATTATTCAAGTGGGTTTCCAATTGTTGCTTTTCCCCTATTGTTAAAATTTTTATTTTGTTTTTTGTGAATTTAAAGTGCAATAACCCGCCATTAGTATTTCAGCCTTTTCTTCTACTGCAAAGCTAGCCACGAGATAATATTATGGTTATGTGCAAACATACAGACACAGTTTACTTTATGTGTCAGTTAAAGAGAAGGTTGGTGTGTTTGTAATGGTACAAAGAATGGTTGTTGGAGGTCGATCTGATCATTATTTGGTTGAAGGTGAGGAGAACATATATGGAGAAAATGGATGAAAAATGGGCTACGGTTAAGGAGGCCAAGGTGAAATGAGTAGATGAGGCATCTGTAAAATACAGTACAAAGATAGGATCGTAAGGTCAGCAGAGATTATTTTTGGGTATAGGAGGTAGTTAGGGGGAATATACAAGGTAAATGAAACTGGTAGTCAGAAAACAATAACCAAACAAGTAAAATATGTGCTGAAGTTTCTTTGGCGCAATCGAGTTTTCTGTACAGCGATACTGCATATAATCAAAGCCACCAATAAATGTATCTATCTTTCGGTGGTCTCTGTATAATGCTGTATGAGCCGCGGCCCATGAATCTTTAACCACGGCCCGGTAGTGGCCTATCCTATATCGTTGCCAGAAGCACGATTATGGCTAATTTTAACCTCGAATAAAATAAAAACTACTAAGGCTAGAGGGTTGCAATTTGATATGTTTGATGATTGGAGGGTGGATGATCAACATGCCAATTTGCAGCCCTCTAGCCTCACTAGTTTTTAAGATCTGAGGGCGGACAGAAAAAGTGCGGACGGACAGACAATGCCGGCACAATAGTTTTCTTTTACAGAAAACTAAAAGTAGTATCAGCCTGTGCAATGTAAAAAGAATGCTCGTCTGAGATGAATCAGATTATCCTGTTAACAAACTAAGCAGATATGTATGATGTGTGATAAGGCCCGTATAACTCTACCAAATATGGAAATTATTGAAGAAAATGGGGGTTTTCAAGGAGTGTAACCACAGAAAGCTAGTCACAACTCGGGTGCACTGAAGAGATCGCATAAAAACTGAGAAGGTTCCTGACAGATGGTCTGTACGTGTGTTGAAAAGGAGACAACAACCGTCAGTTAGATGAGATTAACAGGTCAAAGACCAATAGGAGGGCCCATAGTGTCATGGAGAAAAAGCATACACGAAGATCAGGACCAGATGGGAATTCAGGCAGGAGTTTCACAATACTGAAGGGAGTGGAAAATATTCATTCATTCTCTGCCCTTAAAAACTTTCTGACTTTCCAGGTAATACGTGAGGTCTTCTATTTGACGTTCTTTCACAATGTCTAGTGACTTAAGCCACATTACACTGAAAAGTGGCTCATTCTGTCTTTTTCATTTGTAGATTAGCTTGGAATACGTCTAAGCTATTTTGTCAACTACCATTAAGTACACGATAACCTATAAACTGTCAACATGCCTGGGACTTCAGCCTCACCCTAGACCGAGTGTAATTTATTATCTGAGACACACTAATGGGTAGAGGGGATTAATAGACCGTAGGCAGGGATATTTGCATGAAAGGCTGTTATTGGTTTTCTTTGGTGAAATACAAACGCACACACACATACACAGGCACTCATCTACACACATACAAATACACACATATTTGTGCTGTCAAGAAATTGGCTGAAGTGTTGGCGATCCGTGTGTGTGTGTGTAGTATAATCACTCGGAAGACTAAGAGGCTAGTAATCATTCTAAATGTTTACATTACTTCATTAGTCGTACAGTTTGAGAATGAGGTATTACGTAACTTTCTATCTCACGCGTTATATTGTCTCTTTGTTTTACATAAATCTCTGCTCTATAAAGAATATAATTCATCAAATTCTGTAGAGCAAAACAAATTACAATTCCCAAACTACAGTTTACAAATTCTACCACAAATACACTAACCAAATCAGAGAGAGAGAAGAGAAAAAAATAAACATTGACATATCCTTAGCCTGTGTATTTATGTTCGGTAACTCCCCGGACATTTATCAACGTCCAAATGTCGATACGTATCCAGTGGGCATGTAAATGCTAATTTGACAATGACAAATGCCCACTGACACTAACCTCACTTACTGGAAGTCAAGTGCCAGGTCATCTGTCAAGTTTATTTGAGGTTGAGATGTTCTAGATAGGGCTATGAGATTACTAAGTATTTTGAGGAAATATGGAACAGGTTCTCTCTCTCTCTCTCTTTTATTTGAGGTTGAGATGCTTTAGACAGAACTAGATCATTGTCAATATTTGATATTTATTTAGAGTATGAATATAAAATAGTTTCTCTCTCTCTCTCTCTCTCTCTCTCTCTCTCTCTCTCTCTCTCTCTCTCTCTCTCTCTCTCTAGTTTATTTGAGGTTGAGATGCTTTGGACAGGACTTCTAGATCATTGTCAATATCTGATATTTATTTAGAGTATGAATATAAAATATTTCTCTCTCTCTCTCTCTCTCTCTCTCTCACGATTTTATGCAAATCTGGCTTGTTAAAAGAAATAGGTAATGCCTTTTATGACATTCAGATCGCCTTGATTAAATATTCAGGCTTGCAAAAGTGCCTCTCTAAGTTACACATAGCAAAGGCCTTCTTATAAGCCCACAGCCTTTCTTCTTTTGCTATTTTGTTATAGGAAACTCATTCCAAAAAGGCTTTATCCTGTTCTAGAAAAAAAAGTCTAAGTCACGAGAAAATTGTACTGGAATGGAATGTAAAAAAAATTTAAGCCAAAGGCCAAGCGCTGGAACCTATGATGAGGTCATTCAACGCTGAAAGGGAAATTGAGAGTAAAAAGGTTCGAAAGGTGTAACAGGAGGAAAACCTCAAAGCAGTTGCACTATGAAACAATCGTCAGGAGAGGGTTGAGGAACGCACGACGGAAGAAAGAGAATATGAACGGAGGCACGGTAAAAAGAAATGAAAGGGGTTGCAGCTAGGGGCCTTAGGGACGCTGCTAGGAACCTTAAGGAATGCCTACAGTGCACCGCGTGAGGTGCACTGACCGCACTACCTCTCAATCCTTTGCTTAATTTGTCATTTACGGAGTGAACGCTCCCAGCTTAACATTACCGATTAATATTCAGCATCCATCGTCAAATTGTGCGAGTTACCTTTGTTGGCGAAAGTGTCAAGGGGAAATGCTTTGTGTGAGATGGTATGTTTTTGCTTGGTCTTTTATTCAATTCAGTATTTAATTCAATAAATACTATAGTAGCTTTTGTTCGCAGTGGTGCGTTCATTCCGGTGATGTTTGGTGGTTGATGTACCAGTATAAAAATCATCATTTCTTAAGGCAAGCGCTTATTCATTTTATGAAGAATTATCTGAATTATATAGTGACTCCATGTTTCTCTGTTCTTATTCACTGTAAATCTATTAGTCTGTTTTTTTTTTCTTTTTTTTTTTGTAGTTTTAGTTTTCTGTAAACTATTGTGCCGGCTTTATCTGTCCGTCCGCACTTTATTCTGTCCACCCTCAGATCTTAAAAACTACCGAGGCTAGAGGGCTGCAAATTGGTATATTGATCATCTACCCTCTAATCAACAAACATCCCAAGTTGTAGCCCTCTAGCCGTAGTGGTTTTTATTTTATTTAAGGTTAAAGTTAGCCATAATCGTGCCTCTGGCACCGCAGCAACACAGGCTACCACGGCCGGCTAAGAGTTTCATGGGCCGCAGCTCATACAGCATTATACCGAGAGTACTGAAAGATAATCTATTTTCGGTGGTCTTGATTATACGCTGTAGCGCCTGTACAGAAAACTCGATTGCGCCGAAGAAACTTCGGCACATTTTTTACCTGTTTGCTTTAAAAGTCATTGTGCACCTTTAAGCTTATGAAAGATTTCATTTCATTACTGGACATCTGTGTTTACCATTAAAATGTTTAACTTGTCATCACATCATGTACGAGAAATGAAAATAACAGCCAAACATCGAAGAAAGGAAAAGAAAAAATATTAAAGTATATTCAACATTTGCTCATATTTAGATCGTTAACTAATTTCATTTACATTATAATTTTACACCCCCCCACACACACACATATATATATATATATATATATATATATATATATATATATATATATATATATAAATATATATAAATATAAATATAAATATAAATAGAGAGAGAGAGAGAGAGAGAGAGAGAGAGAGAGAGAGAGAGAGAGAGAGAGAACTTTCCATATTTCCAAAGTACTTTAATATATATATATATATATAATATATATATATATATATATATATATATATATATAGCCTATATATATATATATATAGAGCCTATGAGAGAGAGAGAGAGAGAGAGAGAGGGGGAATACCCTAGAGAAAGTAGGAATCATCGAGGCGGACTGATTGAGTTATAGATGGCAGGAAGTCAGCCTTGGGACCATCCTACGACAAAAGGAGGACTCCGTAGGGTACCGGATTTGCCAGGATGGGGCCAATCCTACCGCTCGGAAAAGGGAAGTGTTATTGACAGAGAGAGAGAGAGAGAGAGAGAGAGAGAGAGAGAGAGAGAGAGAGAGAGAGAGAGAGAGAAAGTAAAAAATATTCTATACTCAGCACTAGGTCATAACTGCAACATCAACTTAATTTCATTTATAGTAATTTTTCATACGTTTCATCCCTCTCAGAGAGAGAGAGAGAGAGAGAGAGAGAGAGAGAGAGAGAGAGAGAGAGAGAGAGAAGTGCATTTTTGCGAAAGATAACGGAAGATAATAGTATAAACAGACAGATGGAAGAATAGTGATTATACGGTGGGAAAGAGAGAGAGAGAGAGAGAGAGAGAGAGAGAGAGAGAGAGAGAGAGAGAGAGAGAGAGAGAGAGAGAAAAGATTTGTGATTTAATAGGGAATTATACCATGAAAGAGAGAGAGAGAGAGAGAGAGAGGTGCAATTTTATGAAAAATGACGAATGATAATCATACAGACAGACAAACGGAAGGAAGGATGGTGATTATACGGTGGAAGAGAGAGAGAGAGAGAGAGAGAGAGAGAGAGAGAGAGAGAGAGAGAGAGAGAGAGAGAGACCCAATGTTGACTCCACAAGCACCATAAATCTGCACACACAGTAATCACCAACACTTCCTAAACACCAACACCAACGAACCTCCACCCCTTCTCTCTCTCTCTCTCTCTCTCTCTCTCTCTCTCTCTCTCTCCCCCTACCATCCCTGCTCCCTGGAATTCCCCTCCCCACCCACCCACCATCGGACCTGGTAGTACCAGGGTAACATCACACCGACCATAAATTATGACAATGGTCTCCGGGGAGGAAAACACCATCATCGTTATTATTAATTATTACAGTATTCCTCCTCCTCCTTTCCCTGACAACTAATTGTGATGTATTTTTTATAAGGACGAGGTAATAAACAAGAAAAAATCATTTTTGGTGGGATTATTTTTTTTTTTTTTTTTTGGTGGTGAACGAGGTTGCCTAAGTGTTATTACTTTATACACTTCTCTCTCTCTCTCTCTCTCTCTCTCTCTCTCTTCTCTCTCTCTCTCTCTCTCTCTCTCTCCTGAGGTAGGATTCTGCCTGTTCTCTTTAAGTTATAATTCTGCTCTCTCTCTCTCTCTCTCTCTCTCTCTCTCTCTCTCTCTCTCTCTCTCTCTCTCTCTCTCTCTCTCTCTCTCTCGTTATATGATTCTGCCTGTTCTCTTTAAATCATAATTCTGTTCGCTTACTTTCACCTCCCTCCCGTTCTCTCTCTCTCTCTCTCTCTCTCTCTCTTTCTTTATCTCGCACTCTCTCGCTCTCTCTGTCACTCTCTTCACAACCATTATTTTCTCTCTCCCTCCCTCTCTTCAAACTAAAAATTAACTGCTCTCACTCTCTCTCTCTCTCTCTCAGATGTGCGTGCGAGAAAGACACATTAAAATGGTAGTAAAATCTTCCTCCAGCAATTAATAACAGTTACCAGCCTCCCAAGGTTTATGTACTTCATGTACGGTCTTAAGAATCCATTATATTGCAAAGGCAACTTCTGTTGCAATGAAGGTATAACTCTTTGCAATTTTCCTTTTCACTTTTTTGTTTTTTCATAGTATTCATTAGTCGATTGTGATTAACAGTACCTAAAATGGGGGTTGTTATTATTATTATTATTATTATTATTATTATTATTATTATTATTATTATTATTATTATCAACACTGTTGTGACAACTATCATTAATGCTCTTCTAAGCATCCGTTTGGGTTTAACTGTTTAATATCTCGTGTATCTAAATTTTTTGCGCTATATCATCTCTATAGTATTTATCTCTGTAAATCACCCTGGGGTGAATAAAGGATATTATTATTATTATTATTATTATTATTATTATTATTATTATTATTATTATTATTATTATTATTACTGTTGTTGTTGTTGTCCCCACCTTGGAATAGCGCGTGCAACTTATGATTGCGAGGAATCCACTAGTTACAGGAACACAACGAAATAAACTGAAATACATCGAAATTGTACGGCAATACAACCCCTCTACCTTAACCCAGAACGTGTGACATTTGTAGTTACTGGGTTCATCGTAACTTAGTCTACCATAAGTCCTAGGCCAATAGGTCTTGGTCTAGAGTGGGTCTAGACCATGGTCTACCCTTATCTAACATGACCTCAGGTTCAGTATCCTACCTGACCAGGGGAACTGTCCCATCTGGGATCCCCTTAACCACTTGATTGAATTTCGATGGTGTCTCGTAATTGTGACAGGAGTATCGGAGTGAATTTTGGTAGTATTCCTATGTATACCACTGTATTTCCGTGAATAGTCTATGGTTCTTTATTCAAATCGATATTTCGTTGGTGTACAAGTCTAGTACGTGTTTTGTGTGGCTTAAGAAACCTAAATTCATGAAAAATTAAAATTAAAATATAGTATTTCAGTGTATTTCGACAAACAATCTATGTTGCTTTATCCGAATCGACACTTCTTTGGCCTATGAGTCTAGAACGTGTTTTTGTGTGGCTTAAGAAATTAAAATCATGAAAAATTGAGATAAAAACATAGAAGAAAATAGGATTAACATCTGATCACTGTCCCAATACGTTCTGAAGAAAAATTTAGACCTATCTGAGTCAAGTTAGGTTATTAGCATTTGGTTCTGGAGAATTAGATGATACTACAGAATTTTTTTCAGTATAAACTTTTTATTCAGAACTGCCCTGAAGAAAATGACCCAAGTTTAGTTTGGGATACATAAATGCTCGCATTTAAGTGATATGAGCAACAAAAGGTAGCAGTTATAGTTTGAACAGTTGTTGGCTAAGCAAACAATATTTCTCCATGTGTAACACTGACACACACGCACACATACACACACACACATGAATATATATATATATATATATATATATATATATATATATATATATATATATATATATATATGTGTATATATATATATATATATATATATATACATGTATATACTATATATATATATATATATATATATATATATATATATATATATATATATATATATAAATGGACGTATGTATGTAAGTTCCAGAATAACACTGAAACGCACTGAGCAATTTCAACCAGACTTGGTATACATACGACTTACTATCCGGAAAAGAATACTGTGGGAGTAAGACATATCGGCTGTCATTCAGAGTTATCCCGGGCAGCGCCGGGTCGGTCAGCTAGTGTATATACAGTATATATATATATATATATATATATATATATATGTATATATATTCACATATATCTATCTAAACACGCAACGATAATTGTATTTTTGAAAAAGGAATACACGCATGCGTGGCGCCTCGCGCTTTCGAAATTCATATCTAATGTACAAGTGTATATACCAAAAGCCTGCGCACATGTCAACATACAATTAAGTTTCTACAGCGAGTCCGGTTTCATATTTCATTTGTACATCTGCATTGTTTTGGGGAACAACACGACTCTCAATTAAAAATGAGAGAGAGAGAGAGAGAGAGAGAGAGAGAGAGAGAGAGAGAGAGAGAGAGAGAGAGAGAGAGAGAGCTATGGTACAAGCACAATTTTCAAAATTGTATCGTAACGATCGCCAAAAGAAAAGAAAACCTTTTTCACGGTAATAATAATAATAATAATAATAATAATAATAATAATAATAATAATAATAATAATGTATCGGGAGAAAACCCTCTTTTAAGCTGGTAATGTTAAATGATTGAAAATGAGAGAGAGAGAGAGAGAGAGAGAGAGAGAGAGAGAGAGAGAGAGAGAGCGTTATCTATGGTTCATGCACAATTTTCAAAATTGTATTGGAAGGATGGCAAAACCAAATTTTTTTCATAGTACTAGAATAATAATAATAATAATAATAATAATAATAATAATAATAATAATAATAATAATAATAATAATAATAATAATAGTCTTTTTCATAATGCAGTTACTTACTTATAGACCAATCCAGATAAATTTTATTAATTAATAAGCATATAAAAAATAAGATATTTCCATAACAAAAGATAATTCAAATCACGTCCCTTATCTCTTTCTATTATTATTATTATTATTATTATTATTATTATTATTATTATTATTATTATTATTTTAGCAGTTGTTTGAGTGTAACAGTTTATTATTATAATACCTATTTATCTTGTGTGTCCAAATCGTGTGTACTGTAATGTTTATACCTTGTACATCTCTACGTATAGCCCTGAGCTGAAATAAAGATTATTATTATTATTATTATTATTATTATTATTATTATTATTATTACACGCATGTAAATACCTCAACCACGAAACAATACGAAATCTGCTGACAAAAAAAAAAAAAAAACACTAGAGTAGTCGCATACGTCGGTTAAACCGCCACCCCCGCCCCCCATTTCTATCCATCCCCACCCCCTCGTCAACCCCATCCCTACCCCAGCCTCATCCCAACAAAATGCAACTCAGCCAGTTCGCTGATGAGTCTCCATATCTCAAAGTCTTCATTTAAAGGCTCCCTTATGAGATCTACACGAATGACGAAGCTCTCAGCGACTTCCAATAACAACGTGAGCCGCCGCCATTCGCCGTGGTAGTTGCCGTTCGCAGCTGGATGGCGACGAAAAGATAGTTCGTCCGTTTATTCGTTCGTTCGTAGCTGCTGTATAACAAGGAGGAACGGCAGCGAGAACAGCAGCAGTAACAGTAACAGCAGCAGCGGTTTGTAATAGCCCCGTTCCAGGCCATTTGAGGTCATAATTTGGCTTAACACTGAACGGTCGGTCTAGGGAAAAGGGGTGGCTGGGGGTCGGTCTAGTAGGGAAAAGGATGGTGGTGGCGGAGGGTGGCTCTGGAAAAAGGGAGGGATAGGGAGGGAGGGAGAGAGAGGGCGAAAAGGGGCAGCGGAATAGGTGGGACTCTCAGGGGTCTTCGGGGTCTTAGAGGGGAATGTTTAGGGGGCAGAGTAAGAAAGGAATAATAATAACACAAAGGGGGGAAGGACTCAAAGGGAGGAATTTAAGAGAAGTGGACTGTTGGTATGGATGGCTGGCAAGGGAGAAGTAAATTATGACTCACTCTCATGTTAAATCTGTACGTCACAGAGAGAGAGAGAGAGAGAGAGAGAGAGAGAGAGAGAGAGAGAGAGAGAGAGTAACAACTACATATGCAATGATGATGACTCAATATACATGTTTTTAATGTTACTGGTATACAAAGACATAGTTTGAACTGAAGTTTCCACCCAACTAACACTGAAATACACTTTACCCTTATTAGTACCAGAGAGCCTAGACCTACTTTGTAATAAATGTAACGTAAACGAAGAACTAAGGACCCACATCGACTTATTCTAACCAAAACATACCAGTCATATTAACCAAATACTCTGAAAACATAAGCCTTCCTCGTCCCAACCGAAATTGGCTAAAACCAAGAGAATATTTTTCAAAAAGAAAAATTTCCTCATCACAGCAAAGGTGGAAATCAAAGAACTCACAGGACCAGGTCATCAACTACAGACCTAAACTAAAGATCCAGAGGATTTAGTCTTTTCTTTTTTTATTTTTTTAGCTGATAGGTAAGATGGTGGGAGGAAAGTTAGCTAGCTAACCATGGTAGGGAATAGTTTAGGAAGTTAAGTATTACTAAGAGTAATGTAAAGTGTGGTTTAGCCACAATTTTATTTAGATAAAGGCACAATTTTTCTTATTATGGTCTTAGTATTAATATATTACAATAATGATTTTGCACTATATTAATATAGTGAATTGTACAGATTACATATTTTAACATTTACTTCTTAATAGTATAAGTCTATTTAGATAAAGTTACAATTTTTCTTATTTTAACCTTAATATTAACTGTTATGATAATCATATTGCAATATATCCTCATCCCAGGAAATAGACCTTTAATCAGAAGCCATAAGAATGAGTCCTCCTAATCCCAACCGAAGAGCACTGACCAAAGTTTTAGACCAAACCAACTTCATGCTAACAGAATCAATCACCCAAAGAACCAGATAGCTGAGTGAGTCATCTACATTACAATCAAAGAGTCTAGGGGATCAAGACACCTCATCTCAAACGGAGTACCTAAACCAAAGAGCTCATACTACCAAATCATTCTCATTTCAACCAAAACTGCCAAAAGATCAACTAACGTCAAACCAACCGGAGGTCTTCAATTAAACATACTAGAAGGGCAAGTCATCCTTATTCGAAACGTCCGGATGCTACCATACATTCTGGAAAAAATCAAGTCGAATCAAACAGCTCAACCAAAGAGGCCAGGCAACCTAGCCCTGCAAGGAGACTATCAGAGTCTACCACACCAAATTAGTCTCTTTCAAGGTATTTGTTTTCAAAAGCATTCAACCAGAAACTACCAACTAGCGGGAGAAATTTTTGTCACACTCTTTCTCTATACATAACTAAGTTTCAGTATTTCCAATCTTTTTAACATCATATAAATATTTTAACTAGTTTCCGCTATTTTTTATTCACGAGAGCAACCGTAGGTCACGGGCATTCTTGCTAAACTTCAAAGATAGACCAATTGCATTTTTTCGCGCAGTGTAAATTCCGCTGCACACGAATTACTCTAGTATCAAGTATCGCTTTATTTACCGAAACACACACTCTCTCTCTCTCTCTCTCTCTCTCTCTCTCTCTCTCTCTCTCTCGTTAAACGAGAGATTACATACGAGTACAAATGAACGTGTAAGTGTTTCGTATTCAAAAGTCAAGGTATTTGTTTTCAAAAGCGCTGATGAAATGTTCCAGTCTTTTGCGTCTGACTGTAAGACGATGCGTAGTTTAGAGTATACAGTAAACTACGTTTTATTGAAACTGAGGCCAGTGCATTTTAAAAAGGAAAGTGCCTACACTGATTAATCCCTCATCGTATTTTAATGATGATTTGTTTCTAGGCCTATTTTATGCGACAGAGTTACACTTTACCTGTATGTAAAAGTAACAAAAATTATGTGAAATTTATTTTTAAGTTAGTTCCTCGTTTGAAGAATCGGTAGAGTTCTCGACTAGCACTCTGCTAGGCCCGAGTTCGAGTCTCCGGCCGGCCAATGAAGAATTAGAGGAATTTATTTCTGGTAACAGAAATTCATTTCCCGCTATAATGTGGTTCGGATTCCTCAATAGGCTGTAGGTCCCGTTGCTAGGTAACCAAGTGGTTCTTAGCCACGTAAAATAAGTTTCATCCTTCGGGTCACCCCTAGGAGAGATGTTAATCAGCTCAGTGGTCTGGTTAAACTAAGGTATACTTAACTTATTTTCAATTTTAAAACAAAGGCAGAAATTAATTAAAACTCGAGCTTGAGTTGAGCGAAAGTTAACTGTTATCTATAGACACAGTGATGAGTCACAAAAGCAAATGTGAGATATGGAAAAATTATCCAGATTTGTCAAAACACAATCGAATATTACTTCTACTTCATCTTATTTATACCATATCAAAATATTGTACATTAAGAAATAAATATGAAATTTAAGATATCGTACCGGCCACAAATATCGACTGGTTTAAACTAGATCAACGTTACGTATATTACGAAGAATGCAGTAAAACAAAAACAGATAACTGAAGATAAAATAATTTATACAAAATTATTTTATCAAGGAAAAATGCAATTTAAACGATTGCATTGACCATAAATACAGATTGGCTTAAATTAGATCAAAGGTACGAGCATTGCCGAGAAAATTTTAAAACTAAAAAGCATGTAATTTAAAATAAAACAAACAAGAAAAATGCAAAAAAAATAAGTTATTAAAACCACACGAGAAAAATGCAAAAAATAAATTAAAAATATATAGCTGCCGAGCAAAACCCACACCTAACCTTTCTTTGCAATAAACACCAGTTGGCTTCTTCTTTTATAAGATACATCTTCCGCCTTGTAATCGAATATCGCATTACCCTCTAATAAAAAATAGAAAAAAAACCCATGTATATCATTCCTTACTGAAAGGGTAAACTGCTGAAATATGTCCCTGTTCGTTGACATAAAGTTCTTTAATGGTCTAAAGGTAGCTCAAGGGGCGGTACCATCCCAATTTCGAAATCACCAGCTTGCGTACCTTAAGTCATGTCTACGGGTTATTTGCGTATATTAGGGGAGAGGGGGGGAGGGAGGGGAACGGGAGGGGAAGGGGCCGTTATTTGGGGATTTATAAGATGCGTATCATAGATACGAGTACTGTTTCGAACGAGAAAAATTATTTGGAAATGATTTAAATGCGCTGATGGACGGTGAATGGTGGGTAGATAGTTTAATCTTGACTTAATATGTTTTTTTTGTTTGCATACGTTGTTGTTTAGTGTTCGTTCAGTGATTGAATTTATATATATATATATATATATATATATATATATATATATATATATATATATATATATATATATATATATATATATATATATATATATATATATAAATTTCTGAATCACATCAGGATCAGAACCAGGTCTTTCACTTCAAAGACAAGACCACTGCCAACCAAGCCACACAAGTCTTGAAAGAAGTTGGAACCTAAGTACCAATGTACCTGAGGCTTTACGGTAAAGTCATAGGGACAGTGGTACTTACGTTCCGACTTCTTTTATGACTTGTGTGGCTTGGTTGGCAGAGGTCTTGTCTTTCAACTGAAAGACCTGGGTTTGATCCTGATGTGAGTCAGAGATTTATTTCTGTTCCACGCGTGATTGTGTGTTGATTATTTCTACATATATATAATTTATATATATATATATATATATATATATATATATATATATATATATATATATATATATTTACATTACACCAGACGATGCGAAAAGACTAGTCCTTGAAAACCTGTAATATATATATATATATATATATATATATATATATATATATATATATATATATATATATATATATATATATATATATATATATATATATATATATATATATATATATATATATATATATATATATACAGTATATCAATCTGAACTTGTGTTCGATGTGCTGATTAAACGCATAAAACTCGAAGATTGATATTTGATGATAGTAAAAATTCTCTATGGGTGTGTGTGTGCTTTTGGGCACTATCTTTCTCGTAGGCAATTCTCATAGAATAATGATGCATATATGGAACTTAATATTTCACTAAAACACTGATCTAATTTCCTTTTACTTTTTCTCATCCAAAAAGCTAAAACCATACTGCACCATTTAGTATCTTCCACGGACAGCTGTTTAAGACATTAAACCATGGCTATCATCACGGGAACAATGATTCTACAAGTAAACTGCCTTCCAGTATAAAGGTCAGAAATGACTGATCGATCTGAAAACACTCTGACCTATCCTTTCAATAATCCTCTACTGTGCCACTTGCTATGCGAACAATTTATCTCAACAGCTTCAGTCTTTCTTCCTACAATCAAATTTTAAATTGATGCTTAACTTCCATAAAGGAGAGTTGGCTCAACAACAAACACATGCATTAAATTATACCAATATGTACAGTCATTCAAAAATGTTTTGCAACATGTTCCAGAAGTTTTCGTTCACCTAACAGTAATTTGTTCTTTTGATATTTACGAGGAAATGTAATTTTCTTATGCGATTTTGGTTATTAATCATACGGTTAACAATATAAACAAGAATGGCAAGTGAAAAATTCATATTACGAAAAATGACGAAACATTTTGAAAAATTTCACTTCAGATGATTGGGCAAAAGAGTCAAAGAAGAAACTATATTTCGAATCCAGAGAAAAGCTTATTGACTAATAAAATAATATTGAATAACCATCAATGAAATTATATATAAATAAAGAAAGAAAGAATTCAACCATTATCGTTGTCAAAAACAAAAAAGAAAAAATCTCATAACGTTGTATGTTATCGTGTGACTCCACATTCAGGCAGGAAAAGTTTAAACTCTTCACGTGCACCGATAAGATGGGCAACAGACTAAGCCGCGCCACAATCATTAGCTTGCATAAGACTAATGTTTCTATTGTAGATATTGCTCGGCAGCTTAGCGTAAATAAAACAACCATGTATAGAGGGATACAACAACAGAGAGAACGAGGAAACATGATAAATTCATTGTAAAAACTGGAGGACAATCCCATTGTTGCACTACGTTAAAGATCATCATCGGATGATCACTTAAGGAACTCCTCCTAACTCCCCCCTGGCAACCGATGTTGCTATAAAGAGAGAACATTACGCTCTCCCTTCAAGTTGCTGCTCAAACCATCCGTAACAGGCTACATGAGACCAAGATATTATTTCATCATACTCCTGTCAAGAAACACTTCATATCAGCGAAACACAAGGAATAGAGGCTAGGGTTTGCGTTATAATATAATCCAGTGGCCGATGATTTCTGTACGAGTCATCTTTTGCGATGAGGAGGAGACATTCTCCACTGATGAGCATGGTAGTCGTCATCACTGCTGGCATTTAGCATTAACTAAATTAATGTTGAACTTCTGGCTAATTTTAATTCTTTAGAAACTTAGATAATAAGAAATACAAAAATAGGCGTTATATATTCAGTTAACTTCATAAGAGGCATCAAAATGACAGGCCTAAGTAGCAATGAAAGAAATAAGAAATTACACATGATAACGGCATTTTATATATATATATATATATATATATATATATATATATATATATATATATATATATATATATGTATGTATGTTTGTATGTATGTTTGTATGTATGTATGTGTGTGTGCGATTATATTCTATGTATTACAAAAATAGACGTGAAATCTGTTAGTCTAGTTCAGTATATTTTATATTAAGTTTCACTAGTTCACAATATACATAGGATTAATCATTCAAAAATTTAATTAATAATAATGTGAAGCAAATCTTTACAAAAGTCGTATTTGTTGATGTTAATAAGACTAATAGTTCAACTTGTAACAGTCGTAGGCCTATGTCTACAAAGTTCACACATATGAAGGAGATAAAACAACGATAGTGATGGCAGTTGGAGATGAAAATATTAAAACATAATAACAGTGATGACCTCTGAAGTATTACAGTAACATCCTTTAATTAAGTAAAATATGACAACAGTAATCAGTATCAGAAAAAGCCCTGTTTAAGGGAAACTGCAGGTAGTTTCTCGGACCCACCACTAGTGTTCAGTTGTTTCACGCGCTTACAACTGAGTTGCCGAATAGCGCCAGATGTCGCTATTATAAGCTGTTGTCCGAAAAGTTTTGAAGTATGTTGCAAAACTTTTTTGAGTGATTGTACATAAACTGAAAGAAATATATAGCCCAACAGACAGTCATACAAATTCATATGTTTGTGGAAGATTAATACAACGCATTTCATTATTCAATCAAACCTCTTATCTCAGATGAGTTCAGGGAAGGGGGAGAGAGAGAGAGAGAGAGAGAGAGAGAGAGAGAGAGAGAGAGAGAGAGAGAGAGATTACATGGAAACGGTTGTAAATTACTATGACCTCATAACAATTACTTGTGGATTACTCTGCCCCTTTTCCCTTTTTAAGCATCCTCATCACTCTTTCCCCACTGGGTAATTTCCTCGGCCATCCTTCCCCATCTGAAATCCTTCAGGGATTAACTTACAAATTGTCCTTAATTGTCCCTCTACAATGCCGCCCTTCGCAAGGGAAGATTTAATGTTGGCAGTATGGATGCATAGATCCTGCAAAATGCGCCTGGGCTAGTTAAAATGGATTTTGGGAGGACCCAGTTGTTGCAAGTCGATCTCATCAGGGATCTGGGCTCCCCTTCTCAATCCTTCTTTACCTCCAGGTCATTTCCAAATGACGTTTGAGGATATTTATTCTATTTATTGGTCTCCGGTCTCCAAAAGGAGGAATTAAAAAAAGGAATTGGATTACAGGATTTAAGCCAGAGGCCAAGCGCTGGGATCTATGAGGTCATTCAGCACTGAAAGGGAAATTGACAGTAAGAAGGTTTTAAAGGTGTAACAGGAGGAGAACCTCGCAGTTGCACTATGAAACAACTGTTAGGAAAGGGCTGAGGGAAGTAAGATGGAAGAAAGAGAATATGAACGGGGGTACAGTAAAAGGAATGGAAGGGGTTGCAGCTAGGGACCGAAGGGACGCTGGGAATTAAAAAGGGGAATCTCTCTTCAACAATTAGAGTGACAACTCAACTTAATGGACTGAACAAATTTAACGGACTTCTGTACTTATGGTTACATTATCATCATCATCTTTTGCTTAGATACCATTTTAGAGGACATACATTTTTAAACAGATCTCCTAAATTGAATGTTAAGTATAAGGCAAAGGTTAGTTTAGGTTAAGAACTATGTGGAAGTGCTGTAGTTGTAAGATATCTGAAAAAAATCTAAAAACATTCAAGTACAGGCTATAATATACGGTCTTGGTTACTTAACGGATTCTGTCACTAATCACATGGCCAGACCAACCAATCTGTTGAGTTGAAGTACTGAAGTACTAATATTCCAAATTACATCCTCAGCAGGGCTGGAATTGGAGCCATCATCTTTTCTTTGCAGTTACCAGGCTCGTTTTTATTTTACTTTTTTTTTTTGTAATTGGAGTCTGTGATTACTGGGTAATATGATGTCCAGATCTGGGTGGATGAATTTCCCAAGGTTTAAAGTTACTGGGCTGGAAGCCTTGTCACTGGCCTGGCACAAAACCCTAGTATTGTGTGTGATCTATCAGTTGCCTTTGAAACGGGTCTCCAGAGGCTTAAAGTTATTGGGCTGGAAGCCTTGTCACTGGATTGGCACAAAAGCCTAGTCTTGTGTGTGATCTACCAGTTGTCTTTGAAACTGATCTCTTTGGGAGTCGTTTTAATTAGTGTTACCTGTACTTAAAGATGCAGACTTTACCTTTGAGTCAACTGTATAATTTTTGATATATCAGTTGCTTTGTCAACTCTGTCTTTTTTTTTTTTACACTGGTTCTAGGCCAGATAAAAGGAGAGTTTGCAAAGAGTTTTATCTTGGCTACAGCTAAAATGTGGAATAGTTTGCCTTTAACGCCTCCTGAATTTCAGGCGTATCGGATTTATTTTCTATTCCCTCATATTTATTTATTTCTCTCTCTCTCTCTCTCTCTCTCTCTCTCTCTCTCTCTCTCTCTCTCTCTCTCTCTCTCTCTCTATAAGCTGATTTCCCTTTGGAGCCCTCGTGGGTTTATAGTCTGCAGACTCTGTCCATAAGGGTTTGAAGCTGAAGATTCAAAGAAAATAAATAAAGAAAGAAAGGAGATGGTTGGACGTTCCTACCATGCAAAATCCATGCGTTAGTAAAAGTCGTAACAAACTTTGGCAATCCTTCCAAACGATTAATGGGTTATAATGGGGTCTGGGAGCCTGCTGAGTTACTTTACCCTTTAATACGTCAAAAAGAAACGCAAACAGAGACTCCAAGAAGATAACATAACTCACATTACACATTTATCTGTATATAAATCCCACGAAACTGCCCGGGTAAAAAATAAAAAAAACGATAGTATTTTTATGGGGAAATTAATGTGGTGGGTACGGGCTCCCCCCCCCAACCTTAAACCTACCTTACCCCACCCAACCCCTTCCTCTCCCCCTCCCAACATTTCCCCCCTACATAGACTGCGATTTGTTCAAGGTAATACGGACGTATGATGATGATGGGGATTTGTATGTATGTATGTATATGTATATATTGATTAGCTCCTGTGCAGAATAGCGTCGCGGTCTGTCAAGAGTATCGTTTACGATGTCTCGCATTACGCTGTTATGGTAATTCGCCGAGGGAGGGGGGGGAGGAAGGGAGTGAGGGAGGGAGAGAAGGGAGGAAAACTCTTTATGACTCGACGGACGAATAATGAAAGGTTTTGTCTCCCTTGGTTCTCCCCCCCCATTGTCCTGTTTTTCCCTGGATCTAATGAAGTCTCTCTCTCTCTCTCTCTCTCTCTCTCTCTCTCTCTCTCTCTCTCTGCCGATCCCTTCGTTAAACGTAAGGCTGATTACGCTTCGCCTAATGATGTTGTCTCTTAAATCTTTTTTGCCTCTATCTTAGTTTTTTCTTTGTTTGACAGAAGATGAACGCTTGTCTTTAGTAGGAGAAAATTTTTTTCCCTCGATAGAAGACAAATTTTTTCTTTGACAGAAGACAAAGTTTTTCTTTGCTAGAATACAAACATCGCCTTTGACAGACGACAAGCGTTTGACTCTGAGGTAAGACAAACGTTTGTCTTTGATAGAAGACAATTTTTTTCTTTCATGGAAGACAAACTTTTTCTTCGATAGACGACAAACATTTTTCTTTGATAGAAAACAAATGTTTGTCTATGATAGAAGACAAACATTTTCTTTGCTAGAAGACGTTTTTCTTCTGTGATAGAAGAATAAAATTTTTCTTTAATAGAAACTTCTCCTTTGATAGAAGACAAGATATTTTCTTTGATAGAAGACAAACGGTTTTCTCTAACAGTCATTCTGCTCGCCTCTGTTTCTTTATTGTTAATTTTGTAGCTCTCTATTTCCCTCTATCATTAATTTTATTCACCTCTATTTCCCTCTATCGTCAATTTTATTCACCTCTATTCCCCTCTATCGTCAATTTTATAAACAACTTCTACACAATAACTTCAAAAAAATTAATTATTATTCCAAATAAACTTCCCTTTCGGTAACATACGACATGAATAAGCAATAAACTTTAAAGTTTTCCTTACAAAAAAAAAAAAAAAAAAAATCAAAGGCCAGCAACGGGAAGTTTCACTACCTAAGTTTTTTCTTTCAACAAAAACAAAATTGAGGAAGAAATAAATAAAAAAAAACATTCATATTAAGGGGGAAACTTTTTTTCTCCCTTAGCAAGTTTCCCCTCATCATCCATGTAGGGTTTTAGGACAATAAAGGTTTTCTTGAATAAGTCCTTTGGCCAGCTTATTCAACTCGTAGGAATGTTATCATTATTACGGATCTGTCTCTCTATCTCTCTCTCTCTCTCTATCTAAAAAAAAAAACATTCTCTTCGCTGATATTTGTAGTACGCTTTCCAATGGCATCTGATGAATGTTCTCTCTCTCTCTCTCTCTCTCTCTCTCTCTCTCTCTCTCTCTCTCTCTCTCTCTCTCTCTCTCTCTCTAAAAATCATTAATTAGAATGAAACATCTAAGCACACGCAAGTCGCTGGTAATCATAATTCACTTGCTATATAACTGACAAAATCTCTCCTTCTCTCTCTTTCTCTCTCTCAAAGCCAATAATTAGACTGAAAATTATTAACTCACGCAGGTCGCCGGCAATCACAATTGACTTGTTAGTAGTATTTACCTGACGCTCTCTCTCTCTCTCTCTAAGTAATTAATTAGAATAAAAATGACTAATCTTGGAGATATCCAAACTCAAGCAAGTCGCTGGTAATGATAATTTACGTGTTAATGGCATTTGACTCTCTCTCTCTCTCTCTCTCTCTCTCTCTCTCTCTCTCTCTCTCTCTCTCTCTCTCTCTGACTGACTCATTGCTCCACACCGAATACGAAAAGCAGACAAATCAATGTAAAGAAATCAAGCAAACATGAAACAGTGAAACTAAATGTCGACACATTTCACTTACCACCTAATTATCAAAACTAATATTCCTTTAATAACCTTCTTGAATATCATAATAATATTAACAAAATTTCTGACAACTGTTTAAATGATATATATGACTGCGATGCAGACGGCATCTTCATCAAATGAGTTTGGGTTATTTTTTCATATTACAGTTTCAGTGGATGAATTGACTTCCAATAGGGCTTTCTATTTCTTTCTTTTTCAGAGAGAGAGAGAGAGAGAGAGAGAGACTTCTTCATATAAGAGTTTTATGTATATATATTTAAATACATATACATATATATATATTTTATGTATATATATTTAAATATATATATATATATATATATATATATATATATATATATATATTTACATAAATACGTGTGTGTGAAATATACATGCATGAATATATATACATATATTCATATATATATATATATGTATATATATATATACATATATATTTATATACATATACATACATACATGTACACACACATATGCATACATCTCCAACAATTCGTCTTCCACGAAGAGCCTGTACACTGACGTCCTTTTTAAAAAAAGACCTCATCCAGCAGTCGAAGAAGGAGGAGGAGGAGGAGGAGGAGGAGGAGGAGGAGGAGGAGGAGGAGGAGGAGGAGGAGGAGGAGGAGGAGGAGGAAGCAGCAGCAGCCGTCTTCGTTCAACATACGATTCGCCGCAACTCACCAGAAGTGTCCCGGGAACGTTTTGGACGCTGACGGTCCCGAGTTTAAGAGAGGCTGTAAAGGCATCTACTGTAGGAGCGCCTTGTTCTTCTCTGCTTTAATTCCTTCTAACCTTCCGCTCTGTCTTTACTACATAAATATATATATATATATATATATATATATATATATATATATATATATAAATATATATAAATATATGTACATTTGTATATAAATATACATAAATATATGTATATATATATATATATATATATATATATATATATATATATAAAATAAAATCATTTAGGAACGGAAACACTGGAGTGCTGCGAGGCCTTTCAACACTACGTCCTTTACTTCCTTTACGTCTGCTAAGTAAAGGACGTAGTGTCGAGAGGCTTCGCAGCACTCCAGAGTTTCCATTTCCTTCGTGGATTTTATCTTTATTTATATATTCATCACGTTCCATATTTTCGTGATTCAGTTGTACATATATATATATATATATATATATATATATATATATAGAAATCATCAACACACAATCACGTGTGGAACGAAATAAATTTCTGACTCACGTCATATAACGCCCTTGCTTTCCACCTGAGAGACCTGGGTTCGATCCCGACGTGAGTCAGAAATTTATTTCTGTTCCACACGTGTTGTGTGTTGATGATTTCTATCTTATTCACTCAGAAGGGATAATTCGAATGAAATGTTGTCTATTGGGTCATTGCTGAGTCGGGAAGTTGGGGAAAACTATGCAAGCATTATTGCCCAGGTAATTCCTTGGGTGCAGTTGCTCTCAGGTTCCAACTTCTTTTAGACTTGTATGGCCCAGTGGATAACGCCCTTGCTTTCCACCTAGAGACCTATTCGATCCCGACGTGATCAGAAATTTATATATATATATATATATATATATATATATATATATATATATTTGTGTATATATCTATATATATATACATATATAGATATAAATACATATATTATATAATAATTATATATACTGTATATATAAATATATATACATACATGTCTTTCATTTCTAGTCTTTTACTTTGGCTTTTTGAATGAGAATAAGTTGCTTAGTGACTAAAGCAAAAAGCAGGAATTCATGTGATGAACACGGGATGTAACAGACGTTTTTGTTATTAACATGTTAAATTTAAATTGTATTTTTGCTAAGGAGACTATTTAGTAAGCGTTCAATGCCTCAAGGCACAGATGATTTGCTTTTTTAACATGTTTTGTTGTAACTGAATTGTATATGACGTATAATATGCTGATTCAAGTATATATAAAATAAATGCATGCATGTTTAAAGATAGTTTGCTTTTTGTTAACAAGAGGATTTTATTTCTTGCTGTTATACATTCTTTTTATATATACAAGACTTCAAATTCCAATTACTTCCTCCCTCCCCCTCCTCCCGGGCCTTCTCCACCGCAACCGTAAGGTTAATTTAAACTTCAGTCTTAGAAAAAAAATTAGTTAACACGTTGTTAATCATCTGCAGTAATTTTTCATTAAAATCTGTTTCTACTGAAATGATGGTCAATCAGATTCAAACCATATAGATAATTATCAGTTTATTCAAGAACTGCTTAAATGTCGGTCTTCCAAATGTAAATTACGTCAGACGAAAAATAATATACAATTTATTCTTGCTTTTCTCTACCGTGTACGAGGCACGAAAAAACAGCTAATATATAACTAGTTTGCTTATATTTTAAGGTAAAAAAAGTATGAAATTGAATCAAAATATATGAATCTACAAAGTTCTGGTTTGTTTATTAAAAATGTATTTGGCTGAAACAGAACAGCAATCAACAAAATGATGGAAAATAGAAATATAATTATGAAGTCACTGTAGAACAGATATCTAAATTATATCAATCAAAGAAGTGTCAGTAGTTAAATAAAAAATGTACGAAGTTGAACTAGATCAGCAAATCACAAAATGTTGGTAGAATAAATGTATGAAGACTGGCTAGAGGTGTTCTAGTGTCAGATAAAAATACAAAATCACAAGTCACTTTTTGAACAATGACTCGTAATGAACCATCTAGAAAACACAAGCTTGAGCAAAATTATACATAAGATAAAAATCACGGATTTTATCAGGAACAATTTCCATAAAATTATTATTATTATTATTATTATTATTATTATTATTATTATTATTCAGAAGATGAAACCTATTCATATGGAACAAGCCCACCAAAGGGGCCACTGACTTGAAATTCAAGCTTCTAAAGAATATGGTGTTCATTAAGAACAAGAGGAGGCAAAGGGAAATACAGCAAGAAGAGAGCCCACTTATTAAAAAAAAAAAAAATTAAAAATAAACCAGTAAGTTAACAAATAGATAAAAATGCCAAAAAAAGTTATTTTTTTTAGAAAGTCTGAAATACTTTTAGATACTTTTAACATAGCAAGAGAAAGGAAGAGAAAGACACAAGGTAACAAAAAATCTCCATAAAACGGGCGAAGAAGGGTAGAGAGAATAAATAACGGGAAGGAAAGAACAAGGGGATAAGGAGAAATAAGACTAGGGAATATACAGTAAGGGACGAAGGAGGAGGAACACAAGATAACGAGAACAGATTAAAAATGATTAAAAATAAAGGAAAAAAGGGAAAGGGAGAGGGTAAGAGGGAAACGTGAAATAAAATAGCGTCAAGGGAAGATTATTTTTTTGGAAATAAAATAGAAATATGCGCCGGAAGTACATCGTAAGGAAGAATAATGCAGGGAAGAGTAAATAAGGAAAATTGAAGGCGTGGGGGAATAAGAAAGTGTAAGAGAAAGCATAGGTGAAAGTAGAGTTTATAAATAACCATGGGATACAGGAACAGAAGACGCTGATAGTGACAGACAGTCGTACAGAAACACATACACACACAAATATTTACAAAGGACAAAGAAAAGAAAGAATTTCCGATATTAAATGATAAACAAAGGAAAGAGCAAATAACACGATGAGAGAGAAAGTAATAAAAATCATTAAGATAAAGATAGAAAGAAAGCTCCGAAGAAAGTCAGAGAGGACGACAAGCAAAGAGATTCTCTCTCTCTCTCTCTCTCTCTCTCTCTCTCTCTCTCTCTCTGTTGACCATTCTTTGCCAGTAAATACTTTTGTCCGTCTTCAAATCTGCTCCACTAACTTCTATCAAATCTTTTTGAACGAAAAATCTCCCCTCGGCAAGTGTATAAAACGGAGAGAGAGAGAGAGAGAGAGAGAGAGAGAGAGAGAGAGAGAGAGAGAGAGAGAGAGAGAGAGAGGAGCTTTTTGTATTTCCTTATTTTTGACCAAAACCAGTTTCTTCTTCGACGTTATTTTTTTCGCTCTCTCTCTCTCTCTTTCTCTCTCTCTGTTATTTACCATTAGAGTGTTCTGATAAAATAAATATTTCTCTCTCTCTCTCTTTTTCTTACCTGGTGGAATCTTTCTCTCAGTTATATCTATTCTGTAAAGTTTACCTCGACTTCAATTCTCTCTCTCTCTCTCTCTCTCTCTCTCTCTCTCAGTCCAAAGTATGCAGCAGCAGAATTCTGTGGCCCAGAGTTTACTTTCACTTTTTTTCACTTTCTTTATGAAAAGGATAAAGATTAAAACCGTCCTTTCGCCAGAGATTAAATTGGACCTTTAGTCGATGAGAAATTTTGCTGGCTTTGTGAGTTTGCATACTCTCTCTCTCTCTCTCTCTCTCTCTCTCTCTCTCTCTCTCTCTCTCTCTCTCTCTCTCTCTCTGCCTTTGAAATAGGATTTTCTTCGAATTGAATAATCTGTCCGTTTCAAAGTTTTTTCTCTTCCTCTCTTATCTTCGACCGGTTAATCGGATAATCTCTTTCTCTCTCTCTCTCCGTCTCTCGAGTTCTGTTATCCATCAATAGATTATACTAGTAACCTCCTTCTCTCTCTCTCTCTCTCTCTCTCTCTCTCTCTCTCTCTCTCTCTCTCTCTCTCTCTCTCTCTCTCTCGGATAAAACCTCTACAACTAAAGTTTTCGGATAAAATTTCTCTCTCTATTTTTATTTCTCTCTCTCTCTCTCTCTCTCTCTGTTAAACGCTCTAACAATAGTTTTCTGATAAAATCTCTCTCTACTACCACCAGATTGTTCTAATAAAAATTTTTTTTTCTCTCTCTCTCTCATCTACCACTAGAGAGTTCTGATAAAATTTCTCTCTCTCTTCCTCTCGAATAAACTCTCTACCACTAGAGTTTTCTGATAGAATCTCTCTCTCTCTCTCTCTCTCTCTTTTAATAAAATTCGCCTCAAACAGAGAGAGATCGTTCGTAGAACCGTGTGACTGTAGGCAATAAAAATAGAAATGGGTCCGTGGCTTTATCGTCCTTTTATGGCCGTACATGTTTACTTCCGTCGTTGGAGTAGTGAGCTAACGTGTTGCTTTATCGCACGAGATGGGGGAGGGATAAAGGGAGGGGGAAGGGGAAGGGAGGGAAAGAGAAGCAGGGAATTCGCAAAGAGAGAGAGAGAGAGAGAGAGAGAGGAATACGCGAAACTGTGGCGTCACCAGAACGGTGGAATAGAAACATCGTGTCCCGGGGTGTAGTGTAGAATGTCAGCTCAGACGACGGAACACTTCTCCCCAAAATAAGACGCGCGCGCACGCACACACACACACACACACACACACCTAAGTTCCACAGTTCCACCGGTCGTAGAGCAACGCCATATCGGCCCCGGAATGGTGCCACAAATTGAGGAACGGCTCTGCAAATCACGGAGTCGTCCTAGCAGATGGGTCCTGGGCCCCGGAAGTAGACAGGAAGATGAAGTCTGCCGAAAATCCGAGAGAGAGTGAGTGGTTTAGTTTCGAGCCGGATTCTACTGCTCTCTCTCGTAATTTTCTTTTCCAATTATGAAAGTGGTTGGCAGCTGGTGGTGGTGTTGGTACTAGTACTGACTGTGGGCAGGCTTTTTCCCCTCGTCAGACAACAGTGACTCAACTGAATGAAGTTTGAGAAATGAAATGGAGGTAAAGCGGATGGAGGAGAAATGGTGTGTGTGTGTGGTTGTATCATTTCTTCCCATTGTTTTGGAATTTAAAATTTTGCTCCAAAAATTTGCTTAGTTATGTTTTCCATGGTATTTATTAAGTAATTTATAACTGCAGAATTTCTAGACTGTTTCTCAAGGATGGACCAGTGAAAATATTTCTGTTATAAAAAATTTTAAAAATTATACGCTTTTGGCAAAAAATGGGAATGGGAGGGAGGGGAGGAGGATGGGGAGAGGTAAGGGGAGGGGGGAGAGGGAAGGAGAAAGGGGGGGAAGGAGAGGGGAGGGGTTGGGGTGGAAGTTCGGGAATGAAAAGGTAGCGTTTTCCATAAGTAAACAACCTTGACATCAAAGAAGTCATATCATCAAAGTAAGGAAAACAAGGTAGATAAAGCGATAATTTTCTTAGCCGTTTTACGCTGTGCAAACAAGACGTTCTTTTCGCTGTTTGAAAAATAAAAGAAAAATGATACTATAGTAGGTATATAAAAGACATTCGCTTTACAGTTGTACTTCTAGTTTTACTCCGTTGGAGAATGTCGCCGAATGTACACACAGCGACAAGTTGACGTAAACCATTGATGGCTCAATGGTTTACACACACACACACACACACACACACACACACACATATATTTATATATATAAATCATGTGATAAAAATATATATATATATATATATATATATATATATATATATATATATATATATATATATATATATATATATAGAGAGAGAGAGAGAGAGAGAATGTCATTCTTACATTCCCATTACGATTGATAAACTGAAAGGAACTAACTTCTGATACATACTCACGGAAGTAGAGAACAACGCATAACGAAAATAGCTTATTAGCTATCAATAACAGCTATCATCTGTATCAGTAACGTACCTGTTGCCTTTTACTGAATTTATTCCTTTCTGGGAATGAAAAAAATACTCGTCATTCGACCCTAATTTTCTTCTTTTTATGAATAAAAAATTATTCAGTTAAATCCTCCTTTGTACCTACGCATTATACTTCTCAGAACTCAGTAAAGAACATCTTTCAGTCTTTCACAACTTCCTAACAAAATAAATAATGTTGAGTTAATAATATTAACAAAATAAATAATGTTAATAATATTAACAAAGTAATAATGTTAAGTTAATAATATTAACAAAATAAATAATGTTAATAATATTTACAAAAGAAATAATGTTAAGTTAATAATATTAACAAAAGAAATAATGTTAAGTTAATAATGTTAGGCTAAAGGCTGCTTTCGGATGGACAACGATTATACACGTGATCAGGAAAGATATAAAAATGAAATATGAAAAAGTGTCTCTTTCAAAACTCTGTTCATCTTATTGAATAGAAATATATAAAAAGATATTTATAGGGATCTCGTAAGCTGATTCTTTGGGCTTGCAAGTAACGCAACAAAATATTTTTTGATTAGGTGTTTCATTTTTCCTTGTTCATATATTGTTGAACTCATTTTCATACACAGACACGCTGACATACATACATATATACATATGTGTGTATGTATATATATATATATATATATATATGTACATACATAAATATATATATATATATATATATATATATATATATATATATATATATATATATATATATATATATATATATATTAAACTTTATCACATGCACAATTGTTCTGTGCATTAATACAATTAATAACAGGACCTTATTTAAACATGATGGCATCTAATAAATTTTTTATTTAAAAAAAAGGTTACAAGCTTTCAAGGACTTTCTGTCCTCAACGTCTGGAGGTTTTTGAAGTCTTGTAACTTTTTATTTTAATAAAAATCTCCGTTAGATACCATCCTGTTTAATTGAGGTCCTGTTATTAAATATATACAATATATACATATATGTGTGTGTATCACTACATGTGTATCTGTGGACAGCACATTTACCAAAGAAATAAACACGAATGCTGTAAAAATAACAAAGTGGCAAGTACGTATCCCTACAGACCGAACCCACTACAACCTCACCTTGCTTTGAAGTGAGATATCGAGTAAACGTTACTCAAACGTTATGGAGACTACAAACGTTCTCTCTCTCTCTCTCTCTCTCTCTTTATTCCCCTTTCTCTATTACTTTTCCATTTTATCAATCTCTCTCATTTATATCCTTTTTTATCTCTTATCTCTCTCTTCATATTCCTTTTTATCCCCATTATCTCTCTCTCTCTCTCTAAGTGCTACTTTCCTTCTTTCCTAGAACCTCGGAACGTGGAAATCCCTCCCCATCAAAATTTTTTTTTTTTTACATTTCCAAACCGATGATGAAATTTCCATACGCGTTCTGGACGCGTTTCGCTACAAGTACAATACGTGTACACACACCCACACGCAAACACACGCGCACACCCGTTCCCGAAATATCACCCAGATTCGGAGGACGGAATCGGGAGAAAAAAAAAATACGATACTGTATTCCGAATATTTCCCCTTGGATAAAAATACAACGATGGGCCGTTGCAACGCGCAAATATTGCACGGGAAACATGGGAAATATTGCACGGACAACATTGCAAACGGATCTATGACATAAAGAAAAGACCGAGGTGTGATATAAATTACGTTGGTGGTTTTTTTCAGTCTATTCTACTTCTAGGAGGTACTCTTTTTTGGGGTATGTTATTGTCCTCTTGTTAACACGCCAAATATAGTATATAGATTTTGAGATATATATATACACACATATATATATATATATATATATATATATATATATTTATAAATATACATATATATATATATATATATATATATATATATATATATATATATATATATATATATATATATATATATAATCATTGATAAAGAGTTGTCACAGACTAAAAAGTCGATGAATTAAAAAGGCAATCAAGCCACGCAGACCAATGATCTGCTAAAGCAGTACAGAAATAATAATAATAAAAAATAACTACTAAGGAAAATACAAGATTATTGATATATGAATAATTACCTTTGCGTGAAGTGAAGAAGCAAGCCCGTATATTGGGCAACTGTACAATGTTCATGCACACTTCATGCCAGACTAGGCAAAAATTCGACTATGCTAATTATTCTGTTCACATTAAGTAGCGATTTCAAGAAAGGCGTTAAAGGGAATATTTAATATAACCATTAAATATATGTAAGTATTAATCGGGATTCCTTGAAAAACGAAGGTGATGAAATAATGAAGAGCCGAATTAGGACGTAGAAAGAAATGTTTTACAAATACGATCAGTAAGAGACGACCAGATAAAGTTATAATTGCCCTGAACGCTTTCTAAGAAAGTTTTGAACGTCACGACTTCATTTTTCACTAATGCTTGGCAATAAGTCTAACAGTTCTTTAGTCTATTCTTTCAATTTCTACTGCTATATTAACCTACTGAAATTGAATGGAATATAAAATTTAGGCCAAAGGCTAAGCGCTGGGACCTACAAGGTCATTCAACGCTGAGAGGGAAACTGAAAGTAGAAAGGTTTGAAAGGTGTAAAAAAAAAAAAGTTAAGCATACCTTAGTTTAACCAGACCACTGAGCTGATTAACAGCTCTCCTGAAGGATCAGATTTATTTTACGTGGCTAAGAACAATTGGTTACCTAGCAACGGGACCTACAGCTTATTGTGGAATCCGAACCACATTGTAACGAGAAATGAATCTCTATCAACAGAAATAAATTTCTCTAATTCTTCACTGGCCGGTCGGAGAATCGAACGCGGGCCCAGCAGAGTGCTAGCCGAGAACTATATCAACCCGTCCAATGAGGAACTTATTGAAGGGTGTAGCAGGAGGAAAACATCGCAGATACAATATGAGAAAATTGTTAGGGGAGGGTGGAAAGTAAGATGGAGGAAAGAAAAGAATATGAACGGAGGCACAGTAAGAGGAATGAAAGGGGTTGCAGCTAAGGGCCGCAGGGACGAAGTAATAGTGCCTAAAGTGCACCGCGTGAGGTGCATTGAGGGCACTACCCTCCTCCTCCGGAAACATTAATCTATTCCTTTGCAGAACTGTCACAACCACTACCAGTCAAATCATCATAAGTTTAATTAATGATCTGAAAAGCTTCTTTGCATAGATGGAGTACAAGAACCTTTTCTCTATTAAATTCTTCCAAAGGAAAGTTGCCTACTTGTTACTTAATCTAATGGCCCGTAAGGCGGTAGTGACGTCAGTGCACCTTACATGGTGCACTGTAGGCATTACTAAGGGCAGTTTGCAGCGTCACTTCAGCCCTAGTTGCTATGCCCACTTTTTAGCCTTTTAGTTTGCCTCCATTCCCTCTTCCTTTCTTCAGCCTTGCTGTTCAACATCTAGAATAATTACTTCTGAGTTCCACCTTTAGCTCCTTATACTTCACCTACTTCATTTTCTGGGGCTCTTTGTCTTGCTGTCCAGCCACTCCAACTCCCTCTTTTCACTGTCTTAAGAGCCTCAGTGCTTGGCTTGACAACCTAGATTACATCTAGTAGTTATTTTTCAATACAAACCATTTTCCATCATTGTAAATTTAACCAAAATCTGATACGTCATTCACGAAGCAATATGATAGCCATTTCGTAAAACTACTTATCTCATGGTTAGTTTTCAATCTAGAACATTTTCCATCTTTGTAAATTTAACCAAAATCTGATACGTCATTCGCGAGGCAATTTGATAGCCATTTCGTACAACTGCTGTATCTGATGGCTATTATTCAATACAGAACATCTTCCAACTTTGTAATTTAACCAAAATCTGATAGGTCATTCGCGAGGCAACATGATTGTCAGGATAAGCCCCCATTCTTTTCTTTGTATATATTTGGTTTTGGGCTTTAATTGTTAAATTGGCAGTTGTTTCAGGAACATCGCTTTCTTTCAAAATAGCCTTGTTGTCCAATATCTAATTGTTTTAAGTAAACAAAGAGTTCACTTTTGAGCTCTCTCTGCATATTTTTGTCATTCCATCCTCGCCACATCCAACCCTCAAACGTGAGTATTTCGTGGCGGCACAGAGAGTGATTGGTGTTTGGTGATGGTTCTTTTGTGATAAAGTGTGAGATCACTCTTGTTATATCATAAGTGACAAAATGTGTTATCATTGTGTGTTAAATGTTTAGTGTGTTAATGCTTAATGTGTTAAATGTTTGATGTAAAGTTTCTAAAATGTATTGTTTATCTGTGGAACACAAAGCTCCTATTACTTTTAAAGTATTAATTTAAAATATTTGTTCACAGCTTGTTGTTGTTGGTTATTTCTTGTTACAAGGGACACAGTTCAGATAGTGGATTCAGCAACCAAGATCCATGCACAGAGCCAGCCAGTGTTCCATGTATGCAGTAACAGAAACCGCAGTCCTCCAAGCTTATCTGATAATCTTTATATTAACTAGCTACTAAGTTACATGCTTTAATAATTCATCATCTTTCCAACTTATTAAATATTTATATATTTTATATAAACATATTGTATATTTCAAATATCTTTAATGCAGTGTAATTATGGAACTTCTACATGAACCAGTGGCAAAAATATAATTAAAATAATTATCTAATATTGCATAAACATCTTTGAGCCACACCTCAATGAGAGGAATTCCTTGACAATGATAGCCATTCCGTAAAACTACACACGTACTAACGTAAGCTCACTTAACAGTAAAAGCATGGTCGTTCCATTTCCATCCCAATTCTTGTCTTCACAAAAGAATTTCCTGCAGGACTTTGGCTGTACAGAAGCCATTTATAAATCCCCTTTCCTGAACGCATGAATATTGGCTGAAGGCGTGAAGTTTTCCAGGGGAGGGCGAGAGAAAAGGATTTGCGTGGTACAGAACGGTTCTTGTGATATCATATATATCAGGTATCATTCCCTGGTTGTGGAGGTTTTCAACAACCGTCAGTTTGATTTTTCTAATCTTTTTATTTTACTTTGTAATAATTTATTGGTGTAAACGTTTGAAGCTTCTTGGCAAATAATATATATATATATATATATATATATATATATATATATATATATATATATATATATATATATATATATATATATATATATATATATATATATCCATAGCATCTATCATGGCGAATATGAACGTCGCAATTTCCTTGTGATTATATACCGGATCTCTCTTTCTCTCAATATACATAAATAAACACACGCACACGCGCACCCACATATGTATGTGTATGTACACATATATACATATGCATATATACATGTATATACATGTGTATATATATACTATAATGTATATATATGTGTGTGTGTGTGTGTGTGTGTGCTTGTGTGCATGTGTAAATAATCATGAATGTCTACATTACTTATCAACTACTCCCCATTCAAACATACCAAAACAAACAAAACTAAATTCAAACTATTCCCACACTGCATATGATCTTACTCTTTCTCTCTATGAACTGACATTCCAGTTTTTGTGCTGCAGATTCCAGTTCTATGGTCGGATTCCCGATGATATTAATGCACTTTGGTCCCGTGATGAAATTCCGAGGTGTTAGGAATGGAATTCTACGTAGGTATATATATATGTGCAATGTTGCAGTGTCATTGCAATACAGGACGGGCTGAAATTAAGGTATTCATAATATTACCTATACACATATACACAAATAAGAATGGAATTGTGTTTTTTTTGAGAGTCTACGACAGGAAATTGGGTAATAGTTGTGTGTGTGCATAATATATATACAGTATATATATATATATATATATATATATATATATATATATATATATATATATATATATATATATATATATATATATATATATATATCTCAAAAACACACAATTCCATTCTTTTTTTTTATAAATGTACAGGTAATATTATGAATACCTTAATTTCAGACTGTCCTTTCTTGCAATGACAGTCTGCAACACTGCTTATATATATACCTGCGTATAATTCCATTCCTAACGCCTCGGAATTTCATCACAGGACCAAGGGCTAAGGTTAAAATTACAGCTGGAAGTAAGCTCTATAATAGCGGATTCCAAAAGATTTCTAGAAGAGAAATCTTTCGATATGGCAATCACTGAACTTTCAGTCCAATTTATCCTGTGAGAGTTTTCACTTAAATGAATGACTATAGCATTGGATGTTTGTCCAGTTTTGACTGAATACTTATGTTGCTTAATACGTACATCTAAATCTTTGCTAGATTGGCCAGTATAAAAAGAGGGCCAGTCCAAACATGGAATTTTATATATTAAATGTTGTTGTTTTCTTTAGGGATATTTTTTATTAACATTCCTTTTAATGTGTTATTATAGGAAAAATCGAGGTTGACAATAAGAGATTTTCACAATGATTTTATGTTTACAAAACCACTCGAATAAGGCAAGCTAAAAACGTTCTTAGGGGTTTCTTTCCCCATGTTACTTTCACTATAAAACTTTTTGGAATCCACTATTATACAGCTTACTTCCAGCTGTAATTTTAACCTTAGCTCTGGCATGTATTATTTGGACCCCTGTATTAGAAAAAAGTTCAAGAATGACCTAAAAGATAAAATCACTGACTTAATTACAAATTAGTTACCTTATATATGTTTTCCATGCATCCGTATGTTTAATATAATTCTTTATTTGTATAAATGTTCTTCTTACAAATTGTTTACAAAAAAAGATAATTATTTTGTTGTACCAATATTTTTTGGTGGTCAGTCACCCCCTTGTACAATCTTTTAATTGTCCTGTCCCTGCTTCTGAATGGTTGATCCTAATCCTTTGTAAAACCTCTTAAATATTTAACCCTGTTTGGCAGTTCTACTAATTCTTCAATTGTGTTGGATACCAGGTACATATTTTTTCCTTTGTAATCCCCATCTGTCATTTATATGAGTTTTATTTATAAACTTATTTTTATATTTCTTCAGTCTGCTAAGTAAAGGACGACAATCGATAGGCCTCGCAGCACTCCACTGTTTATTTTTCCTTCGTGGATTTTGTCTTTATACATACATACATACATACATACATACATACATACATATATATATATATATATATATATATATATATATATATATATATATATATATATATATATATATATATATATATATATATATATATACATCCATCACAAAACACCGAGAAATCCTTTCAAACCCACATTTATTTTTCACTAACATTCCACCTTTTGATACGAAAACCGCTAGCCACAAACCACAGAAAGCAATTCGTGCATACACTGGCGAATTCGCTCTCTCTCTTACGAACCCCGCCGTACGAGTTAAACTGAACTAAAAAGGAAACTTGACGAATCTTGAAAAGGCCAAGTCATTCATTAAAGGGCCTTTTGCCTTTTGCTTATCATCAAAGCAGGTGGAGAATTGAAGGCCAGGAAAGGTCTTTTTTTTTTTTTTCTCTCTTTCTGTTGCGGTTACGCTCTGAAGAAAATGGAGCAGCGATAAGGGACACACAGAGATTAAGTCCGTTTATTCTTGCTGGATTAAATCCGTTTGAACTTTCTGGAGATTAAGTCCGTTTGAACTTTCTGGAGATTAAGTCAGTTTGGACTTTCTGGAGGTCGAGTCCGCTTGAACTTTTTGGACAGTAAGTCCGTTTGGACTTAGGGAGATTCAAGTCCGTTTGGACTTTCTAGAGTCTGAAGACTGAATCCGTTCAGACTTTGGAAGAGTAAGTCCGTTTGCACTTGGGGAGATTCAAGTCCGTTTGGACTTTCAAGAGAGTCTGAAGACTAAATCCGTTCAGACTTTGGAAGAGTAAGTCCGTTTGCGCTTCGGGAGATTCAAGTCCGTTTGGACTTTCTATAGATTCTGGAGACTAAGTCCGTTCAGACTTTTGAAGATTAAGTCCGTTTGGACTTTCCGGAGATTAAGTCCCTTCGGACTTCGGGGAGATTAGGTCCCGTTCGAGTGTCTGGATATTAAGTCCCTTAGGACTCTCTGGAGATTAATGTCCGTTTGGACTTTATGGAAATCATCTCCGTTTGGAATTTCTGGAGATTAAAGTCCGTTTAGATTTTCTGGAGATTAAAGTCCGTTTGGTCTATTTGAAGGATAAGTCCGTTCGGACTTTTGGAGATTAGGTCCGTATGAACTTTCTGGAGACTAATTCCGTTTAGACGTTAGACTTTCTGGAGACTAGGTCCATTTGGAATTTCTGGAGACTAAGTTATTCATATGTCAGTGAGCTTCAGGTTTCATTCTTAGGAATCTCTCTCTCTCTCTCTCTCTCTCTCTCTCTCTCTCTCTCTCTCTCTCTCTCTCTCTCTCTTTTAAGGAAGGAGATACAGGTGAGATAACCAGGGTGTCAGGTGAGGTAACTGCGGATATTGAAATTATTCATTGGTCCTAATAATAATAATAATAATAATAATAATAATAATAATAATAATAATAATAATAATAATAATAATAATAATAATATCCATTATTTCACCTAAGGACTGAAATTATGGCCGATGGAAAATCTCTGTATCACACTATTAAAAAAAAAAACTCCACTTAAGCTCGATTGTCAAACCTTGACAAGAAGTTTTTTCTGTTAAAAAGACTGACCGCAGTGAGAAAGTCATACATTGTATTTTGACTCCCATGTGACGAGAATTTGATGTTTCATCCCGTTACGACAGATTTGGACACGTACTTTCTAAAAGAAACTGAGGACAACGATACGATTTCTGTACTTATTGTTCACTTGAGACAAGAGATATGAGTAGGGCTTTTACTTGACACTAAACGCTGGCTAGTTTTTTTTCTGTCTTTCTTTTTATGAGAGAAAGATAATAGTTAAGTGTTGTCTTCTTTCTGTTTCTTAAACTTTTGAAAATTGTAATAATAATATGTTTTCCATGAATTTTCGTAGCTATTTTTACTATAAATTTGAAACTCCACTAATAGCAGGTAATATTATTCCCGAGATTTTATCCTAAAAATACGTTTAATTTTTTTAGAAAGGCTGATCAAAACTGCAATGCTGTCAAACAATTAGCATCCTAGGGCAGAAAGAACATATCATAAAATTAGTATTTTGCACATAACGCGTATGATACACATGGTAAATTCTATCATTTAACCGGAAAATATTACTTTGGCAAATGGAACGTATTACGAATCTGCAATAATCCAGACTACACAAATTACTAACATTAAATTCATTTTAAACAAGGATATCATTAAGTCAGTTCCTCTAGACTTTTCATTTTCTTTAAATATGTTCTGTTATTTAGATAAAACAAACAAAATTTAAATACAGGACTGTAACAAATTTTCGAATTCAGAGGTCAAAAAAAAAAGTGTAAAGGAATTGATCAAATGTCCCTTTTAGACATTTAAACCAAAATACACTTAAACGTTTCATTTCAGCAGCCAATGCAAACGTTTTCTCCTTCTGTTCAACAGTACAATACAATACAATACAACAATGTCTACAGGTATCAGTCCTTTTCCTGTGCTGAAATCCACATTACTTTTTCATACATTTTGAATAGAAGCTGAAATTCCCAAACGTTCCAAATAACAGTCTCCAATGACAGAGTCGAAATAAACAACCTTTGGGTTATAAAAAATAACTGCCAGGTTATAATAGATCGCTAAACACGGGTTGTAACGAGAGACAATGGATCAATTACCTGTACAAAAGATCCGGGTATGGAATAGATTTACAATGGTTTACGAATAAACGTTTGCCCAGTATACGCAGCAATTAATGGTGATGGCGCCATCGAAACCTTCGTTCAATGGGTTTTTTCTTTTCTCTCGCATACTGAAAAAAAAGTAAGTTCTTTATTTTAATCAGTGAGGATAAGTGTTTCCGGTGGAATATGAAACGAGCAAAAAATGCAACGAAGTTTCCTCGGAGCGATCGATTTTCTCGAAAATAGAGCTATCTTTCGGTGGTCTCGGAATAATACTGTATGAGCCGCGTCCCATGAAACTTTAACCACGGCCCGATGGTGGCTTATCCTATATCTCTGCCAAAAGCGCGGTTATGGCTAACTTTAACCTTAAATAAAATCAAAACTACTGAGGCTAGAGGGCTGCAATTTGGTATATTTGATGATTGGAGGATGGATGATCAACATACCAATTTGTAGTCCTCTGGTCTCAGTAGTTTTTAAGATCTGAGGGCGGACAGAAAAAGTGCGGACAGGAAAAAGTGCAGACAGAATAAAGTACAGGACAGACAAAGCCGTCACAATAGTTTTCTTTTACAGAGAACTAAAAAGTTGATTCTTACCGTATTTCACGTCGAATATTAATGTGAAAAACCTTTCTTTATTAAAGGTTAATTTAAATTGAATGCAAAGCATTAATAAAGGCAACATACCTGTATAACTAGTGTTATAACACCCACAGAAAAGCATCAATAAAATTCGAGATGATACGTGTACAAGATAAACTAACAACACACAAAACCTGTCACGGACGCGTTTGCGCGCGCTTTGCTTTGTGCATACGAACCCTGTGATACCCTGCGGAGTTATTCAATGAAATTATCAAAGATGAATAAACAGCGAATCCCATTTCGTAATCGGGAAAGAGAATGCAAAACGACTTCGTGTCTCTTTACGCGAAAGGGCTGGTTGGTCGATCCTTACGAATGATAGATCAGAAGGTTCGTTCGTCCACCAGAGATGCGAAAAAGCAGAGCCTTCTTCGTGCTCTGCTGTTAGAGTCTAGTCCAGTGGTTCTTGACCAAAGGTGCTTGCAGCCGGTTCCTATGGGGTGCGAGGATGCCTTGGAATGATTAAAGCAAAATATATTTTTATATACGTATGTTATTTTTTTCTGCAAAAAAAAATTATTATTATTATTATTATTATTATTATTATATTATTATTATTATTATTATTATTATTATTATTGCTACAGCAGTGCTCTGAGCTATAGATAAACCTATACCTAATTTCCTAATGAAGTATTGTAGTTTTTTTTTTTATTTCAGCAATTCAGAGGGGTGAAAGAACTGACTGCTGATTTGAAAGGGGTGCATACATTGAAAAAGGTTAAGAACCACGGGTCCTAGTCTACTATCCCAATGGCTTTCCAGAGCCCATTTCTCCGTGATGGAATTCCATGACGTTTGATTATAAGAGCCGGGATCGCTCCGGTATGATATGCAGTGTTGCAAATTGTTTCCCCTTCTCTTTCAATTCAAAGGAAGGTTCGAAAAACGAGAGAGAGAGATATTCCGGGACATTCAGTCCGTGCAAAGTAACGAACGACGAACGCTCATGCGACTGAAATAAGAAACAACACTAAATGAGAAACAACGCATGAGGAACAGCGCGGAATGAGAAACAACACATTTGCTGTGTGTGTGTGTCTTTCTAGGTGTTTTTCTTTATGTTTCTACACTGGTAATTATGTTTTTATATCTTTTTATATTTATTAAACTTGGCTTGATGCTTTTGGAAATTTGTATTGCTAACCAACCCTTTTTTTTCTTTTTATAAACATTGATCTCAGGTTCCTGTTTATTTTTTTCAATGGAAAACTAATCGTCATCATCATCATTATCATCTCCAAAGACTCGAGAAGCAAAGAGCCACTGTGTGATTCCACAATTCTTGTCTTTCCTGTGCTTTCACTTCCACAAACCTCCTCCCATCTCCAGCCTCCCTCCTCATAGTTCTAATGCACGTAGGTGTGGGTCTGCCAACTCTTCTGGTGCCCCACAGGAGCCCAGGTGACTCTATCAAGTACTGTTCTCCCATGCGAAGGACATGTCCAAGCCATCTCCATCTCCCTTTTATACTATGCTCATTTACGTATTTATGTTTGCTTTCATTCCTTTCAATTTTGTTTTTGTTTTTTTACTGGTCTTGGATACCATGTGCATATTTATATTTAGGTTTGCTTTCATTCCATTCAGTATTACTCTTTTTTTATTCATCTTGATTCCATTTGGAATGAAATTAGATCATTCAATTTTATCTTTATAAATTCAGACCTCTTTCGGGAAATAATCATTATTTCGCTTCCCTACTGACCTCACATCGACAAGAGAGAGGTAAGTAATCTGAAAACGAATTCTATCTTTGACTCTGTTCTGTACCATACACTCAATATTCATATAAGTAAATACAAAAGCAGTCTATCGCATAGCGCTTTCTATCAGCATGAAAGATACGCCTGGAACCTTCATTTCAATACTTCCGGCGTAATTGATTACCATAACCTGAAAATTCATGAAGGCTCTTTGTGCCTTCACAACGACTCAATTCCAATTCCATCTTCAGGGTGTATTTACACCAATTCCTTTCCCAAACGCCAGAAGAGCCCCTTCGGCATATTACTATTAGTCTTTGACACTTGTTTACCCAGCAGATGCGCTGTTTCTCTTTGCGTGTTGTTTCTCATTTCGGTTTCTCATTTGCGTGCTGTATCTCATTTTGTGTTGTTTCTCAATTAATTTTTGTTTCTCATTGCGTGTTGTTTCTCATTCGCGCATTGTTTCTCGTTTGGTGTTGTTTCTAATTTCGTGTTATTTGCTCATTGCGTGTTGTTCTCATTTAGCGTTATTTCGCATTCCGTGTTGTTTCTCATCTCAGTCGCACGAGCGTTCGTCGTTCGTTACTTTGCACGGACTGACTGTTCCGGAACATCTCTCTCTCTCTCTCTCTCTCTCTCTCGTTTTCCGAACCTTCCTTTGAACTGAAAGAGAAGAGGAAACAATTTGCAACACTGCATATCATACCGGAGCGATCCCGGCTCTTATAATCAAACGTCATGGAATTCCATCACGGAGAAATGGGCTCTGGAAAGCCATTGGGATAGTAGACTAGACCCGTGGTTCTTAACCTTTTTCAATGTATGCACCCCTTTCAAATCAGCAGTCAGTTCTCGCACCCCCTGAATTACAAAAATAAAAAAAAAAAAGGCTAAAATGCTTCAAAAGGAAATTAGGTGTAGGTTTATCAATAGCTCAGAGCACTGCTAAAAATAAATAATAATAATAATAATAATAAAAATAATATAATTTTAATAATAATAATAATAATAATAATAACTTTAATTTATTTATTTTATTTTGCAAAAAAAATAACATACGCATATAAAAAAGATATTTTGCTTTAATTATTCAAAGGCATCCTCGCACCCCATTGGAACCGGCTGCGAGCACCCTTGGTTAAGAACCACTGGACTAGACTCTAACAGCAGGGCCACGAAGAAGGCTCTGTATTTTCGCATCTCTGGTGGACGAACGAACCTTCTGATCTATTATTCGCAAGGATCGACCAACCAGTCCCTTTCGCGTAAAGAGAGAGGAAGTCGTTTTGCATTCTCTTTCCCGATTGCGAAACGGGATTCGCTGTTTATTCATCTTTGATAATTTCACTGAATAACTCCCCAGGATATCACAGGGTTCGTATGCACAAAGCAAAGCACGCGCGCAAACGCGTCCGTGACAGGTTCTGTACGATATTGGTTTGTCTTGTACACGTATCATCTCGAATTTGGCTGATGTGTTTTCTGTGCGTGTTATAACACGTTATATGTTGCCTTTATTAATGCTTTACATTCAATTTAAATTAACTATTTATAAAGTAAGGTTTTTCACATTAATGTTCCCCGTGAAATGAGGTATAGGTCTTTTTGTTGACATCAATAAATCCCGTTCATTATTTTGGTTCGATTACGGTTGCATGTCTAGATCGTACGCTTATAGCTATGATTGCAGTAAGGCATTTTCTAAAATACGATTATGCTTTTATTCTATTACATTTTTTTAATCCTTATCTATTATAAATTCATATTTTCATGACTCGATCAGTTTTATTTAGAGCTAAGGAAGTTATTCCGACAGTAAAGTAATCAGTTAATTTACAATACAACAACAACAACAACAAAAAAAGGATTTTTGTAACCTTTAAAAAATTTGCCACAATCAGAAAAACAACTTGTGCAAAATATTTAAATGTTTCTGATCACCAAAGCACACAGACGCAACAAACAAAAAATATGTACAAAAAAAATTATTATACCATTAGGAACGGAAAACTGGAACCTTAATGATAATTTGCAATTAATTCTCAATTGCAAAATGATTTCCCAAACTGAAAGCTTTAAATTTGCAGCAGATGTTTTATGAAAGATGTTTACTGAATGTGTTTCGGTGGTAAACAACAAGTAATAAACAAAATTATCTCTGACAGTTTTTTTTATGAAACATAAACACAGAGAAATAACGACGAAGCTACGCTTTTTTTTTTTTTTTTTGTCGAAAAATGGATCGATTTGAGATGTAAAACTCCTGGAATCCACAAAATTATGCAAATGATATTCCGAATATTCAGCATCATTGAGTGACGAGTTAAGTAAAAACATACATATGTACACCTGTATATAAAAAACAACGGTTTTGGGTACAATTTTTTTTCGTTAAATTATAACAAGATTTTTTTCACAACTGTCTACTATTCGCCACACACAGACGCAGTCTTAATTTCACACATAAAAAACATACATACATACACACATATACCTGTACACGAAAGAAATCTTGTTAATGGTTCAAATCTTTTAAGAAATCATCACGTGTTTTTTTTTTTTTTTGTCAAGATTGGGCCCAACGGAACAGCGAAAATTCCTGAAATGACAGTGCTGCAGCATTTACAGCGTAGTTCTTCACGCGCCTCTTCCCAGCTGGGTATCTAAAAAGAAAAAAAAAAAAAAACAAAAAAAAAAAGAAGAGAAAAGAAGCGCAACCGGAAAAAGGTTTTGTCTTTTTTGTTTATTTATTTTTTTTTGCTTGCGAGAAAAAAAAATTTTGCACTGAAACTGCATTTGTAACTAAGACAAACAGACAGACAGTAACTCTGGCTAGTTGGGGCGGATGTTGAATATATACATAAATTTCCCTCTTTGTTACATTAATCTCTCTCAAAGGTTTATCTTCAAATCCGTAAAATATATCATGTAAGGTACTTGTATGCTCGCTCATAAAAACAGGTAATATATATATATATATATATATATATATATATATATATATATATATATATATATATATATATATATATATATATATATATATACATTAATGTAAGAGAATGGAAAATACCCGTATAAATTCCACAATCACCTTCACTAGCCAGTGTTTCTTCCTGTCCTCCTGTCTGTCTGTCTGTCTGTCTATCCGTTGCAAATGCAGTTTCAGTGCAAAAATCTTTTTCTCGCAAGCAGAAAAAAAATATTTTCAAAAAGACAAAACCTTTTTCCGGTTGCGCTTCTTTTCTCTCCTTTTTTTTTTTTTTATTTTGAGATGCCCTGGCGGGAGGAGGCACGTGAAGAGGTACGCTGTAAATGCAGCACTGTCATTTCAGGAATTTTAGCTGTTCCGTTGAACCCAAACTTGACTAAAGAAAAAAAAAAATCTAAAAAAATAAAGAAAAAATCTAAAAAAAAAAAAATTCGCGTGATGATAATCTAACTAAAAAAATTTGCACTGGCAACAAGATTTACTTATATACAGGTATACGTATGTATGTTTTCATGTATGATATTAACATTGCGTGTGTATGTAAATAATTGTGGATAATTGTAATAAAATTTACAAAGATTTATGAATCAACGACCAGTTCTTTATATACAGGTCTACGTATGTATGACTTTATATAAAAAAACTAACATTGCTTGCGTATGTGGAGAGTTGTTGACAAGTGTAAAAAAAAACACGTGATAATTTGCCAAAAACACTTGTACTACCAACCAGTTTTTTTAGTTTTCTATAAAAGAAAACTATTGTGCCGGCTTTGTTTTTCTGTTCGCCCTCAGATCTTAAAAACTACTGAGGCTAGAAGGCTGCAAATTGGTGTTGACCATCCACCCTCCAATCATTAAACTTAACATATTGCAGTCCTCTAGCCTCAGTAGTTGCTGTTTTATTTAAGGTTAAGGTTAGGCATAATCATGCGTCTGGCAACGATATAGGACATGCCACCACCGGGCCGTGGTTAAGTTTCATGGACCGCGGCTCATACAGCATTATACTGATACCAACGAAAGATAGACCTATTTTCGGTGGCCTTGATTATACGCTGTACAGAAAACTCGATTACGCAGAAGAACCTTCGGCGCATTTTTCACTTGTTTTTCATAGACAGGTATACGAATATATGTTTCTATATTTGAAACTAACACTACGCTTGTATGTTGAGAATTGTAGATAATTGCAAAGGAAATCTTGCGTGATGATTTAATGGAAAAAATTTGAACCACCAATCAGTTATATATATATATATATATATATATATATATATATATATATATATATATATATATATATATATATATATATATATATATATATATATATATATATATATATATATATATATATATATATATATATATATATATATATATATATATATACAGGGACAGGTATGCATGTTGTTATGTATGAAATTAACATCGCGTGTGTATGTAGAGAATCTTTTCCATACAGGTATACTATGTATGTTTCAATGTATGAAATTAACATTGTGTGTATGTAGAAAATTGTAGACAATTGTAAAAAAAAAAAAACTCGCGTGACAGGAAAACAAAAAGATAATTTGATTATGAATTAAAAAAACAGCATTGTTTGTGTGCCAAATACAAAGCAAAGTCGAGAATGATATAAAGGAATACAAAGGATGAGAGTTTAAGAAGAGGAGAGATAAACGCAAGAAAAAAAAAGACACAAGAAAGAATTATCACCCATCACATAACGAAGCCTTAGGCCAACTTCGTGAATGGAGAAAGGCTATATTAATTAAATCAATATTTTTCAAAAGAACGACCTGTCAGCCTGAGGTCGCTGACGACCAATAAAGTTGACTATAGTCCATTGTAAATTGCCCTTTTATAAAAGTCCCCCCCCCCTCTCTCTCTCTCTCTCTTCTCTCTCTCTCTCTCTCTCTCTCTGCCTGGGAAGCCTGACGAATCTCTCTCTCTCTCTCTCTCTCTCTCTCTCTCTCTCTCTCTCTCTCTCTCTCTCTGCCTTGCAAATCTGTCTCGATTAGAGAGAGCGAGTGATTCTGGGAAAAATTTGATTGGTTTCAGTGTCCGAGCGTCTGCGTCGAACGGTTTTTTGAAGTCATAATTTGCGGAACCGTGATAGCTCCAATAAATTTATATCAATCTAGCATAAAATTGACATCAATTTATCAATTTATTTGAGCTGACGTATAGTTTTTTTTTAAGAAATTTATCATAAACTGATGTCAAAGTATATTAGCTCAATGATTATATAAAAGCATACGTTACCTCAAGTAAACTGACATTAATTTATCAATTCTTTAAGCTGAGGTATAGTTTTATATAACCTTTCATGAAAAATTTATGTCGAAGTATAGTCATTTCAAATAAAGACATCAATTTACAATAAACTGTTGTATCAAACTATGTGTCACCTTAAAGACATTGACATCAGTCATAAACTGTTATATAAAACTAAACGTCAACTCAAATTAACTGACATCAATTTATCATAAATTTTTATATAAAACTACTTGTCATCACCAATACACTGACATCAGTCATAAACGGTTATATGAAACTATACATCAGCTCGGTGGTTTCGGTATAATGCTGTATGAAACACGGCCCATGAAACTTTAACCACGGCCTTGTGGTGGCCTGTCTATAGCGTTGCCAGAAGCACGATTCTGGCTAGCTTTAGCCTTAAATAAAATAAAAACTACTGATGCTGGAGAGCTGCAATTTGGTATGTTTGATAATTGGAAGGTGGATGATCAACATACCAATTTGCAGCCTTCTAGCCAAAGTAGTTTTTAAGATTTGAAGGCAGGGAGAAAAGTGCGGACAGAAAAAAAGTGCGGACGGACGGTCAAAGCCGGCACAATAGTTTTCTTTTACAGAAAACTAAAAAAAGTACAAAACAAAGAGAAATTAAAAGGTTAAATCCTTCCTCGGTAAACTGATATTAAACCCGGCATGTTGCCAAGCCAGCAAGAGCAGTAATAGCGGCGGCTGGATTCAATTACGTCCATATGCTTTAAGCCAATAATGAAAAAGAGTCTTTTAATGGGGGAAAAAAGTTTATTCGGCGATCGTAGAGCTAATGGTAATCGGAAGAAGATGTCGTCTTTGGATCTGGTCGGTTTACATCGCTTGGAAAATTATGTATAATTCGGTAAAATTTTGACCTCGTTTCTAAAATGTGCTTGAAAAAAATTTTTCTTTACATGTAGACATTGCTTGGAAAAATTTTTTCTTTACATGTAGACAGCTTGAAAAATATCTATAATTCAAATGTAATCTCTACCTCGTTTCTAAATTTATTTGAAGAAATCTTTCTTTACGTACAGGTAGCTTTAAAAAAATATATAAAAAAATCTGCTGTGCTTGTTCCCTTCATCTCTAAATGTATTTGAAGAACTCTTTCTCCACATAAAAACATGAACTTAAATTTCTTATATTCGCAAATGTTTGTCTTTACATATGAGTGTAAATTGAAATTTTGTACTTTCATTCCATACAAAAATGCTATTATATCATAAATATATATAATTCAGTCGTTACTAAATATATTTGAGGAAAGCTTTCTTTGCATAAAAATACAAACCGAAATTTGTACATCGGCCGAAATTTGTCTGTACAGATGAACATCAACTGAAATTTTGTAAAGTGCATATATACTGAAATCGATCATAGACAGAAATATATACATTCCTATAAAAGCAAGAACACCAAAAGTGAAATTTATATAAGTTTAATTCTAACCACTTCTTTCATCTTAATAATAAAGTCATATCTAATGTCATAAGTTTAATTAGTAATGGTGCTTACAGCAGCCTAGAAATCTATTAAAGGTTAGAGATTCTTTGTCATGAACCCAATGTAGCTTCGTTTGAATTGAGTCGAATGTTTTTT
>NC_089746.1:15404694-15489694 GCF_040412425.1 Macrobrachium rosenbergii
AAAAAGTATATCGTAGGAATGAGCAATAACGAGATGTTGCCACATCGTATTTCTCACCCCATTTACTTGACACGTAAAAGTAATGTGGTTCTTTATTTTTTTTTTTTTTTTTGGTGGGGTTTCTGGGAGGGGAGGGAGGGGAGGGGGAAGGGTGAGGGGTTATTTTGCTGCTTGTCTTCCTACCACATCATTTTTTTCTTCTTATTCTTGACTCTTATTTTATTTTTATTCATTTTCTCTGAACTTAAAATTCTTCTTTTTATCTGGCACTATGGGAACCCTTATCTGGCACTATATATATATATATATATATATATATATATATATATATATATATATATATATATATATATATATATATATATATATATATATATATATATATATATATATATATATATATATATATATATATATATATATATATATATATATATATATATATATATACTGTATATATGTGTGTGTACATATATATACATATATTTATGTATATTATAATATGCATACCAAAGGGTACAACCTTCCACTTTCTCAGGAGATCTTTACACCCTTTTTTTCTGGACCCTACCATACGCTGGTACCCATTGACTACAGAATAACTGACGGCAGTAGGCCTAGAGGAATCCACGGACATAGCAAATACGAGACACGCTCTCTCTCTCTCTCTCTCTCTCTCTCTCTCTCTCCTACAGTGTTATAAATAAGTATTAAGGATTCCCTAAGAATTCAGAGTCACGCTTTTCGTGATCATACTGCACGCTTATCAAGACCACTCTTGAGACGTGCATATCTTTAGCACGGGATACCAAGAACCTAAATTGTACGGACAAGGACATACACACACACACACACACATAGTTACACAGGCTTAGATATACTAAATGCAGGAATATTAGTCATTTTGTATATGGTATATATGTATAGTATTGATATTCTCATACAAATGTACGGATATGTAAATTAATACAAACATACGAGCATACACATAATACATAGGGCTTATATTGACCAAGTACAGTAATATTAGTCACTTTGTATGTAGTATATCTGTATTTTATTGATATTCTCATATGAACGTAGAGATGTGTATACGTGTGTAAATTAATACAAAAATACACAATACACAAGCTTATATTTACCAAATACGTAAATACTATTCATTTGCTATATAGTACATCTATATTTTTTCATATTTTCACATAAATGTAGGGATGTGTGTATACGTGTGTAAAATAATGCATACATTTGAGTATATACAGCACGCGAGCTTATATTTAACATATATGCGAATGTGTCATTTTGTATACAGCATATTTACATATTGATATTCCCATACAAGTGTATAATTTATGTGTATACGTGTCTGTGTGTATGTGTGTGTTTGAGTGTGCGGCATTCGTACGCCGTATGGATATTCAAGTATATATAAATTCCCATTGCTTCACTTACAGGGGTGACTTAATTAAAAACTGGCATCTTTACACTTTTAATTACCTTCTGCTTTATCTGTTTATTTCTGTTTCCTTTTTCCTTCAGAGATCAGTCGGTGCTACTTTGGCTTGTTATCTACGCGTCACCTACTGCGAGGTGCTAGCACTAATCACCGTATGGTAAATGTAAGGTAGACAGCCGCACGAAGATATCGTTTATTAATATAATTTGTCGACTACACAATACAGAAATGGGTGTACTTAACACTTTGATCCCCGAGGGGCTAGTACTAAACACGGCGTCCCAAGGAGCTTCCGCCATGATTAGTACTAGCACCTCGGAGTAGGTGACGCGTAGATAAGAAGCCAAGGAAGCACCGACCAGTCTTAAAAGAGGAAATGGATAAGAAGGGCAGAAAGAATTAACAGCAAAGAACACAGCGGAAACGCCAACAACAGCCTTTTTGCACAGCAAGCTAAATGAACGACACCACTTTGGTATTTATAGGGTTCACTAATATTCCGTTTTCTCTCATGACAAGTAGCATTTTTTTTTACCCCTTCCTACGGTTTACTGTACTAATCTATCGTTTTCTTCAGTCTCACGTCACCCTTTTTTCACTCCTTTCGGAGAGAGAGAGAGAGAGAGAGAGAGAGAGAGAGAGAGAGAGAGAGAAGACTGTTATACCTATGGGCAGCATATGCTACTACCAACTTGAAACCAGCGATCTCGGAGTTCTGAGATTGTTGCGCAATCTAGAGACAAGGTGTCTTCTTCCACCTTGATCTAGAGATTGCATCATGTCACCCTTTTTCACTCCTTTCCGGAGGAGAAAAAAAGTATATCTTAGTTTAACCAGAACACTGAGCTGATTAACAGCTCTCCTAGGGCTGGCCCGAAGGATTAAATTTATTTTACGTGGCTAAGAACCAACTGGTTACCTAGCAACGGGACCTACAGCTTATTGTGGAATCCGAACCACATTATGACGAGAAATGAATTTCTATCACCAGAAATAAATTCCTCTAATTCTTCATTAGCCGGTCGGAGAGTAGAACGCTGGGCCAACAGCGTGCTAGCCGAGAGCTCTACCCACCCCAATGAAGAACTGAGAAATTAAAAGCGAGAGAGAGAGAGAGAGAGAGAGAGAGAGAGAGAGAGAGAGAGAGAGAGAGAGAGACTAATCTACCTTTGCGCACCATATGCTTTTAGCAACTTAAAACCAGAAATCTTGTACGTTTGAGATGGTTGCGCAATTTAGAGATTGCATCATGTCACCCTTTTCCAATCCTTTCCGGAGAAAAAGGAAAAGAGAGAGAGAGAGAGAGAGAGAGAGAGAGAGAGAGAGACTTTCCTAACTTTGAGCAGCATATGCTTCTACCAGCTTGAAAACCAGCGACCACGTAGTTTTGAGATGGTTGCGCAATCTAGAGATTGCATCGGCCCATTCCGTCCTTCCCCGTACACGGAGACAACCGACAAAGTGCTGCTGTTAACCGTCTCTACGGGAATTTCCCGTTTATCTTTATCCTTTTATTTATTCTTTTTTTTTCGTAGAAGAGCGAGTAGCTATTATGAACATAAGGAAAGGAAAAATATAGTGTAGTATCTCTCCGCTTCAGAAATGATGAGTATCACTAGACTTACCATTACAAGAATCTTCCTCTTATTTTCATTTTCAGTATAATACCCTATTCAAAATGTATATTATAGTACGTAATGTTAGACGCATTGCCTTACGCTATATTTTGCTTCGTTCGTAGTATTTCTTCAAAAAAAGAGCATCACCAGCCTTACAATAACGCGTATCTTACTCTTTTTTGAAGTATTTATAGACCTATATGGCGTTTCTTCGCGCTATTTTCAAGTACAATGCCTTATTCAGAAAGTATATTATATAACGTAATGTTTGAAACATTACCTTTCATTTTATTTTGTTTCATTTGCAGTAATTCTTAGCGTCAGAAATGAGCTACATCAAACTAATCATTACAAGAATCCTGCCAAGTTTTTTTTATATACTAACAGACTTACATGATATTTCTTCGCGCTATTTTCAAGTGCAATGCCTTATAAACAAAATATATATTACGTAATTTTAGACGCATCGCCTTGAGTTCCATTTTGCTTCTTTTGTTTATCTTCCTATTTTATTTAATTTTTAGTCTTCCAAAAACGTTAAATCATTATTATTACTAAGGACGAACTAAGAAAGCCATGACTGAGTCATTATTGGTCTTTGATTCGTCTCTCCAGCCATGCACGATATTTTCAGCCTCATACAATAATTTTTTGACTAACATTATCCAGTTGAGGAATACCTTATTCTACATACTCATAATCTATATTAACTTTTCTAATGAATTACAATAGAGGGAGTGAAGGCGAGATAGACAATCAATACATTGCACAAACAACCCAGAGAGAGAGAGAGAGGGAGGAGAGGGGTGGGGAAGCGTAGGAGAGAGTGTGTGAGAGAGATATGGTAGGAATGTTAAAATGTAATATTTCACTCCTGTACCTAAAAAATCCAGGCTTTTCCATTCACAAATTCTCGGTCTATTCAACTTAGGAACATCAGGTGTTTTAAGACATTTGCTCGAACAAGTTATAATATATTTACGATTCCTTTCAAACTATGAGAATGGGGTTTCGTGAAGAAAGTTAATTATGCGACAAAGTTTAGTCATAGAATATTTTCTCAGCGTTATGTGAGGGTTTGATGATAAAAGTTAAAATCCCCACACACACACACACATATATATAAATATATATATATATATATATATATATATATATATATATATATATATATATATATATATATATATATATATATATATATATATATATTTATATATATGTGTGTGTGTGTGTATTAGAATAATCAACACACAATCACGAGTGGAATAGAAATAAATTTCTCTGATGTGAGTTACATATATATATATATATATATATATATATATATATATATATATATATATAACTATGCATATTCTAAAGTATGTACCGTTTGTATATACTATACATTGTCCGTGTCGATACAAAACCTAAGAATTTGCTACCACCTATGCAAAAACACTAAAAGAAAAATCCTTACCTCTAATAAACCACCAACCCAACCCAACCCAACCCCCAAAAAACATTAAAAACCTATAAAACGAATTCGACCAAATCGGAACAAACGAATTTGGACAACAGGACCTGATGAAATTTGTTCCCCAAAAGCACACACCCACCATCCTCTCTCGCCCGTTTCCTAAGCCAACCAATAAATTTCTGGACTCGATCCTTTTACGAGTATTTCAAAAATCATTTAAAAACCTTTTCGCGTCAAAACTGATAATCTGCTTGTTTTACTCACTTTCCAAGTGCCTCTTCGACTTTTGCAAGTCTGTCTATAAGCTGAAGTTCTGAAAGTCGATGAGAAAAGGTTTTTTTTTTTTTTTTTTTTGTAAAATATCAGCACTCGTGAACTGATCAGCTGAGGACGCGTGAGGGTGGAATATAAAGGAATGGAATATAGAGTTTAGGCCAAAAGCCAAGAACTAGGACCTATGAAGTCATTCAGTGCTGGAAAGGATATTGTGAGAAGGTAGGTTCGAAAGGTGTAACAGCAGGAAAACCTCGCAGTTGCACTATGAATGGAATACAGAGTTTAGGCCAAAAGCAAAGAACTAGGATCTATGAAGTCATTCAGCGCTGGAAAGGATATTGTGAGAAGGTAGGCTCGAAAGGTGTAAAAGGAGGAAAACCTCGCAGTTGCACTGTGAAATAATTTTAGGAAAGGGTGGGTAGCAAGATGGTAGGAAGATGATATGAATGGAGGTACAGTAAAAAGAATGAAAGGGGTTGCAGCTAGGGACCGAAGGGACGCTGCAAAGAACCTTTATAATGCCTACAGTACACCCCGTGAGGTGCACTGAATGTACCATCCCCCCTACGGGTGAGGGAGGATGGAAAACTGTTTTCATCACTTTGAACTGAACTGATTTTTTTTTTATTGGCACATTGTAAATGGAGGTCTGAAATGAAATGGGAAATCCTTATAAGGTGTAGAAAAAAATAAGTGCACCACAATATAACTGAACGTTTGCAAGTAAATGGAAAATCTTTAGAAAAGCTAAAAATAGGTACACGGTTGTTTCAATCATTTTTCATAATCTTTTCGTTTATCATTATGCATTAGCTGAATTTCTGATTGTATATAAAAAAATTATATCTGTTAAAACTTGTGTACTTTCGTAATCCACGAACTATCTGCACAAATTTTTGCAGTCCACTTTGTTACATTTTTATTCATTATGAAAACTTAGAAGAAACACCAAATGAAGTTTTAACACTTTAAAAGATCACAGAAGATGACAAGTGGTTCATAAAGCATCTTGACAGCTCATGAGACTTAGATGACAGTTGATATACAGCGTGATTATTGGGTTAAACTTGCGAAAATATCATTAGAATATAGGCTAATATACTTTGTATTTTCTACTTAGCATTTCATTACGATTAACTGTCTTGATTTGAGAATAAATTATCTCTAGAATTTCTAATTACAGCCTCAACAGCTGGCAGTGAATGACTGAACGAAATATTCAATTTAGGCCAAAGGTCAAGCGCTGGAACCTATGAGGTCATTCAGCGTTGAAAGGGAAATTGCGAGTAGGAAGATTTTAAAGGTGCAACAGGCGAGAAAACCTCGCATTTGCACTAAGAAACAGCCCTTCGTTGGGCGAGTCGGTAGAGCTTCGGACTGTCACTCGATGGGCCGGAGTTCAATTCCCCGGCCGGCTGATGAAGAGTTAGAGGAATTTATTTCTGGTGATAGAAATTCATTTCTCGCTATAATGTGGTTCGGATTCCACAATAAGCTGTAGGTCCCGTTGCTAAGTAACCAATTGGTTCTTAGCCACGTAAAATAAGTCTAATCCTTCGGGCCAGCCCTCTCTAGGAGAGCTGTTAATCAGCTCAGTGGTCTGGTAAAACTAAGGTATACTAAACTAAACTAAGAAACAATTATTAGGATAGGGCGGAAAGCAAAATGAAAGAAAGAGAATATAAACAGAGGTACAGTGAAAGGAATGAAAGGGGGTGCAGCTAGGGGGCCGAAGGGACGTTGCAAAGAACCTTAAGTAATGCCTACAGTGCACCACACGCTCTATCTGCCTACGGGGACAACAGTGGCAGTGATACAAATATCACAAATTATTTAGTTTCAGGGGACACTTGAAACCTCAGAGAATTTGGCTCGAATTCATGACCTCACGACTGGAAATATTTTACAATCTTTCGACGACGTCAGCAAATCTGAGCTTCATTTACATGAAAAATAATTCAGCTTCATCAAATTCAGTTTGAAGAAGTCGTAACCTGAAGAATAAATGTTTCCACAAACGATGGTAATCTCACTTCTTTGAGGAGCTTAGCCAAATACCCCTCCCAGCCCCCTTACTTCAGACTTCCTAGACAGGGTCTTCCTCCTCCTCCTAACTCCTCTTCCAAATCCTCCTTACCAAGCTTATCCTATAATCCTCATTCCCATCCCATCCTACAAACAATCCTCCCATCTCCTTATTCTAATCCTACTCAGCTGCATTTGCTTATTCTAAAATTCCTCTGTTTTTCGTTTGTTTCTGTGAAAACTTGTGATTTCGAAAACGTTCGGTGCTTTAGTGGAAACGATTTTTTACTTTTCTGTAAAAGAAAACTATTGTGCCGGCTTTGTCTGTCTGTCCGCACTTTTTCTGTCCGCCCTCAAATCTTAAAAACTACTGAGGCTAGAGGCCTGCAAATTGGTACCGGGTATGTTGATCATCCACCCTCCAATCATCAAACATACGAAATTGCAGCCCTCTAGCCTCAGTAGTTTTTATTTTATTTAAGGTTAAACGTAGCCATAATCGTGCTTCTGGCAACGAAATAGGATAGGCCACCACCGGGCAGTGGGTTAAAGTTTCTTGGGCCGCGGCTCATACAGCATTTTACCGAGACCACCGACAGCATTATACCGAAACCACCGAAAGATAGATCTATTTTCGGTGGCCTTGATCATACGCTGTAGCGACTGTACGGAAAACTCGATTGCGCCGAAGAAACTTCGGCGCATTTTCGCTTGTCTTACGTTTTCTTCATATTTTGACTCTCAGTAAGAGCGACTGTTTTGGAATCAATAAGAAGTTTTTAGCCCAAAGCGGCTCTTCAAAGATGGAGGGGTTTTACAGATAAGCAAGATAACTGTCACTTGAAGCCCACAAAGGGACTCAGTAATAATAATAGTAATATCATTACAATAAGGTTATTATTAATAATAATAAGTATAATTATCATCTGTAACAAGAAAGTATAAGAAATAAACTTGAAATTTTGGAGTGAGAAAAAAAAACAGAAATTCGTAAACGAAAGTAAAACTTAAACTTGAAGCACACAAAGGAACTCTTGTTGACAAGAAAATTGGAGCAGGGGGGGGGAGGGGGAGGGAAGTGGGTTTCCTTGATTTTATGTCAACAAGAAATTAGCAGCAGAAAAGCGAGAGGCTTTGGGTTTCGAGAGAGAGGAAGTTTACCTGGACAAAGAACTTTTGCAGATTTCAGAAGTTTATCAAGGCAGAAGAATTATATGTGAAGTTTGAGGAATTTTTCGGAGGTCACGGATTTATTACTTTCATATTTATCTAATTATTTATTAATTTAATTTATTTTTCCTTTTTAATGACTGATCACTTCTTTCTGTATTTTCCATAACCTTCTGTTACTTCTTTCTAATGAACACCATAATATTCTTTGGAGGCTTGAATTTCAAGTCAATGGCCCCTGTGGTGGGCTTGTTCCATATGAATAGGGTTCATCTTCTGAATAATAATAGTAGACAAAAAATTTTGAATTGGGGAAAGTATTATAGGAATATATTATAGGAAAATATTTAGGATTTGAATTATGCTTGATAAACAGGAACCTATTTTCAAAACCAAAGTGGGGAGTCTATCCCCCAGGAGAAAAACTGGGGAAACAATCCACACAAACCAAAGTTGGGAGGGAATCCAACCACAGGAAAATACGTGGGGAGGCGATCCCCACAAACCAAAGTGGCAAGGAGGTCCCCAGGAAAAAAATGGGGAGGCGATCACTCGCAAAAAATCTGGGGGGGAGATCAACCACAAACCAAAGAGAGGAAGCGGTCAGCAAGAAAAGACTGGGGAAGTGATCCCATACAAAAAAGAAAAAAAAACTGTGGTGGAGATCCACGACGAACAAAAGTGGGGAGGCGATCCACCGGGAAGAACAACTGGCGAGGCAATCCCCCCACATAAGAAAAGCTGGGGAGGTGATCCCCACACAAACCAAAGTGGGGAGGCGATCCCCACGAAAAATATGGGGCGGAATTCCCCACCAAAAGGCTGGGGAGGAGATCCCCACAAACCGTAGTGGGGAGTCGATCGCTTAGTAAAAAAAAAAAAGAAAAAAAAGATGGGAAGGTGATCCCCAGGGAAAAAACTGGGGAGGTAATCCCCAACAAACCAAAGTGGGGAGGCAATCCCCCACAAAACAAAGTGGGGAGGCTATCCCCCACAAAACAAAGTGGGGAAGCTATCCCCCACAAACCAAAGTGGGAAGGCAATCACCCACAAACCAAAGTGGGAGGTGATCCCCTACAAACTAAAGTATGGAGTCAATCCTCTACAAACCAAAGTGGGGAGACGATCACCCACAAACCAAAGTGGGGAGACGATCCCCCACAAACCAAAGTATGGAGGCAACCCCCTACAAACCATAGTGGGGAGTCGATCACCCACAAACCAAAGTGGAGTGGCAATCCCCTACAAACCAAAGTGGGGAGACGATCACCCACAAACCAAAGTAGGTAGGCGATCCCTTACAAACCACAGTGGGAAGGCAATTCCCACAAACCAAAGTAAGGTGGCAATCCCCCACAAGCCAAAGTGGGGAGGCAATCCCCTACAAACCAAATTGGGGAGACAATCACCCACAAACCAAAGTGGGGAGACAACCCCCACAAACCAAAGTGGGGAGGAAATCCCTACAAACCAAAGCGGGGAGATGATCCCCACAAACCAAAGTGGGGAGGCGATCCCCTACAAACCAATGTGGGGAGACGATCACCCACAACCCAAGTGGGGAGGCAATCACCCAAAAACCAAAGTGGGGAGACAATCACCCACAAACCAAAGTGGGGAGACAATCCTCCACAAACCAAAGTGGGGAGGCAATCCTCCACAAACCAAAGTGGGGAGACGATCACCCACAAACCAAATGGAGAGATGATCCGTCACAAACCAAAGTGTGGAGGCAATCCCCTACAAACTAGAGTGGGGAGACGATCACCCACAAACCCAAGTGGGTGAGGCAATCCCCCACAAACCAAAGTGGGGAGACAATCACCCACAAACCAAAGTGGGGAGGCAATCCCCACAAACCAAAGTGGGGAGACAATCACCCACAAACAAAGTGGAGAGGCAATCCCCACAAACCAAAATGGGGAGACGATCACCCACAAACCAAAGTGGGGAGGCAATCCCCCACAAACCAAAGTGGGGAGATGATCACCCACAAACCAAAGTGGGGAGGCAATCCTCCACAAAACAAAGTGGGGAGACGATCACCCACAAACCAAAGTAGGGAGGCAATCCCCTACAAACCAAAGTGAGGAGATGATCACCCACAAACCAAAGTGGGGAGGCAATCCTCCACAAAACAAAGTGGGGAGACGATCACCCACAAACCAAAGTAGGGAGGCAATCCCCTACAAACCAAAGTGGGGAGATGATCACCCACAAACCAAAGTGGGGAGGCAATCCTCCACAAAACAAAGTGGGGAGACGATCATCCAGGAAAAAACATAAAAAGCAGGCATCCAGAAAATAAAGCCCGGGAGGACAGAAACCACTGGCATGGGTTAAAAAACGTTAAGTTAATGCATCCGACCCTCAATGGTAAGAAAAAAAATTCCCTAAAAATTCAAATAAAATACAAAAAATCCCCCCCCCACCAAAACAAAACCCTGCATAAATTAAAAAAAAAATCTTAAAATACAAAAACCTCACAGAGGTAGCCGAACCCTTTCTCTTCTTGTTCTTCTTTTTCCTGCAGACGTGACGACAGTACAAAGGAGAGAGAGAGAGAGAGAGAGAAGAGAGAGAGAGAGAGAAATCTAATTTTCGATCGGAGGCTAAAACCGAAAGGAGGAGGAGGAGGAGGAGGAGTAGAAACAACTCCACCAAGCGAGAGAATCAATCCCAAATTGTCGATGGATGTTTATGATGATAAGTCTAGGGTTCGACTTTTTTCTTTTGGCCCTCCGTGCGAAACAGAGACTGGTCGCAAGTTAGATTGCCACTTGTTTGCATATCATTCCTGAGAGAGAGAGAGAGAGAGAGAGAGAGAGAGAGAGAGAGAGAGAGAGAGAGAGAGAGAGAGAGAGAATTACGTGTTTGGAATGAAAGAAACAAAGTGGTAGTCTAGTTTTTGGAGTAAATTTACTTTAAATTCTTCTAAAAATGTACATAGCTTTTCACTTAAATCCTAGAGAGAGAGAGAGAGAGAGAGAGAGAGAGAGAGCCTAACATCTAGAGACTAGAGAATGAAAGGAACAAGGTGACGGTCTACTGTGTGGAGTAAATTTCGTTTACATTCCTATAAAACCGTATACAGTTAGTTTTTCATTTCAATTCTACTGAGAGAGAGAGAGAGAGAGAGAGAGAGAGAGAGAGAGAGAGAGAGAGAGAGAGAGAGAGAGAGAGAGAGAGAGAGAGAGAGAGAAACTTTAGTTTGTGGAATAAATTTCATTTGCCTTCTATTGAAAATTTACATTTTACAAAGACTGATTGACTGATAAGTTTCTGTAACCTGGCGTCGCAACAACAGAACAACTACAGTTTTACCTCGAGATCACCTGACACGAAAACAAAATAGATTACAGACACGACTGTTTTGATAAAACATGCAAATAAAACTTACACAGGCAGCCACACAGGTAGCCCTAAACCAACCTTATAATAAAGAATTAACGAAATAGGCCTAAGGTTTTGCAGACCAAACAGTCTACAGAAGGAGAAATAAAATCGTCAAAGGTAAAGTTCTGTTTCCAACGTTTGTTGAAATTAACTATTTTCATCCTTCGACAGAAAATATCTTTCAACTATCTGGGTGTGACATGTGAAGGCAATAAAATCTATTATCATGAAGCAAAAATATCAGTAATTTCGAACACTAAAGTTTTGCAAGGGCAAAAACTTATTGCAAATTATCATGCAACGGAAGAAACATTCTTTTTCAAAAAAAAAATATACTTCAGAAATAGATTTAATTAAGTATACAAAATTATTCGTCTGCACAATCGAAGGATATCCACTTTCAGAAGGATGAATATCCTACAGCAGAGGCGACATTCCGTCTGGGGTTGTCTTTGATTTTATTGAACGCTGCATATGGTCTAGGATCCTCTGAATAATCCGTTATCCTTTGATTTTATTGAAGGCTGCAAATGGTGTAGGCTCTTCTAAATAATCCATTATTATTTGATTTTATTGAACGCTGCATATAGTCTAGGATCTTCTGAATAATCCAGTATTCTTTGATTTTATTGAACGCTGCACATGGTCTAGGATCTTCTGAATAATCCTTTATCCTTCGATTTTATTGAACGCTGACCATATGCAGCGTTCAATAAAATCGAAGGATAATGGATTATTCAGAAGATTTTAGATCACATGCAGCTTTCAATAAAATCAAAGGATAATGGATTATTTAGAAGATCCTAGACCACATGATTCTTTAGAAGATTCTAGACAACATGATTATTTAGAGGATCCTAGACCGCCTGCAGCGTTCAATAAAATCGAAGGATAATGGATTATTCAGAAGATCCTAGACCAAATGATTATTTAGAAGATCTTAGACCACCTGCAGCGTTCAATATATCGAAGGATAATGGATTATTCAGATACTAGATCATATGCAGCCTTCAATAAAATCAAAGGATAATGGATTATTTAAGAGATCCTAGACCATATGCAGCGTTCAATAAAATCAAAGGACAATACCACATGCAGCGCGCAATATAATCGAAGGATAATGGATTATTCAGAAGATCCTAGACCACAAGCAGCGTTCAATATAATCGAAGGATAATGGATTATTTAGAAGATCCTACACCACCTGCAGCGTTCAATAAAACGGAAGGATGATGTACATCTGTCAAAATACAGGTATCACGTCACCCAGGGGGATACAAAAGGTCAATGACCTGATTTCGTGGCACTCTCTTGGCACCAAGACAAAAAAAAAAAGTGACTGGAGGCGTAAGGATTGGTCTAGCTTCTACAATAGGCAGTGCCAGCCAGTTGCTGGCACCACTCGTTAGGGAGAAGGGGGAAGGGGAGGGGGTGGAGGGATGATGTGGAGGCGGTTTAATGGAGGGAAGAGAGGTGGGGGGAGGGAGGGCCAGTTCCCCGAAAAGCAGATAAAACCCTAGATGTCGTGACCGGGGGAAAAGTGCGTGCCAATACACTTTGGCGCCAGTTCTTCCAGACACCCTTCGTTGTTCGGGAAGGGAGTCATTAAAAATGCCATTCTCTCTCTCTCTCTCTCTCTCTCTCTCTCTCTCTCTAGCTGTCCTACCTGTGGCACCCTGGCGCCACCGAACAATGCCGTTCGTGCAGTAACACATTGCATGCCATGTTCCAAGACTTGTGCATTCGTTACTTTCTACGTATTGCTGTGTATTTAGTTTGAATTTCTTATCGAATGCGTAGATGGCAGCGAGTATGTGAACTTTAGACGGGGCATTAAATGGATAATAAAATCTGTACTTTGATAATTAAAATTAACGTTTATGAATGATATGGAACTCAATATACGCTGCTCCAGTTTCCCCACCAGTGATCATTCCTTGGAGGACGAGTTAACCATATTCTTCCGAATGTTTATTAGGCTCAGTATTTTTGAAACGAATTGCACAGACGAGATGACGATAGTGATTATGATGACTGCAGGAGGTAGAATACCTTTATTAAAGTACCGTTATTTGCGTACCTGCAAATGTAAAACCTTTGGTAAAGTAATTTTATTTGTGTAACAACAAAATTTGTACAGGGTGCGCAAAGGAAAGTGTTCTAAGGGTCTTAGGCTACGCCTAAGTTAGGCTACAATTTTTATGTATAACACTTAAAAGGCCCTCGAATCGTTATTTGTTTACATACAAAGGTACAAATTTTTATGTATGAAACTTAACAGGCCCTCGAGTCGTTATTTGTTTACATAAAAATATAAAGTCCATAGTAAAATACTTTTATCTGTGTAACTCCAAAATCTGTAAAAGTTGCATACAGGAAAGCGTTCTGAGTGTCTTGGGCCTAAGCCAGGTTACAAATTTTTATGTAAGACATTTAACAGGCCCTTGAATCGTTGTGTACCAACAAATGTACTCGTAAAGCCTTTGGTAAAGTGCCTTTATTTGGGTAACCACCAAATTTGCTAAGGCTGCTTAGGCCTAAGACAGGCTACAATTTTTATGTAAGACCTTAACAGGTCTTTGAATGCTATAATTACTGCTATTACTACTCTTAATAATACTTCTACTATCGCTACTACTGCTAATACTGTCAATAATATTACTGTAGGATCTTGAGATCAGTTATCTCCAAAGCATCACAGTGCCTCAGTAGTCTAGTAGCTACCGTTACAGATTCTGTGTACCCTCTAAACTTGGTACAATAGAAGCCAGACCTTCCCATTTCTTGGAAACCGGTTTATTTTCCAGAAAAGTAATTAGTTTAATTAAGGGAAAATAAGAAGCTGACGTTGCCTGTCACTCTTAACATTATAATTATCCCACGGCTCTATTTGGGTACAAAAGCAAGAATCATGAAAAAAGGACACTTGTCTTTTAAGCTTAATTAAATTGTATACGAAGCCTGATAATTAATTTGTTAGGACTTTTAGCTAGTTTCTGAAATTATTATTTTCATCACTGCTGCTTGCTTTTCCAAGGGGAATCTGTTCTTGTGAAAGATAATCTACAAAGAAACAGAACTCTCGAGTTTTTCCTCATTCTGTACATTCAGTATACTCAACTATTGTATATACTTAAATTATTTCAAAATCTTTGACATAAAAGCATTTTCTTTGGTTAACTTATCACAAGTACTTTCACATGAATGTAACTACCCGTTATTTTGATATGTTTTCATCCAATATACTCCTATGACGTCATTTCTTAATGTTTTTTTTTGAGGGGGGGAGGCAAAGTTAATTACATTGTTAGTTGTTGTAGTTCATGATTTGAGACAATTTGTACTTATGTTATATTACTAATTACCAACAAAATATCGAGGCTCCATTAATGAAGTACTTTAGTTGTTTCTTGTAAGAATGAAATATATACAGTATATATACGAAATAATTCCATTTTCCTAGTGGTGTGAAAAAAGAGATTAATCTGCGACGATGCAAAACGCAAATGTATGTATTCTATTTATTTATCATTAACATATGATTCTATTTATTTATCATTAACAGTTTTATATATATAATATATAGGTATTTTATATATATATATATATATATATATATATATATATATATATATATATATATATATTTATATGTGCGTGTGCATGACAGTGTTCATATACGCGTCAATACCTTTCGCCCTGTTTTGTAACACACGCCTGTTTACAGTCTTATCGGTTATAAGTTGTCACGTAACATGTTTCTTTAGGCCTGCCGGGTTAACATGGGCCTGTTTATGTAGACCTTCGTAGACCCACAGGGAGGAGGAACGACCGGTGAGTCTTGTTTACAAATTTCGTGGGAAAGAAATGAGGTTCCCTGCTCTCTTACACGGTGGGATTATCGGTGTGTCCATAAGGAATTGCGTTTCGAGCTCTCTCTCTCTCTCTCTCTCTCTCTTCTATGTGTAATTATCTGTGAAATTCTTGACTTTTTTCTAATTATTTTCCCTCTCTCTCAGTGGAATCTCTTTTATATGTAATTTATCTTTAATTACTTTCTCTCTCTCTCTCTCAATGGAATCTTTTATACGTAATTGTGTGGAGTCTTTCTCTCTCCATCAAGTCTCTTTTATCCGTAATTATCTGAGAAATTATTGGTGTGTTTTCTTATAAAAATTAATCTCTCTCTCTCTCTCTCTCTCTCTCTCTCTCTCTCTCTCTCTCTCTCCTCTCTCTCCCCAGTAATTCCTTAACACGTGCAACAGCTAATCCTATTACCATTTTTTCCTTCTCTCTCTCTCTTCAGTAATTCTTTAACATGTGCAACGGCTAATCCTATTAACATTTTTTCCTTCTCTCTCTCTCTCTTCAGTAATTCCTTAACACGTGCAACAGCTAATCCTATTACCATTTTTTCCTTCTCTCTCTAACTCTCTCTCTTCAGTAATTCTTTACGACGTGCAACAGCTGATCCTATTACCATTTTTTCTTCTTCTCTCTCCCTCTCTCTCTTCAGTAATTCTTTAACACGTGCAACAGCTAATCCTATTACCATTTTTTTCTTCTCTCTCTCTCTATCTCTTTCTTCAGTAATTCTTTAACACGTGCAAAAGTTAATCCTATTACCATCATTTTCTGCTCTCTCTCCAGTAATTCCTTAGCACGTGCAACAGCTAATCCTATTACTATTTTTTTCTTCTCTTTCTCTCTCCTTCCACATCAACTCCTTCTACGAGCAATCACTAATTTCCTTCCACCCTCCATCTCCCTAGTCAATCAACTTCTCCTCCATCTTCTGGGTCCACCCTCCTCCTTCCTGTTCCATCATGCTGACAGGATTCTGTTGACTTACAAAAGGAAAAATCATATACCTTCCTTTGCCTCCACTCCCTCTCTTTATCACTTCTCTTCTTCTGTCAGTTTTCTATTTTTTTTTTTATAGAGCTAAGGTCAGAGATGTAAGGAAGAGATGGTTCTGTCTCGTAAAGGGAGAGAGGATATAAGTTTGGGAACACAGAAGGAGGAACTGAATCTCAGTCTGGTAGCAGGAGATTGCCACTCGCTCTCTGTTCGTTTTCTACCTTTAAGAGCAAAGGTCAGATATGCAGGGAGGAGATGGTTCTGTCTCGTGAAGGGAAAGTGGTTATAAGTCTGGGAACACAGAAGGAGGAATTGAATCTCAGTGTCTGGCAGAGGAAGGAAAGAAGATTTTGCTTTTCCTATTTTGGTCCATCCTCCTTTTTATTTATTTTCATTTTCTCTTCGTACTTCTTATAGGTGTATAGGTTGGGTAACCTAATATCCTTTGGTAGGCCAGGTACGATTGGTCATGAAAGGGGAAATGCAAGGGGGATTAAGGTCTATCCCTTAAATGAAGAAAGATTATAAGGGTCAGGAAACACAGAAGCTGTAAGAGCATCCTTCCTATTGTTGTCAATCTCCCTTCTGTTTCCTTATTTTTCTATTTTAACTATCTGTAAAAGAAAGCTATTGTGCCGGCTTTGTCTGTCCGCCCGCACTTTTTCTGTCCGCTCTCAGATCTTAAACACTACTGAGGCTAGAGGGCTGCAAATTGGCATGTTGATCATCCACCCTCCACTCGTCAACCATACCAAATTGCAGCCCTCTAGCCAGCGTAGTTTTTAATTTGTTTAAGGTTAAAGTTAGCCATAATCGTGCTTCTGGCAACGATATACGATATGCCACCACCGGGAAGTGGTTTAAGTTTCATGGGCCGCGGCTCCCACAGCATTATACCGAGACCACCGAAAGATGGATCTATTTTCGATGGCCTTGATTATACGTTGTAGCGGCTGTACAGAAAACTCGACTGTGCCGAAGAAACTTCGGCGCGTTTTTCACTGGTTTACTTATTACTTGTGAAACTGTATACAGCAAGATTACCTTGTCGGAAGTAATTCACTGACTTATCTTTCATTTTATATTCTTTATTCGCCCTTTTATTCTCATCCTTCAGCTCATCTTCACTTGTTTCTCCTCTCCCTCATTCTCATCCCTCAGCTTTTCCTCCTCCTCCTACTTACCCATTTGCTCTTCTTTATCCTGTGCTCTTCTGTCTACCAATAATCCCTTTGCCCATTTCTTTCTCTTCCTTCTTTTTGCTCCTCTTCCTATCATCATCCTCCTTACCTTAAATATCTGCCATTTCTTCTCTTCTCTCTCCTAATAATCCTTTGCCTATTTCCCTCACCTCCTTCTTCCCTCTTCTCTTCCTTCTTTCATTCCTCTTCCTATCTCTCCTTCTCATCCTCAACCCTCTCCTGGTCCTCCTCTTTCCCCATACGTACACACGCACTGTATTCCTTCGCCTATTTCTCTCTCTCCTCCCTTCTTCCTTCTTTTATTCCTCCTCCCCATCCTCCACATCCTTATGGTCTTCCTCTTTCCCCATTCCCTCCTTCTAAACCTCCTTCAGGTCTTCATCTTTCCCTAGACGTACACACACACACACAAACAAACATACGCACACACACAAACATAAACAAACACGGACACACAAACACACACACACACACACAGCGCCTAAAGGGAGCCTTATGAGCGAAGGGTGACACCTTCGCCTCCTCCCGGAGTGTTCCTGGGGAGTTTTGTTCAACAAGGTCTGAGAGTAGCACCGAATTAGAAAAGTTTCTCCCGGAGTTTACACTTCCGACAACATACAATGCCACCAGTCAGCGAGGAAGCCCTTTTTCCTTCTCTCTCTCTCTCTCTCTCTCTCTCTCTCTCTCTCTCTCTCTCTCTCTCTCTCTCTCTATTTCTACGAATAGCGTTAGCTAAGTGACGGAGGAAAAGGTAAACAAAAAAGTAACGCTTGGATTCGACGTAATATATCGGGAACTTTTTCTTTTTCTTTTTTTTTTTTTAAGGCTGTGTCTGGTTGGCATGGGAGGATTTCTTATCGATTTTCAGTTTTTTATAAAGGAAAACCACTGAGATGGCAATTTGTCTGCCCGTCCGCACTTTTTATTCCCGCCCTCAGATCTTAAAAATTACTGAGGCTAGAGGGCTGCAAATTGGTATGTTGATCATCCACCTTCTAATCATCAAACATACCAAATTGCAGCCCTCTAACCTTAGTAGTTTTTATTTGATTTAAGGTTAAAGTTAGCCAGATCGTGCGTCTGGCACCGCTATAGGTGCCAACAACACTGGCAAAAAGCTTACACGACCGGTTGTTTTCTCAAAGGTTCATGAACACATGTACACACACATACATGCACATCCACATACACATACACACACACACAAAAGGTCAAGATACTCACTCACCAGCGAGAAGACAAGGTTTCCATACACGGGCTAAGACAAATGATTTAGGCAAATGCCTTTAATTTTCGTGGTGAATCTATGGCCTCATGCAGTGATGTAGCACCTGGTAATCACTTGCGTGTGGTGGGTTAGCAAAACGCGGAAGGTTAACACCTTGGGACATACCTTCTATCCTTCCATGGGGAAAGGTGTATGGTGAATATACTGTTTATATATATGTGTATATATATATATAATATATATATATATAAATTATATACACGTATATACACATTTATATATAGCCTAACTAAACTATTTAAAAAAGAATCGTCTTTTGAAGCCTTACAAAACAGAAAGGGCTAAAATGTAGGGTAGAGTTATTCGATAGCCAACTTTCATTCGAAGAAAAATTCTATGAATACATGAAAGACTACACTTAATATATATATATATATATATATATATATATATATATATATATATATATATATATATATATATATATATGTATATACATACAGTATATATATATATATACGTATATATATAATATATATATATATATATATATTTTATATAAAATAAAACATTCAAAACTTTAACCCTATTTCAACATCCATTTCATTCCTCTGAAAGGATAAAAAGATTCTTCAGTGTTGTAACGAAAAACCAATTTATTTATAGATAAATTAATCAGTTAATTCTTTCTACAGTTTTTGCTCCATTTTCCCTCAGAGATTTTTCCCTCTATAAAACTTGTTTTCGCTTCTATTTTCCTCTTTGGGTAAGTCTGGAATCCATCCAGTGTGAAACACAAAGACGTTATAAAAGTTATTTATAGGAGACGACCGAAAAATAGGATTTTTAGACTTCTTCCCCCTTCTTTTAGAGTCAGTCTATCTGAGAGAGAGAGAGAGAGAGAGAGAGAGAGAGAGACTATCTCCTCTCTCTCTCTCTCTCTCACCTCTTCCTCTGCCTCCGTCTCTTTCTCTGTCTCACAACCCCCCCCCCTCTGTCTGTCTGTCTCTCTTTCTCTCTCTGTCTCCCAACCCCCTCTCTCCCCCTCACCATCTCTCTCACTCACACATGCACTCTCACACACACACAAGCACGCTCTCTCTCTCTCTCTCTCTCTCTCTCTCCTTCCACCACCACTCCCTCCCTCTCTTCCTCTCTCTTTCCTTCCACCTCTTTCCACCACCACTTCCTCTCTCTCTCTCTCTCTCTCTCTCTCTCTCTCTCTCTCTCTCTCTCTCTCTCTCTCCAGGTCTGTGTATGTAAGAGAAGGACAAACGGAAAAGAAAGGACCACCTAGTTTCCATTTTCAAATTTTTTTTTTTTTTTTATTCTCAGTTCCCGACTTTGTCAAGGGAAGTATGGGTTTTTATCTATCCCCTTTAACCAACATTTTTATAGTTTTTCTTCCGTCCTTTTCGAATTCTCTTTTACTGAAAGCCGAGGTAATAATAAAGAACCGCCGCGGAGAGAGAGAGAGAGAGAGAGAGAGAGAGAGAGAGAGAGAGAGAGAGAGAGAGAGAGAGAGAGGAGCTATTCATGACAGGTGAATATCTTTCGCTTGTGATTTTCTATAGAGAGAGAGAGAGAGAGAGAGAGAGAGAGAGAGAGAGAGAGAGAGAGAGAGAGAGAGAGGAGCTATTCGTGACAGGTGAATATCTTTCGCTTGTGATTTTTCTAGAGAGAGAGAGAGAGAGAGAGAGAGAGAGAGAGAGAGAGAGAGAGAGAGAGAGAGAGAGAGAGAGGAGCTATTCATGATATGTGGTTATCTTTGCTTGTGATTTTTCCAAGGAAAATTTATAGAACGGAAAAGTAAACAAAAATGAATAAAGAGAGCAGGTTGTAGCAAACGAAGGATGAAGGTATTGAATAGGAGAAGCTAAAAAAATTAAAAATAAATCAGCTATGAAACCAAATTTTTAAAGTTTTCAATTCAAAAACTGATATTCAGGAATCCAAATCTACTAATCATTTCAATATATTCAAATCCCAGATCTGTTTTCATTATTTTTATTGGATGACGGTAGCAGATTTATCCTCTAAATCAGCATTCTTATGATCCTAAGTATATAAAATAACGTATTTCTGAGCAGATTTAAGTCTCTGTTTTAAACAATCTCGCTATCCCGAGACATTGTGTGATAGCAGTAACGTGAGCCGGCATCTTTATATCTTTCCCTAACTAAAATCTAAGGACTACTGGAATGAGATACTAAGTACAAAACTAAAACCCTTTATTGACAAAAATCAACGAAAAATAACTAAAATAAGAAAAATGAAATCCAATGTTTCACATAACTATCAGAAAATCTTCTAAAAATAATGCTCCAAAATCATAAACCCCAATTACAGAAAATAACTCATCTGTCAAATCATGAACACGTCAATCAATTAAAACAGGTCATCTCAAATGTCATACCACTCTAATCACGTAAGGGAGAGGGAAAATGAATAGAAATGGAGTGGAACAGAAAAAGCTAACACCAAACCTCGGGGCTCGCTCTGTCTCCAACGGCAAAAATGGATCAACACTTCCCTTTGTCCAAACGGAAAAGAATCACTCAGAACAAAGGCAAGCGCTCTGCCCACATACTCCAAAACACATACCCACACGAATACATTTGACTAAAAACCAAGAAGTGCATTCACACTTGTGCAAAAACTGTCTTGCACCCCGCAACTCATAAATATCATTACTACCCAAATATTAAAGTTCCCAGAAATATCCCAACAACCAAATATCACCCTTTAATACACATGCGTAAGATTGCTATAAAAAAAAAAAAAAAAAAAATACAACACACCATAATACGCTCCATTCTCTAGGCATGGCAAAGAATCATCCGCCCAAACTCGTGACGCAACTTATGTCACCGTGGTGATGACGTAGCACTCGTTGCAACCGAAACATTAGTCAAAAACTCAACGACAAAAACCATTGTCCCTATCACCAGTTACAACACAACGAAAAGGACAATTTCACATCAACCCAACTAAAAAAAAAAAAAGAAAAAGATAACATCACAACATTACGTTAGCAGTGCAATTTCCATCAAGAAGAGAGAAAAAAAAACACTTCTTCACGTGTTTTAACACACGCATAGCGGTCTTAATATCGCAATTCTTGCACAATATCACTGATTTTACCCCACCCAAAACACTCTCCACAAAACACTAGCTAATAGAAAGCTCGTCCATTCTCCACAACTGAATCATAAAAAATCCTATCCTGAGATGCCAACCCTAATTTATATCTCTTCGAAACGTATACATGCCTAATTATTTAACACCCAACTAATCATACGCTTTACGCTACCTTTTACGCTGAAAAAATACATAAATAAATGATTCTTCACGTGCAAATCTGCCAAGAGGTAAGAGATACCTAAAAACAAAAGTTTACTAAAATAAGAATTAAATTTAAGGACACCATAGATAAATTTCCTAAAATCCAAATAGAATACAGAATAGAACAGGATAGAAAGCCGTCCATGCCACCGCCACCGCCGCCCCCCATCCCACACTCAATCCAGAGGTAAGAGCTTTAGAAGAAGGAAATTTAAGGGTAGCCTAAATAAATTCACTAAAATGCGAAAAGAATAGAACAGAATAGAAAGCCGTCCATCCTCCACAGAATCATTTGAAAAGAATAGAACAGAATAGAAAGCCGTCCATTCTCCACAGAATCATAAGTAAAAGTTTTACCAGAATAGAACAAAATAGAAAGACTCCATTCTCCACAGAATCATAAGTAAAAGTTTTACCAGAATAGAACAGAATAGAAAGCCGTCCATTCTCCACAGAATCATAAGTAAAAGTTTTACCAGAATAGAACAGAATAGAAAGCCGTCCATTCTCCACAGAATCATAAGTAAAAGTTTTACCAGAATAGAACAGAATAGAAAGCCGTCCATTCTCCACAGAATCATAGTAAAAGTTTTAACAGAAAGCCGTCCATTCTCCACAGAATCATAAGTAAAGTTTTACCAGAATTCCATTCTCCACAGAATCATAAGTAAAAGTCTTTACCCGAATAGAACAGAATAGAAAGCCGTCCATTCTCCACAGAATCATGAGTAAAAGTTTTAACATATTACAACAGAACAGAAGAGGACAGAAAGCCTTTCATTCCCCCCAGAATCCTAAGTAGATGTTTTAACAGAATAGAAAAGGATAGAAAGCCTTTCATTCCCCACAGAATTCCAAGTAAAAGTTCTAACAGAATAGAACAGAATTGAACAGGATAGAAAGACTTTCATTCCACCCAGAATCATAAGTAAAAGTTTTAACAGAATAGAACAGGACAGAAAGCCTTTCATTCCCCCCAGAAACATAATTAAAAGTTTTAACAGAACAGAGCAGAATAGAACAGGATAGAAAGCCTTTCATTCCCCACAGAATCCCAAGTAAAAGTTTTAACAGAACAGAACAGAATAGAAAGCCTTTCATTCCACCCAGAATCAAAAGTAAAAGTTTTGACAGAATAGAACAGGACAGAAAGCCTTTCATTCCCCCCAGAAACATAATTAAAAGTTTTAACAGAAAAGAGCAGAATAGAACAGGATAGAAAGCCTTTCATTCCCCACAGAATCCTAGGTAAAAGTTTTAACAGAACAGAATAGAAAGCCTTTCATTCCACCCAGAATCAAAAGTAAAAGTTTTAACAGAACAGAATAGAAAGCCTTTCATTCCACCCAGAATCAAAAGTAAAAGTTTTAACAGAATAGAACAGGACAGAAAGCCTTTCATTCCCCCCAGAAACATAATTAAAAGTTTTAACAGAACAGAGCAGAATAGAACAGGATAGAAAGCCTTTCATTCCCCATAGAATCCTAAGTAAAAGTTTTAACAGAACAGAACAGAATACAACAGGATAGAAAGCCTTTCGTTCCCCCCAGAATCACAAGTAAAAGTTTTACCAAAATAGAACAGAATAGCACAGGATAGAAAGCCTTGCATTTCCCCAAAATCCTAAGTAAAAGTTTTAACATAATATAACAAACAGTATAGAACAGAATAGAAACCCGTCCAATCGTCCCCTTCCTCCCAAATCCTAAGCAAAAGTTTTAGAAGAAGAAGAAGAAGAAGAAGAAGAAGAAGAAGAAGAAGAAGAAGAAGAAGAAGAAGAAGAAGAAGAGGGAAAACGCCACCTAGTTATCAAGTCGAGATAATCCGAGTCAGAAGCGAGTGTAAACTATGAAAAGGCTTTCTCGAACCTGCACTTAAACCATACGTTAAACAGCCGGCAGCTCATAGCCGTCATCCTTCCGCCAAAATTATCTTCCCTTTTGCACACTCAGCCATTTCGGTGATTTTGAGCCTCCGGAAACCTGGCCCCACCCCTCCTACTCCCCTCCCCTACCTAGGACCTCTCCCAACCCCCAACCCCACCTCCCCCGGTATTCCTCTGGCTCAGAGCCAAAAAGCGTGATACAATGTTTTCCATTCTCCCCTTGGAAATTTAACGTTTTACCTTCGACTCGGCGAAGATTTTTATAAAGAAATTAATGTATACAAGTGTGTATACATGTGGGTATGTACTGTATGTGTTATATATATATATATAAACACACATAATACATACCCACATGTATACATAAATTTCTTTACAATAATCTTATATATACACATATATGTATATATAAGTATACTGTATATATACAAATATATACATATATACAGTATATATGTATATATACATATATATGCATATAAACAGTATGTAACCACGACCCCAACTAATAGGAATATGAGCACCAAGTGATGTGTTCATATTTCATATTTTACACGACATATACACCCCTTTCCTCGTGCACAACTGCGTACACGAAATGAGAGAGAGAGAGAGAGAGAGAGAGAGAGAGAGAGAGAGAGAGAGAGAGAGAGAGAGAGAGAGAGAGAGAGAGAGGTTAAATATGTATTCAAAAGCCACTCATATCATCATTTTTGCCGGGGGAGGGAAAATAGACAGGTTATAGGCGTTGCACGGATTGAATAATAAAAGGCTTGAGGTTCCCGTGTGATATACTTGTGCGTGTATACATACAAACGTACACACACACATATATATGTATACATATAATATATATTATATGTATGTAATATATATATATATATATATGTATATATGTATACCACAAATACATATCTATGTATATATTAATATATGTATATATACAAAATATGTACATAAACGATTGAAAAACGCAGGCAAATTGTGTTTACCACAAGATGGAATTGAGAAACTTCTGTGGCTGTGATATTAAGAAAAAGGGGTGAATGCAAGAAAACACACGCCTGCTTTCACAAATTATTCATGAAGAACCTTAAAGGGTATGTTTGTGTTCCCTTTACTTTACCTTTTACTTCATTTCGTCGACTTGAATGAGCAATTAAGTCACATTTTAACAAACGAACTTGAAAAGGAGAATGACAGTTCAAAGGAATGCAGAAGAGATTCCGTTTTCAGCTACGAATAAAAATCAATAAAAATTGATACAATAGATGATGTAACACCTCTCAGATATGCCAAATCAAAAATTATATTTTCAACCAGTTTCTCTGACTGGCAGAGATATTTTCATAATTACAAAAAAATAATAATCATAAAACAACCTTTTCGCTGAACTTATTGATAATACAAACTAGATGGAGAAATGAAGTGGACAACTTATTTTTTTGAAAATCAAAATTCAAATTTTGAACGATTTTTTTATTAACAAAAGACTTTTCATAATGATCCCCCAAAAAAGTAATTATAGAACAGGCTTTGCTTTGAACTTACTGATAACAAATTAGACGGGTAAATGAAATGAAATGAACGCTTTATATATATATTATATATATATATATATATATATATATATATATATATATATATATATATATATATATATATATATATATATATATATATACATATATATATATATATATATATATATATATATATATATATATATATATATATATATATATATATATATATATATATATATATATATATATATATATATATATATATATATATATATATATATATATATATATATATATATATATATATATATTGTTATGCCTGTATCTTTCAAATTTAGCTAACAGAGCTTTCTGCGACATCTGTTGAGTGAACATTGTATTATTTTGTTAGTTTCTTTTCTTGAAATTTTTCTTTAGACTCCTTAAGGTTTAGCTTTTAAGTTTACTTGGGATATTGCTTGCTGGCCTTAAATTGAGATCTTTTGGACTTGCTCTGTGTTAACATCTTAAGTTATTATTGAAACTGTAAGTACCTTCTTATTGTGTTCTTTGTGACACTAGTGAAGCCTTATTTATATATGTGATTATTTTATATGGGAACTTATAATTATTAAATTAGCTTTAAGTGAATTTGAAGTGAATTTTCTTATCATCCATTATATGATGTTGTTTGCCTCTAGAATATTGAGTGTAACTTGTTGTGAGTTAGTCAAATTCATAACAAATGGGGGCCTGTCTGGGATCGAACTATCCGAGAATTGATTGACTATCAGTGATAAGATTAGATTGATAATTCTAGTTCGTGTTAATGTTTATAATTTGTGCTAATTCGTTCATGAACCTCGTAAGTAATTACATTAGTTTAGTTTACTTTTGCCGCCTCTTTGAAAAAATGTTACGTAATGAAGTGCTTAGCATATAACTTGTCATTCCTTATTTTTGGTGTATGAAAATGTATTGCATTGATGTATTGCCTTGTATAAATTAGTGGTATATATTTAAGAACCAGGATTAGTTTTATCACTATTTACTCTTGTTTTGCTTGTATAACCTTTGAACTTTGTATCATTTTAACTACTCGCAATGGATGCTTTCATATTAGAAGATATAGCAATTGCTCTGCATTATGAAATCGGTATTAAAAAGTCTTGGCGTAAATTGGAAATTAAAAACAAGGTAATTAACAATTTGGTTGAGGAGAATATTTTGTCTGCTGAGATATACGATTTGTGTGATGAGGGAGAAACTGTGTTAGCTGCTAAGAGGTTAGAAATACAGTATATGCGTGAGAAAGAAGAACGTGAACGAAAAGATAGGATTGAGAGAGAAGAACATGAACGAAAAGATAGGATTGAGAGAGAAGAATGTGAACGAAAAGACAGGGTTCAGAGAGATGAGAGGGAACACAAAAATAAGTTGGAGCTTCTGACAAAGAAGAGAGAGTTGAAAATTAAAGACTCGAGTGAAAGTGAAAGTGAAGGTGAAAATGAATCTAAATTCTTTGATGTGACTAAAGTAGTGAAGATGGTACCTATATTTGATGAGAATGATCCAGATGAGTTTTTTTCATTATTTGAAAAGCTTGCTCTTAGTTTGAAGTGGCCTGTTGAGTATTGGTCAGTAATTCTTCAATCCGCACTTAAGGGTAAGGGGCGAACTGCATTTCTGTCAATGACTTTGGCTGAATCTAAAGATTATGAAATTGTTAAAGAAATAATTCTTAAAGTTTATGAATTAACTCCTGAATATTACCGTGAGAAGTTCCGTAGATATCGCAAGATGGATAGTGAATCTTACTTAGAATATTCACATAAGGTAGTAAAGTATCATAATAAATGGATTAAGGCTGCTAGTGTCACAAATATGGAAGAATACAGTGAGTTGGTTTTGCTTGAACAATTTATGAAAGGGATTCCTTATGATGTACAAACTTATTTATTTGAACGTGAAGTTTCAACAGTTCAAAGAGCTGCTTCTTTAGCTGAAAATTATAGTCTACTCAAGCCTTCCCACTATAGGTTTAGGCAGTCCAAAAGATCTCCAGGTACAGGTAAATCATCTGCAGATAATAATGATAGCTCTGGTGGTAGTAATAGTAATGGTTTACCTGGGTTCACATGTTTTGCATGTGGAAAGCATGGTCACATCAAACGAAACTGTCCAAATAAGTCAAAGGATGGACATGAGGTGACAAGAAAAGCAACGATGGTTATGGGTGAAATCCAAAGTTTGAAGGAGGGTATTCTGCAAGATGACATACAAGGTGAATTTGCTTCTTTTATGTTTGATGGAGTTGTGTCTCTGTCGGATGACCTGGCAGGTATCTCTGTGAGGATTATGAGAGATACGGGTTCTTCTCATAGTTTGGTGGTAGAGGGAAAGATTCCCAGGATAGAGGAACACTTTACCGGTGAGAAGATGGTAATTCAGAGTTTAGGAGGAATTGTAACTATTCCCCTATGCAGGTTGCATCTGAGCTGTGATTTGTTTACGAAGTATGTCGTGGTTGGTGTTGTAGAGTCCTTACCAGTGAAAGGGGTCGAATTCCTCATGGGTAACGACTTGGCAGGGAAGTTGGTAGTACCTGATCCAATTGTTGTGGATATTCCATTGGTAGAAAGCCCTACTTTGAAGTTGGAAAGGAAAATCCAACGTTGTTTCCCTCGTGTGTAGTTAAAGATACTTTAGGAGGTATCAGAGGACAAAGGTACAGTGGTAAATTTGGATGTGGATCAATGCAAGGAACTATGTACGGAACATGTGCTTGATGCAGATTTGATGGTTAGTGTCTCAAGTTTATTGAATGACACTGGTATAGGCAATAGTGATAATGCTGTTAATGTTGTTGATGACCATGTATTAGTTGATACAAAGAGTGTTCAAACACCCTCTAATTTTGTTTGTGCTGAGTCTGTAAATTTAGGTTTGAATGTACAAAGCTCTATGATGAATAATATTGAGACTGATTCTAATTGTTCTCTTGCTTTTAATACTGCCAATCTTATCAAGTCTCAACAGGAAGATGTAACTCTGCAACCACTTTTCAAAGAAGTAGTACCAGAGGGTCTTTGCTCTACTATGCCTGTTTGCTGCTTCTTAAAGAGAGGAGTCCTCATGAGAAAGTATAGAGCCATAGATACTCCTGCAAGTGCTACGTGGAATGTGAAGTATCAGATTGTAGTACCAAGGAAATTTAGGAGGGACATATTGCAACTAGCCCATGATGTCTCTTTTGTACACCTTGGAATTAAGAAGACACTCTTGGCAATCCTGCAGAATTATTATTGGCCTGGTATTCGTAAAGATGTACAGGAGTATTGTAAGTCTTGTACGGTGTGCCAACAAGTAGGTAAGCCCAACCAAGTTTTAAAACCTGTTCCATTGCATCCTGTCCCTGTTGTTAAGGAGCCATTCCAGAAAATTCTTATAGACTGTGTTGGGCCTCTTCCTAAAACTAAAAAAACAATATCAGTATTTATTAACAGTTATGTGTAGTAGTACTCGCTACCCTGATGCTTATCCTCTTAGGAACATTAGAACTAAAACTTTAATTCCTGCTTTAATTAAAGTATTTACACAGTATGGCATACCCCATACAATTCAGTCAGATCAAGGCACTAATTTTACCTCTGATCTTTTTAAGCAAGTTATGTCAGCTATGGGGATTAAGCACACACTGTCATCAGTCTATCACCCACAGTCCCAGGGTGTCATTGAAAGGTTTCACCAGACGTTTAAGGAGTGTCTCACGAAATATTGCCATGAAAAGCAGCGTGATTGGGATGAAGGAGTGCCGTTTGTACTTTATGCTATTCGAAATGCTCATCAAGAAAGTTTAGGGTATTCACCGGCTGAACTTCTTTATGGACGACCAGTAAAAGGACCCTTAAAGGTATTATACGATACATGGTTGGATGAAGAAAGTACTATTTCCCTTAGCCAGTATGCAAAGGAATTAAAAGGTAAGCTGGATGAGTCTCGTGAATTTGCTCATAAGAACTTGATATTGGCCCAAAGTAACATGAAAGACAGGTTTGATTTAAAAAGCGAAAAAAGAGAATTTTCACCAGGAGATTCTGTGCTGATGATGTCCCCTATGAGAAAAACTTTTGAAAGTAGATATAATGGTCCATATAAAGTGTTAAGTAGAAATGGTGATAACTCTATCATATCTACCCCAGGAAAAGAAAAGATTGCAAGAAAGTACATGTAAACATGTTGAAAGTCTTCGTGAATGAGTATGATGATGATGATGAAATGGCAACTAGTAATGTGATTAAATTGGTAACTAATGAAGAATCTTTTTTAAAGTCTGATTTCCAGCTCCCTGTGGAAACTGCTCTGCTGCAAAATACTTTGTTTCTTGAGAAGATTGATGAGAAATTGGATCACCTTTCCTCTTCACAAGCTGCAGAAATAAAGAAACTGTTAAAAGGTTTTCCTGAAATTTGTGGAGATATACCTACGATAACAAGTGAAGCTGAGTATACCATTACATTGCAACCTGAAGTAACCCCAGTGAAAAGCGCACCATACCGCTTTATCTCCCCACAAAAAGGAAATCATGAACAAGGAGGTAGATTTTCTTCTTCAGAATAACTTTGCTGAATCTAGTAATAGCCCATGGGCCTCGCCATGTATTCTAGTAGCAAAGCCAGATGGAACACACAGACTGTGCACAGGTTTCCGGTTATTGAATGAGGTAACTGTGTCTGATTCATATCCTTTACCTAGGATAGATGATCTTATTGACTTGGTGAGTAATTCAAAGTTCATAACTAAAAATTGATCTTCTCAAAGGATATTATTCCATTCCTATAGCTTTGGATGCAAGACCTTTTACTGCTTTTGTTACTCCAGATGGTCTTTTCCAATATAAAGTTTTACCTTTCGGACTTAAAATGCACCAAGTATTTTTCAAAGAGTGATGGATAATATAATAAAAGATTTACCTTGTGTTAAAGTTTATCTTGATGATATAGTTATTTTTACAGAAACATGGGAGGAACATATTAATACTTTGAAGGCCTTATTCGAGAGACTCAGAAGAGCAAATCTGACAATAAATTTGGCAAAGAGTAGTTTTGGGACATGCCAAATTGCAGTATTTGGGTTACGTTATTGGGAGTGAAGAAGTCGCCCCGTCGACGCCAAAGTTGAAGCAATTCTACAGCTAGGAGACCCACAAACCGGAGAGAAGTACAAAAATTACTTGGCATGATTGGTTATTATAGGAGATTTTGTCCTAATTTTTCAGATGTGGTATCTCCGTTGACAGAGCTAACGAGTTGCAAGAAATCTGACTGGACTTCTTGTGAAGAAGCGTTCTCAAAGGCAAAGAGATTATTGGCTACCCATCCTGTGTTAAAGGCACCCGACTTTAATCAGCCGTTCTCGTTAGAAGTTGATGCGAGTGAAGTGGGAGCCGGCGGTCTTGCTGCAAACGTGGCCCTCGAGACGTACTACATCCTGTGGCATATATGTCTCATAAATTCAAACCCCATCAGAAACACTACTCTACTATAGAGAAGGAAAGCCTTGCACTACTACTGGCTTTAGAAGTTCGAGGTCTACTTGTCAGGAAGTCCTTTCAAGATTGTTGTGTATTCGGATCACCATCCTCTCAAGTTTCTGCGACGAATGAAGAACAAGAATTTTCGATTAACCCGATGGTGGCTGGCTTTACAACCCTACGACCTCGAGATAAAGCATATTCGAGGCAAAGATAACATTCGTTCAGATATCCTCTCAAGAGATGGTGTAGGATAGAGATTTGTTTTGTTGAAATCTCCAGATATTTCAACATAGGGAGGGGGTGTTATGTACCTGTATCTTTCAAATTTAGCTAACAGAGCTTTCTGCGACATCTGTTGAGTGAACATTGTATTATTTTTGTTAGTTTCTTTTCTTGAAATTTTTCTTTAGACTCCCTTAAGGTTTAGCTTTTAAGTTTACTTGGGATATTGCTTGCTGGCCTTAAATTGAGATCTTTTGGACTTGCTCTGTGTTAACATCTTAAGTTATTATTGAAACTGTAAGTACCTTCTTATTGTGTTCTTTGTGACACTAGTGAAGCCTTATTTATATATGTGATTATTTTATATGGGAACTTATAATTATTAAATTAGCTTTAAGTGAATTTGAAGTGAATTTTCTTATCATCCATTATATGATGTTGTTTGCCTCTAGAATATTGAGTGTAACTTGTTGTGAGTTAGTCAAATTCATAACAATATATATATATATATATATATATATATATATATATATATATATATATATATAATGCTAAAAAAATCAAAATTTCAACTATTTCTTTTTGACTGACAAAAAAAAAGACCTTTTCATAATGAAAATCAAAATAATCATAAAGCAACCTTTGCAGTGAATTTATTGATAACACAAATTACATGCAGAAATTAAGTAGACATTTTTTTAGACGGAGAAATTAAGTAAACATTTCTTCCTTTTTAGACGGAGAAATTAAGTAGACTTTTTTCTTATTTACACGGAGAAATTAAGTAGACATTTTTCTTTCTTTTTTAGAGGGAAAAATTAAGATGACATTTTTCTTTCTTTTTTAGACGGAGAAATTAAGTAGACTTTTTTCTTATTTGGACGGAGAAATTAAGTAGACTTTTTCTTTCACTTTAGAGGGAAAAATTAGGTAGATATTTCTTTTTCTTTTTTAGACGGAGAAATTATGTATGTTTTTTTTTTTTTTTTGTTTCACGCCAAAGGTCTCACCGTTTCCGCATATTAGGTCTCCCGAGCAATTAGTCCTTCACTGGGATGCAAAGTAATTAGGCCCCGACCGGGGTGTGTTTGTATGCGGGCGAATTAGGTCGATATTTATGGCAAATTTCCTACATTGATCCTCATGACACTGGGTGTGCCTGCCTCTCTCTGTCTCTGTCTCTCTCTCTCTCTGTCTATCTATCTATATATCGATCGATCTATCTCCCTCTCTCTTTCTCTTTATCACTACCTTTGTGTCTGTTCTCTCTCTCTCTTCTCTGTATCACTACCTTTCTACTTGTTTCCCCCGCCCCTCTCTTTCTCCATCTCTCTCTAAATCTTAGCAATTTATAATTATTTCATTTAAAAATAAAAAACGAAATCACTTACTGTATATATATCACACAAACATCTATGAACCTTCAATCACCATTATTTTCTATCTATTATCTCCCTCTTCCATCCCCTTTTTTTATCATGTTATAGCAGAAAACCCCTTCTCTCACCCAACCCCTCCCCTCCCTCCTCCTTCCTCCCCCCCGAAAAAGATATCTCAAATTAAGTGCATCATAGAACAGACCAATAACCCTATTACAAAAGGGACTGGTAATTTAGCGTTGATGGTCTATTAAAACAAACTACGCAGCATATCCGCTCACTTGATAAATTATCGTGAAAAACAATCACAAACCCGAATTGATTTTTAATTAAAGCATCGCAGGGATTACGGTGTTCCGACCAACTACACAGATTAATTGATGGAATTCGCTGGACTACTCGCGTTTTTTTTTTTTTTACTTTTTTTTTGGAACACCCCCTTTCTTTCAATTTCATTTCACGGGCTCACTACTAGCTTGCTGGCTCTCTCTCTCTCTCTCTCTCTCTCTCTCTCTCTCTTCTCTATATATATATATATATATATATATATATATATATATATATATATATATATATATATATATATATTATATATATATATATATCACTACCTTTCTCTCTCTCTCTCTCTCTCTCTCTCTCTCTCTCTCTCTCTCTCTCTATATATATATATATATATATATATATATATATATATATATTTACATCACTACCTTTCTCTCTCTCTGCATCACTACCTTTAGCTCTCCCTCTCTCTCTCGCTATCATTATCTTTCTGTCTGTCCGTCTCTTTGTCTCTCTACCTCTCTCTCTCTCTCTCTCTCTTTCTACCTTCCTGTCTTTCACCCCCTTTTTCTGTCATTCTCTGTATTATTACCTTTCTGTCTGTCTATATCTCTCTTTCTGCATCACTACCTTCCTGACTCTCTCTCTCTCTCTCTCTCTCTCTCTCTCTCTCTCTCTCTCTTTCCCTGCATATTAACGCCGAAATGGAACCCGGATGAATATTGGGGACGGCCAAATACCTCATTCCACCATAGAGAGAGAGAGAGAGAGATCAGAACTAACTCCACCTAATTCCGAAGGGGTTTCCACCGAAGGGCACTTGCGGCTCCCAAGTGCGGGGGAAGGGGGGGGGCGATATTTAGAGCCACAGACGACGTTTAACCGGCAGGGATTTCAGGGCCTTATTAAAGGGGGATCTCCGTGAGACCTAATTAAGAGATTTCCTTGGCTAATTAGGGCATTCCGGAAAGTCGACAGCCGTCGCAATTAGGGAATGGCTAAGGCAAGTATGAAGTGAGATCCAACTCGGGATTAAGCTTGGCTATGGTAGGGTTATGCTAGGAGGTTAAGGTCCTACCGAAGGATACGTCCACCCACTGATAAAATTACAGGATTAAGATCCTTCAAAGGTCTCTCTCTCTCTCTCTCTCTCTCTCTTTCTCTCTGTATCACTACTTCTCCCTCTCTGTAACACACTTTTCCTATCTCTCTCTCTCTCTATGTATCACTACTTCTCTCTCTCTCTCTCTCTCTGCATTTCTTTACCGCCGCCGCCCTCTCTCTCTCTCTCTCTCTCTCTCTCTCTCTCTCTCTCTCTCTCTCTCTCTCTCTCTCTCTCTCTGCATCACTACTTTCTCTCTCTCTCTCTCTATCTCATCACTGATATTTTGAGCCCGAGTTAACTTCAGACATAGGCAACCTAAGAGTCATTTTATTTAAGCTTTTGCCAACCGTGTCAAAAGAGTTGTTAATTGTTTTTTTTTATTGAAAAAAATTACCAACGTTTCAGCTGTTAAAAAGATTCTGTGGACCTTAAGAAGCAATTTAAAACATGTTTCCCTGTCCCGTCGTCCTCTCTGAAATTCTTTAACTTCAGAGGCTTAAACATGTAACCAACATATATCTGCATCTGTCAGCCAATGATATATAAACAAACATACATAAAGACACACACACATATACACACAAACATGTATACATACAAATATATATATATATATATATATATATATATATATATATATATATATATATATATATATATATATATATATATTTTTATATACATACATATATACATATAATATATATGTGTGCGTGTGTGTGTCTGCAATCTGCTCGCGTGTATGTGTTTTGTTTGAACTTTTTAACAAATAAGTAAGAGACGAACGGGAATAACAAGCGCTAGGAGGGTAGAAGACATCAAAAAATAACATTAAAAAATATAACTTGGGACAGCGGTGATAAGGACATTAAAGATATTTTAAAGATTTCTGAAAGACGAAACTAAAGTGTGCGTGTGTAAGAGGTCTAGTCGCCGCCAAAAAATAAAGATAAAAACAATAACTAAAAGATAAAGAAGTCATAATAGACGTAAGTATCACATGCACTGGGAGCAAGAACCAGAGGGGAAAATAAAAAATAAAAAATAGCATAACAGGCAGAGAGCAAGTGTCAGTTAATAATATTTGATATTCATGATATACACACATACACACAAAATGTAAATTCAAGATGAATGGTTCTGTTTATCTCAGTGACAAGCTATTCATTGACATCTAGCTATGCTTAGACATGGCTGAAAGGAGACTTTAAAGATATATCAGTTTACTGGGAAATGGTTTCATATTCAAGATATTAAATATGAGAGGGACTGATTTTTGCTACGATGCCCAGTACCGGGGAAAAATTCTGTTTAAATTACGTGTTTTTATGTATACGTAGAGGTGGGAAGGGAGATACACATATCTCATACATGCACACGCAAACGCACATACACACAAATATACACCCACCCACACCACATATTATTTATATATTATATATATATATATATATATATATATATATATATATATATATATATATATATATATATATATATATATATATATATATATGTATGTATGTATGTATGTATGTATGTATGTATGTATATATATGTATATATACTTAGATACAGTATATGCATATATACATACATATATATACTTACATATATACGCATATATATACATATACTGTATATATAGACACAAAACATTAATGGTACAAGCACAGACACAAACACGCTCCGAATCTGCCCCCTCATTTAGTAATTGGTGAGTGAAGAAGACATTATCAGCAAAGACATTAAAAACATCCTTTTTTTTATTTTCTCCCTCTTCTTCTTCTTCTTCTTCTTCACATAAGGTCATTAAACTGCAGAGACGTCTGGTACAACTCTTTCGTCCGCTGTGCATATACTTTACATTCTCCACTTTATCAAAAAATAAAAAAAATAAATTAGAATATCATGATGTCTTTCCTATCTATCTCTCGCGTACTCATCCCTTTGTAGCAAAAGCGAATTATCATCACAACGAAATGTCAACGAGATCCTTCGTAACTGGGCAGTAAAAGTTGATTATCATAATGCATATTAATTATTTTACGCTTCGTTCATTTCCACAGAGCATAAAACAGTTACGACCCCGCCATCTTGAGATTCTTACGTAGAAGACCTCTGTGACACAAGACAAAGCGAGCGTTTCTTTATCAGTATGCAAATAACACTCTCTGCTTGATTATCGCCGCTGCTGTTGTTGCCTCTCTCTCTCTCTCTCTCTCTCTCTCTCTCTCTCTCTCTCTCTCTCTCTCTCTCTCAAACAAATGAATCGGGGTCTTCGTCGTTAGACGTCGTCCTCAGATTTCATGTGAGTTGCAAAGGGTGACCTCTGAGGGCCACCCAATGTCCTTATTATATTAAAACAAGTAAAATATGCGCCGAAGTTTCTTCGGCGCAATCGAGTTTTCTGTATAGCCGCTACGGCGTATAATCAAGGCCACCGAAAATAAATCTATCTTTCGGTGGTCTCGGTATAATGCTGTATGAGCCGCGACCCATGAAACTTTAACCACTGTCCGGTGTTGGCCTATCCTATATCTTTGCCAGAAGCACGATTATGGCTAACTTTAACCTTAAATAAAATAAAAACTAATGAGGCTACAGGGCTACAATTTGTTGTTAGATGATTGGAGGGTGGATGATCAACATACCAATTTGAAGCCGTCTAGCCTCAGTAGTTTTTTAAGATCTGAGGGTGAACAGAAAAAAGTGCGGACAGAAAAAGTGCGGACGGACAGACAAAGCCGGCACGATAGTTTTCTTTTACAGAAAACTAAAAAAAAAGACTGAAGAAATGACTAAACGCTTTAGGGGTATATCTCACTGAGGGCACGAGATTCCATTTGAGTTTGTTCCGTCACGCCAGGAGATTCGCACGAGTAATTGAATATATATATATAAAGCTTTAGAGAAAATTCATAAAATAAAACGATAAATATGTTAATAAAATCAAGACATAAGATAAAAGGGTAAATAATGAGATAAGGAGGATTTAGCAAGCAAAGACAAAGATTAGAGGGAATTATTAAGCAAGCAGCCATGTCATGTATAGATCATGACATTTTACAAGAAACTGAATAAAATAAAAAGGTTAATAAGGTAAATAAAATCAAAAGATAGATAAGATAAAAAGGTAAATAAAAGATAAGGAGAATTTAGCAAACAAATACAAAATTTAGAGGACAATACAACAAGCAAGCAGCCATTTCAGACGTGTTTCATGACAGTTTTCAAGAAAATGAAGAGAATAAAAAGGTGAGCGAAATAAATAGAATAAAAAGATAGAAAAGATAAAAAGATGAATACGAGATAACGAGAATTTAGCAAACACAAATACAAAACTAGAGGGAAATGCTTCAAGCAAACAGCCATGTCATATACACGTATCAAATCGCTTGAAAGAAATATGAAAAACTGGAAAACTCTCAATGGTAAAAATATCACAGACACACAAGGAAGGTGTATAGTAACTGATTACCTAAAAAGATTATTTTATAGCACATGAAAGGAAACTTTATTAGTCTAGTTTCTTTATTTATTTATTATTTTTTTTTTTTTGCGTTTGCTTCCCTTCAATTGCGTTGTTGTTTGGGCGTGTGCTTATTCTAATTAGATGTTGCCTTGCCACTGGAGATCACTGATTTTAATCTTTCTCTCTCTCTCTCTCTCTCTCTCGCTCTCTCTCTCTTTGATTTTTTCAAATGCCTTTTTGACCTTTTTCTTTCAACTATCCTCTCCCTCTCTCTCTTTCTCTCTTTGATTTATTAAATTGCTTTTCTGACCTCTTTCTTTCAACTGTCCTCTCTCTCTCTCTCTCTCTCTTTGAATTTTTCAATTGCCTTTCTGACCTTTTTCTTCCAACTATCCTCTCTCTCTCTCTCTCTCTCTTTATTTATTCAATTGCCTTTCTGACCTCTTTCTTTCAACTGTCCTCTCTCTCTCTCTCTCTCTCTCCTCTCTCTCTCTCTCTCTCTCTCTCTCTCTCTCTCTCTCTTTGATTTTTTCAATTGCCTTTCTGACCTTTTTCTTCCAACTATTCTCTCTCTCTCTCTCTCTCTCTCTCTCTCTCTCTCTCTCTCTCTCTCTCTCTTTTATTTATTCAATTGCCTTTCTGACCTCTTTCTTTCAACTGTCCTCTCTCTCTCTCTCTTTTAATTTTTTCATTTGCCTTTCTGACCTTTTTCTTTCAATTCTCTCTCTCTCTCTCTCTCTCTCAAATAGATTCTTTTAACAAGCACTGCGATACTATCTTTGTTGACCTTAATAGTGAATTAGGTACATAGTTGTCAGTCGACTGTAACTGGACGCAGACGGGGTTGTAAAGGGCAAGAGAAGGAGAGAGGAAAAATTAAATAACCTCAGACAAGCAGTTCTCTCTCTCTCTTTCTCTCCGCCCCTGTAAATTTGATAGGGTACGTCGACGTAAACTCATAAACATAAAGAGAGAAAGCCCTGATGAGAGAGAGAGAGAGAGAGAGAGAGAGAGAGAGAGAGAGAGAGAGAGAGAGAGAGAGAGAGAGAGAGAGAGAGAGAGAGAGACGAAGGAGCGCTTGTATTCATATATAAAAAGAGAATAAAATTAAGAAGTAAATAAGATTAACTCCACACGCGTATTAATTAATTTACAAAACACCCGTTACTGTCACTTAATTAAACAATCTCAAACGATTATATGACGGATCAATTATATCTTTCAGTGATTATTTGTACTCCAGAAAAAGTGATTTCTTTCTCATTTCCTGTCTCTTCAAATCACTGTTCTTCAAGGAAGTGCCTTCTTAATTGGCATAAACATACCTAAACATACATATCAAGTCTAACTCCTCTGAATCACTTGCTGTCTCTTCAAATCATTGCGTATGAGTTATAAAATCTTAATCAGTTACTATCTCTTTAAATCACTGACTCTGAGTTAACTCTACATCATTATACATCACAGAATCTTAATCCCTTGCTATCTCTTCAAATCGTTGCCTCTACGCTACATCACTGTACATTATAAAATCTAATGCATTTGATGGACTCAGCCTTTCAATTACCTTCTGAAAGAGTGGCGTCCTATTTAGCCATAAACTTCAAACGTAACTTTATTGATTTAATTACTGATTGCATCCGTCATTCCTTACAAGTGGCCTTAGGGAGATACGACAGATACCAGGCAGCAGCAGCAAGCAGCAGTTTCATAATGTACCAAGAGCAATATCGTCTGAGGTCACTATTGTTTTCTCTCCTCCGTTGATTAGAATGTTGTCCAAGCCAATTCCAGGTTGCGTTTTAATTGAAAGTTGTCTTTGGCCAACTTTCAATCAGCAATAACGCCGGTGTGTGTGTAATGTGAACTAGACTTCGTTTCGTCCGAGGACCCAGAGCCGAGTTCAGAAGTTATTTGATTGCTGTAGGACTCTCTAGGACTCTTGGTGGACTTCATAACTGGTATAAATAGGAGTGTATATGACTGGGTTCGTCTCTCTCTGACGGTGTGTACCCGAAAATGGACTGTTTGTGCTTTCATTCATTTTGATTTTGGTTATCGGCACAGTATCACTGAATAAGAGGTTGGTTCCCATGAATTATAAGCAGAATATTATATAATGTGAAATTAAGTTTTACATGGGGATTGGCTAAAATGACCTATTGACTTATAATGCAGTCTTGCTCAGGAAATGTAGTTCAAAATATTCACATATATGATACTTGTCGTGTTAAAAGGTCAGTCTTTTGATTGACTTTACATTTTTTGCAACTGATAATTTCTTGATATTCTGGATTAAATTATCAATTTCAGTGTTTAACGGATACAATTACAAATAACTATGCCTTCTTTTGATTAACTATTTTAATAATTATAATTTAACTGGGTCTTAATGTGCCCACACATCACAATGCTTACAAAAAAAAATTAAATACATTACAGGATACACTGGCAAACAATGAACACTGAAACCACTTAAATATATAATTAAAATCCCCATTACATTTTTCTTGAAACATAAACAAATCCAAATTCATACCATTTAAACAAAATTATTCCCCCACTATAATCTTATTCACTGAATAATAATGAAAAAGTGAAGTGGCCGGCACAGTTCACACAAAAACAACTCGGGTTGAGCAGTTCACGAAGGCACAGAGTCTAGACATGTAAAGCCCTCAGTAACATGAACTGTTTGTGTTTTGAGTGTACCGTCCAACTCACTGCAGCATTTGATATGCAACCCAGGCTACTATGTAGCTTGGGATGCATTGCAAGGATGGCTCTCTCTCTCTCTCTCTCTCTGTGGAATAAAGGTTTGCTCAAAGATGGATATTATTGTACTTTGAGGTACTGTACCTATACTTTTATATATATATATATATATATATATATATATATATATATATATATATATATATATATATATATATATATATATATATATATACATATATATAATGTATATACAGTATGTGTATACATACATATGCATATGATGCAATATATATATATATATATATATATATATATATATATATATATATATATATATATATATATATGAATGTCTTTTCCTGTAATACTACAGTGTAATATGAAAATAAGAAGGCCCATAAAACACTATTTAAACGTTGAAACCATACGTAGATGATATCTTTACTTTCTGGGACAATAGCTGGGGACTTTAATGAATTTTTAATAGGCTAAATTCGCTAGTTCCGACCATAAAATTTAAAACAGAATGGGAAAAGGACGGAAAACTGCCGTTCCTAGATGTACTGATCATAAGAAAACAGAACAGGTATGCATTTACAGTATATAGAAAACCCACCTTCGCTGTCTCCTACATTCATTTCTTAAGCTACCACGACGTCTCCGTAAAAATCATGGTAGGGTGCAACCTATTCCTCAGAGGACTTAGGATATGTTCAAATGAGTACCTGGATCAAGAATTTAACACGATCCGCCAACACCTAACGCAACTGCTCTATCCACCACACATTATCGAGAGGGCTATTAATAAAGCAAATAAAATATACTACAGAGGTCCCACTCACAACAGACAAATAGATTTCAACAACAAAATAAAGCTTCCATACGATGAAAACATCCAAAAGGCCACCGAGCAACTCAGTTCTAATAATCCTTTCATTTTCCATTATCCCAAATCCATCGGGAGTTCGCTTGTTAACGTATACTTAAATAACAAAAGGGAAGAAGCCGGAGTTTACAAGATACCGTGTAGTAATTGTCATGACATCTATGTAGGCGAGACAGGTAGATCGCTCTCGCAAAGAATAACAGAGCACAAAAGATCAGTACGTTACGCTTTCGAATTTTCCTACATATTAGAAATACAGGGCATGTCATTAACTGGAGTGGGGAGTTGGTTTTCAAGAGTAGCTGTCCGTACAAAAGAAAGATGCTGGAATCTGCTATCATCAATCAAACCAACAATATGAACCTGTCAGGAGGACATTGGAAATCGGACGCCATTGACACCTTAATCCTCGGACCCCTTTTGAAGAAGATGACCCAGAAACGCGACCGCCAGATCCATCGCCAAACGGGAGCTAATGAGGCCAAAAACCACTAGGGAATTTGGTCAATCTCCTCCTTCTTAAACGCCACCTCCTAACATCGGAGGCCCTAAGGCCACACCTTCATGTTTTTGTATATATACCATTGTAACTTTCCACCTGTCCATATTCTACCAGTGAACAGGGGCACAGAAACAAGTGCCCGAAATATATGGTTTCAACGTTTAAATAGTGTTTTATGGGCCTTCTTATATATGACTATTTATCACATCACCGTGATTCATATACAATCGAAAAGCTACAAACGTCCTTTAATATCCAATTCACTCTACCTTGAAATAATATATTTTCATATATGTTAAAAGTTGATAATAAGTCCAGTCCTGCGAACCAGCGAATTGACGAGGAATCAGGACTAGTGGCGCACTACGAAATCGGCCGATTTCGTTAGTGCGCGTAGTCCTGATTCCTCGTCCGTCGCTGGTTTTAATATGAGGATCAACTTAAACATTTCGGTCGTCACTGTAGTCCTGATTCCTCGTCCGTCGCTGGTTCGATCCCAGGACGGTGGACTAATATCAACTTAAAAATTCCCCCTTCGTAATATATGAAAATATATTATTTCCGGTAGAGTGAATCTATTAAAGGACGTTTGTACCTGATTATATATATATATATATATATATATATATGTATATATGTGACGATAAAATCCACGATGGAAGGGGAAACACCGGTGCTGCAGCACTCCCAGTGTTTCCTTTCCTTCGTGGATTTTAACTTTATTTATATATTCATCACGTTCCATATTTTCGTGATTCAGTTACACACACACACACACACACACACACACACACACACACATATATATATATATATATATATATATATATATATATATATATATATATATATATATGATTGTAATCATATTAACACGTGATTTGTTTATCACACTTCATAACAGGTGAAAAAATAACAGACTGGGAGTACAGGTTCCTGACCAGTTTCGACTTTTATTTCTGAACCATATGGTTGCGCTGGTATACGATTGCGCTTAAGTCTATTTACATTTGATATACATTAACTCTCCCACTCTGTTGCCTTTTAAAATATCCTTATAACTTCATCCACTCTTTAACAACAATTTTTGTTAGAAGGAAAGTATCATTTACCCCCGATGAGAACCATCGCCTTGTCTTCCTTTAAACGTGAAACAGAACCGAGTGAATTCCATTATAAACATGCACTCAAGAGGGACCCCTGAAGTCAGCTATAAAAAGTTGAGTAATTTTTTAACCTTTAAAATAACCAGCCTGCCAAATTGGGCAACAGAAGAATATTATGATGTTCACTTGAAAGAAGTCACAGAAGGTAATAGAAAACGCAGACAAAAAGAAACAGCTATTAGAGAAGAAAAAATAAATTAACAAAGTATTCAATAAACAGATAAAAATGCAAGTAAATTATGAAAATACAGATTTGTTTTAGCGTCTTTGTGTGTGTATATATATATATATATATATATATATATATATATATATATATATATATATATATATATATATATACAGTATGTACATAGGGTATAAAATGTATTCGGCAAAAAGTTAAATCTAAACTTCACTTAAGAGGAGCCGCTGAAAGAAGACACCATATTTCCCCTTGCAATGGTTACAAGATGCCTTGGCATCACGTCTCCCCCTCCCCCCCAACTGAAGCAACTTGTGCACTCCTGCTAATCTCCTCCTCAAGAGTTCCTGTGGGGGCCATCCGAGGTCCTAACTCGTTAATCACAACGGTAGGAGATTTACATAGTGGTCTTCAGAATGAATAGCTCCTCTCTCTCTCTTTGTTGAAGAAGAAGAAGAAGAAGAAGGAAAGAAGGAGGAGGAGGAGGAGGAGGAGGAGATGAAGGGCGTCTTTCAGGGCAGACATGACAGAGATGCTCTGGACTTCAACAACAGGAAGTCGGAATTTAATGTTAGAATGTAACACGATAGGAAAAAATATTGTTACAAAATACTACTAAAAATGATCTCTGGATATCATTCCAAGGAGGAATTCAGCTAAAAATGGACCCTCAGTTGCAAACAACGAGAATTCCTCTCAAGGATAGTATATGGGATGCATCCAAGGATAAATGCCTTGAAATTAATTTCTAATTTCCCTTAAAATTAATTTATAATTTCCTTAAAATTTATTTATAAAGTCCCGTAAAATTAATATCCGAGTTACATTTACAATTTCATTTAGAAATGGTCACCGAATTGTATTCATAGAAAGAATTTTCTATAACGGTTTCGGAATTCTCTTCCCTTGCTTTAGAGTTAATTTCTTACGAAGAATTCAATAAAAGGCTGGATGAATTAATACAATAAAAAATAAAGACGTAACATATAATGTATGGTATTAAAAACAACAAATACCTAAATAATTTTCTACGGGCGCCGAAATTAGGAATCTCACAATCACGCACTCTCTCTCTCTCTCCAGCAATACATCGTTATAAAAACACCAAATGCTGAAATTGAGTATACCTTAGTTTTACCAGACCACTGAGCTGATTAAGAGCTCTCCTAGGGCTGGCCCGAAGGATTAGACTTATTTTACGTGGCTAAGAACCAATTGGTTACTTAGCAACGGGACCTACAGCTTATTGTGGAATCCGAACCACATTATAGCGAGAAATGAATTTCTATCACCAGAAATAAATTCCCCTAACTCTTCATCAGCCGGCCGCGGGAACTGAACTCCGGCCCATCGAGTGACAGTCTGAAGCTCAACCGACTCGGCCAACAAAGGGCTAAATGCTGAAATTAATTTTTACGTGTATAGTATTTAGGAATCTCACACACATGCTCTCTCTCTCTCTCTCTTTAAGATTTTCCATTGCCTTTCTGACCTTTTATCTTGCAATTGTCCTATCTTCTCTCTCTCTCTCTCCTCTCTCTCTCTGTAATTTTTCCCACTGCCTTTCTGACCTTTTATCTTGCAATTGTTCTCTCTCTCTCTCTCTCTCTCTCTCTCTCTCTCTCTCAATCTAACTTTTCCCATTGCCTACCTGACCTTTTTTCTTTCATCTGTCCTCTATCTCTCTCAATAATTATGTAACTTTCCGATGCCTTCTCTCTCTCTCTCTCTCTCTCTCTTTAAGCACACAGGCGCCCAAATGAAGGCATGTTATTCATAGTCCACCACTATTTACAGTGGCCTTGTTTATCCACTTAAATGAACAAACAGCCTGACTGAGTTATGGGTGTTCAAATACGAGCTAAGGATACCAGCATAATAGAAATAATATTAAGTAAATAGAGGCGAGAGTAAATTCAAAAGGACTTCATATAAATTCAGGCAGGGTTTTGTTTTCTCTCGCTGTAATGACCTGTAATATCTTTTTTTTTTTTTGCAATATTTCTGTGTAATTTTTTGGTGCAATGTTTTTTGCAATTTTTTGGTGCAATTTTTTTGCGCAGTTTTTGGTGCCATTTTTTGCGCAGTTTTTGGTGCAATTTTTTTTGCGCAATTTTTTGGTGCACTTTTTGCTATTTTTTTGCGCAAGTTTTTGGTGCAATTTTCTTTGCGTAAATTTTTACTGCAATTTTTTTACACAAATTTTTGGTGCAAACTCGTTTTGCGCAAGTTTTTTGCGCAAATATTTCGTGCGAAAATTCACAGATATGGGAAAGGGTGGAGTTTCATTAAGAGTTGTATTATTGCTGCAATTCATGTTAGTTGCAGTTTCAGTAATACTATAAGTAGTGGCGGTTTTGTTACCTATTATTATAAGTAGTAGGCCTAAATGTAATTAGATCAAAATGGTGATGGTTAGTGTGGTGATTATGAGTAGGTGTAATTGTACTATTAGTAGTAGAAGTAATAGTAATGGTAGTGATGATAGTAGTCACTGGTCTTGTAGCATTATGAATAATAGTCGTAATAGTAGTTTGCTACTGCTTTTGGCAGAGTGACCTCTTATGTAAGTAACAGCACTATTAGTAATGACAGTAGCTGAGGGACTACTCATATTAGTAGTACTGTAATGTTTGAAAAAGTTCATATCAGTTTTAGATATTACTGAGTAAAGGGGCACAAACATTAGAAGTAACTGATGTTTTAAGAAAAGCAATAGTATGAATGTAAGAGGGTCAGTTACTAACATCATCACTGGTAGATAGCAGTACTGGCATCATTATTAATATTTGTTTTATTATTATCACCGAGAGAAAGGCCTCAAATATTAGTAGCACCGATGCTGTAACAACCGTAATAGTGTGACTGAAAGAAGAAAAGACTAATAATAGCACCATTAGTACTAACACCAGCATTAATATTCGTTTTAGTGTTATTACTGTGAGAAAGGCCACAAATATTAGTAGTACCTGATATAATAACAAAAGCAATAGCATGAAAGAAAGAGGATCAGCTACTAGTATCATCATTAGTAGATGGTAGTACTAACATCAGTATTAATATTAGTTTTATTATCATCACTGAGAGAAGGGCCACAAATATTAGTAGCAGCTGGTGTTATAAACAAATATTAGTAGCTGATACAGAGAAAAAAACAATAGTACGAATGAAAGAGGGTCAATTACTAGCATCATCAGTAGTAGATAGTAGTACTAACATTAGTATCAATATCCGTTTCAGTATTATACTGAGAGAGGTACCACATATATTAGTAGCATCTGATGTTGTAAAAGTAATAGTATGAATGAAAAAAAAAATTATTAATAGCATCATTAGTAGATGGTAGTACTAACATCAGTATTAATATCCGTTTTAGTATTATTACTGGGAGAAAGGCCACAAATATTAGTAGCAGTTGATATAATACCAAAATCAATAGTATGAACGAAAGCGGGTCAAGTACTAGTATCATCAATAGTAGATAGTAGTATTAAGATTACTGTTAATATCCGTCTTAGTATAATTACTTAGACAAAAGACACAGATATTAGTAGTATCTGATGCTGTAACAACACTAGTATGAATGAAAGAGGGTCTATTACTAGCATCATCAGCAGTAGATAGTAGTACTAACATTACTATTAATATCCGTTTCAGTATTATTACTGAGAGAAAGGCCACAAATACTAGTAGCAACTGATGTATTAACAAAAGCAATACTGCCAATGAAAGAGGGTCAGTTACTAGTATCATCAATAGTAGATTGTAATACATCAGTATTAATATCAATTTTATTGTTATCAATGAGATAAGTGCCACTAATATAACAGCAGTCGGTGTTGAAACCAAATATCATTAATAGGCGATATAGTAACAAAAGCAATAGTATGAAAGAAAGGGGGGTCTATTACTAGTATCATCAGCAGTAGATAGTAGTACTAACATCACCAGAAGCCCAGCATCCGCAAAGCAACTAACATCCATTCGCAGCAGCAGTGGATATGTTTGTTTTCGACGAAAGCAACCTCTTGCTAATTAAGCGATACGCTAGCTATATAAGAGAACACTCTGTAAACTGCTGCTGCGATTTAAACAGCACAGCGGATATGCTGTTCCTATGCAGGTCATTCGCTCGCTCTCGCTCTCGCTCGCTCTCTCTCTCTCTCTCTCTCTCTCTCTCTCCTCCTACTTGCGACACAGGACTCTTTTTGACTCCTGACCTTCTTATCTTTGTTTAAGCTTCTTTCTCCCGTCATCATAACATTGACGGGATCTGCGTGGGGAGAGGGGAGGGGGAGAGAAGGGGAGGGGATGGGAGGGGAGGGAGAAGCGTTTAGGTTCACGCATGAGACTGACAAGTCCAAACTATATTTTTATTTTAAAGGTCGGCCTAAAAAATAGTTTCTTCTTGAATTAAATGCAGCTTTGAATTTACAGTGATTCTTGAACTGAATGAATCAGTGAATTTACAGTTTACACGCGGCGAAAGAATTAGGGCATGAGTTAAAAAAAAAAAAAGGAATAGTTAAAGAGAATTGCAAAAGTGACAGATGTCCCAATTTCACAAAAGAAAATTGTGAAAGGTAAGATAAAATGGAAAATAATAGGAAACAGAAAGCATAAAAGAGAGGATTATATAGCAAGCAAAGGAGAGAAAAGAAGGACAAACAGCGTTGTAAAAGAAAGAGAGAAACAGTAAGAAAAGAAGGATAAAAAAAAGAGGGAGAGAAACTCAGCTTAGTAAAAGATAAAGAAAAATAGGAGATTGGGGGGAAAAGGGAGGATTGGAAAAGGAAAGAGAGTGGTGACGGTAACGGTCATAAAAGGCGAAGGCAGATAAACAAGGAGATGGAAGAGGTGACTGCAGAAAGCGAACCGGAAAAGAGAGAGAGAGAGAGGGAGGGCGAAAATCAGGAAACACAAAAAAGAGAACAGGAACGGAAGGACTGAGCAAATATACGACACGAAGCAAAGAGAAAAGTTATAAGTGACGAGAGGGGAAAAAGGAAGTAGGTGGACCAAGGGAATTTGACAGAATATGGGGCGATGGAAGAAGAAGAAGAAGTAGAAGCAGGTGAATAAGAAGAAGAAGAAGAAGAAGAAGAAGAGGAGGAGGAGGAGGAGGAGGAGGAAGAGGAGGTAGAAAAGGGAAGAGATAAGGAGCTGTTGAAGACGAAAGTCAAGAACCTTTTGCCTTTTACTGCTGCGGCAGTGAAGCCCCCTGGTTCCCTCCCCCTTCTCCCCCCCTCCTCCTCCTCCTCCTCCTCCTCCCCTTCCTCCTCCTCCTCCTACCTCAACCTTTCCTCCTGTGATGTTGGCAGACATTCTGTAAACATATTATCTTCGGGAGCCGCCAGGCAGTCGAGTGGACGAGGCCTGAAGCCTTTGGCCTCACAAGAGACGGACAATTTTGGGAAGAGGAGACGTGGAGGACCAGAGAGCGAAAGGGGGAATGTAAAAAAAGGGCAGAGGCAATAATTATAAAAACAAAAAAGGATCTTGATAAAGAAGGAAATTCAGAGATGAGACTAGAAAGAGATTTAAGGGGTAGGGGGGGTGGATGGTGAGTGATGGTGAGCAGGTTTCACTGATGCTCGAAGTGGGTCCTTGATAGTGACGGTTTAGAGAGACGGGTTCACCAACTAGAAGACGACGGAGAGGAAAAACGGGAATAAAACAGGAAGATAAAAGAGAGAGGAGTTTGCTAAACCGGGGTATTGTGCGATGGAAGGAGATAAAGAGGGGGAAATCAAGATAGCAGAAAGAATTGTGTAATGGATATTGAAAGATGGGAACAAGAAAGAAAGCGAACTGAAAAGACAAATAATAGGAAAATCAGTAATTGATAAGCAAATCATTTAGTTTTTCTTTAATCTGGAATAAAAAAAAACATGATAAATAAACTAAAAAATATACTTTACACGAGGTGAGGGGAGAGGGGGAGGTGGAGGGAGGGAGGAAGGTGGAAAAGTTAGGTATACCTTAGTTTTACCAGACTACTGAGCTGATTAACAGCTCTCCTAGGGCTGGCCCGAAGGATTAGACTTATTTAACGTGGCTAAGAACCAATTAGTTGCTTAGCAACGGGACCTAGAGCTTACTGTGGAATCCGAACCACATTATAGCGAGAAATGAATTTCAATCACCAGAAATAAATTCCTCTAACTCTTCATTAGCCGGCCGGAGAGTCGAACTCGGGCCTAGCGAGTTCTAGGCCACAACTCTACCGACTCTCCCAACGAAGAGCTAGGAAGGCGGAAGGGGAGGGGAGGGGGATGGGAAGGTGGAAGGGGAAGGGGAGGGGAGGGAAGAGGGCACCGGTGGAAAAAAAAACGATAAAAAAAAGGAGTCGCGATGGGTATAAATGGTAGCCATCGCAGTCTCTTCTAAACTTTGAACAGCTAATTTCTGACTCGGGAGAACCGAAAGTCCTTACCGTGAAATTAGAACCCCTGGTCTCAGAGAAATTAAATTCTTGCTCGAAGAGAGTAGCCCTGGACCATTTTTTTTTTTTTTTATCTAGGAAGTGAGTGGTACGGTGCGTCTATTTTTTTTACCGTAACTTTCTGGAGATTGGCAGGTTGGGTCGTCCTGATAGAGATTAGTGGTGGTCTCTGTGTGTGTATTTAGGCATACAGATATATATATATATATATATATATATATATATATATATATATATATATATATATATATAATATAACATAAATAAACATAATAAAAATTATATGTGTGTCAACTTTCCAATGGCAACTTTCAAATCCTGATTCTACAGATTCAGACAATAAATAAGAACAAAGATTAGAAGTCATCTTTAGGTGATTAAATTTTTAAAATGAAAAATGCTAAATCAGTGGAAAAATATCCTGAGAGATATGATCAAGAAGAAGACGTCTGACTAGCCACAAAAAAAAATCAAAGGATGGAAATAAATCACCAGAGAAACTTAACCCAAAGACAATAATAAAACTAAGAAACAGACCAGATTCAGTCTATCAACCACGATGGAAAGAAAGATTTCAACCAAGGAGATGAAGAGTTCTTGTTGTGAGATAAGGCAAAAGAATAGCTGGGAGAGGCTTTGGGTAAACAAGGAGTTTTGTAATACTATCAGAATACTGACAGGGGAATTTCTTTTTGGCATTAATCTTCCTAGTATTTTGGGAAAGATTGATAGATATAAAAAAAGTTATAAGGTATGAATTGGAGACGTCTCTTCAAAGACTTTGGCAATAACGTATGGAAAATCAACACTACTACAGTTACTGGTATGAAATGGTCAAGGTACTTAGAACTGAACTATAGACAGCATTTCAAAATAGTATCAATCGTAGCAATAATACATTGGTTACTAATATACAGTAGACTGGTCAAGATCTATAGATCTGAACTATTGAGAGCATTTCAAAATAATTAATACTAGCAAGAATGCTTTAGTTACTAGTATAGATTGTTTAAGATCTTTGGATGTGAACTATTGACAGCATTTCAAAATAGCTAATAACAGCAATATTACTGGATTTGCTAGTATAGATTGGTCAAGATCTTGATAACTGAACTACAGAGAGCATTTCAAAATGATTAACAATATGCAGGTTACCATTAGTAAACACGAAAATAAATAACAATGCACAAGAACAGGTCCTCTGGTGGGGAGCTGATGAACCGTAAAGGTATAGAATCAGGCCAAAAATTCTTTTTACCAGATTTCTGGGACACGGTGCTTTGTGGACCCTTAAAAGAGGCAGGAAATGATAGAGGGGGCGCCATCGGGTTGGCAAAAGATTGGACGATAAAGGCAACTGTGCTGCTCTCTCTCTCTCTCTCTCTCTCTCTCTCTCTCTCACTTTTATCCTGGGTATATTCATTCACTGATGGAAGCAGTTCTCTCTCTCTCTCTCTCTCTAACAGTTTTACTCAGGGCATATTCATTCACTGTTGGGAGCAGTTCTCTCTCTCTCTCTCTCTCTCTCTCTCTCTCTCTCTCTCTCTCTCTCTCTCTCTCTCTGAAACTAACTTTCTTCCTGTTACCAATCTAAGACAACGCTTGCTAAAAATCTAAACTGAAAAAAAAAATCTGTTGCACACATGAAAAATACAACTATTTTTACTTTGACTCGAATAATAAAAGTTGTTTCCCAAAGTTTGTTTACGTTGCCTGGGGATATCCTCACCACGCATGACGTCTCGGAATATCGTTGATAAACCACAAGTGATAACATGTATTTTGTTAAACAGCTCTAACGCTACCTGATTTTATAGACAGTATCCTACAGGCAGGCCTACCTACTACAATGAATTCTAAACGACTGACACAATACAGTAACATTTATAAAAGACAAGACGTGTCCACCCACCAACATGTTTTAGGTAGACGTGGTCAGCTGAAATCAGTGTTGCCGATATCATAGGCTTACTATGATAAAGTGCAAACTGTTTCTTCAATAATACATCTGAAAGCTTACATGTACAAAGAACTCTCACACCTGATTTAGATCATTAACATGCCTATTTATATCGGTAATACTACCAGCGTACGAATAAAGAGCTTGTAAACTGTCTACTCACGTCAAATGCAGACAAACGATGACCTTTAAATTATTTTTTTTTATCTCATTGTAAGTAAATAAAACGACATGTGATTATGTGAGTGCGGATAAAAGGTACTATAATCATTTACTGCATGTAAATTGCATGAGTAGGTTGATATTCGAAATGGCATTAAATGTTGTCTAAGAGGCTGTCTGTTGCCGGAGGGAGGTAAATGGAACAGCCACTGCGGCATTGGCGGGAAGGCGGGAAACTTCAATTAATACATGGCGTGATGGCAATGGTGCTGTGGTTTTCTTTTCAGGATACTCTGCATATTTACATTATTTTTTGCTGAGAATGCAAATCATCGTAAGAGCTCCGTGACTGGGCACTTTCGGGACTATTTAGCCAAATAATCGAACAAAAGTTTGATATCCCATTCAGTTCCCGTAAGCCTTAGCGTGTTGATGACATACATTCGGCATACAGGCTAGCCTAAGCTTACATAATTTTTGTTTTCATTGTTGGGCATTGGAACGATACTCACACAGGATGAATAAATAAAGGCTACAATTATAAGTACTTCTCACTGAACTGGAATGAATGTGTGCTTAAAAGAAGGCCAGTACAATCAAATCTCTGGCGAATCGGTAGCATAGGCCTAGCTTCATTGGTCCATGCTACATGTTTACGGACGTAGATACTACTTTGCTATCAGAATAAAGTTATTTTCATATGCATGCAGTGAAACTGTACATTACCATAAGAGTACAGTAGTGTAGGGGAGAGTGGGGCACCTTGAACATAGGGGCACATTGAGCCATTGGACTTTTCAGGCATAATTTTCTATTTGGCCACTAGATGTCACCTATGCAAGAACCCTCTGTTGATGACTCACTTTATCACCAGTATGGTGGTAGCCTACTTGGAGTGACCACGTGCCACAGGACATTTCTTGGATTTTTAACCTCCTATGTGAATATTCAGAGGTGAGTAACAATCCTCCTCATAGTATCGCTTTACCAGACAATTTCAGTCACATGACTGGTATATCTAATGGATGGGATAATGCTTCTTGTGAGATATTTGTTAGGTATCATTAGGCCTATACCAGTGGTTGATGTTCATGTTTTTCTAATGATTGAAAATGGGGCACGTTGAACCATTAAAAATGGGGCACATTGCACATATGGTTCAATGTACCCCGCACTATGGTTCAAAGTACCCCATGCAATTTTTATAGTAAACTTGCTATAAAACTGGTTTTATTCTATATAAATAAGTATAAGTGAATTATAAGACTAGTATAAGCTTGCAGATATTAAAATTGGTACCATTCTCCAACAGATGAAAACACATCTTCTAGTCACAGTTGTGATATAAATATTGGTGAAAGAGAGTTAAATCCATCAGATGAACCAGTAATGAACCATGACTTGTCGCAGCAGCATCAGACTAGCTTTGAAGAGTTAGTCGATTTAAGACCTATTCTAAAGGAAATTGACGAATCTGTCAACAAGAAAAGTTTGCAAGAGGAAATCAGTTGGCACAAAGTTGATCACAAGCACTCCAGAAAAAGAGGAGGCAATGAGAAGGGAAAAGGAAAAATTGTTGAAGCAAAAAAACCTACCCATTACAGAAGAAAGTTCAGACGAGACAGGCGATGAAGATATGTCTCTTCATGGAGAATCAAGTGAATATGAAGAAGATTTTGATGAGGATTTGGCAGAACAATCAAGAAAGGAACCAGAGTCAGGAGATTTTGTGTTGGTCAAATTCAAGCCAGTTAATTCAAAGAATAAATGGCTATTCTACGTTGGTCAGATTGGTGATAAATTTACAGATAATGATGAAAAATGCTATGAAGTAGATTTTTACCGTCAATCAAAAAAATGTCCTGGCAAATTCATTAAGCCACCTTGTGAGGACAAGGCCAAAGTTTTGAGAAGTGATATACTGATGTGTCTCCCAAATCCAGTCAGCAGTGGTGGTACAAAAAGGATGCAGTCCATGATACACTTTAATGTGGACTTGGAGCAGTACAAATGTCAATAAGTTATTACAATGGCTTTTCTTTTATTTTCTTTTATTCTTTTTTAAATCTATATTTTAATTTGCTTTACTTTTCAGATTCTTTCTTTAATTTCAGATGAAATTGTGTCTCTCTGATGGATAGATAATTACTTTTGTACCATAATTGTTTAGTGATTTATCTCAAATGAGATTCATGAGCCAATTATTGCAGCTTCATGCCAAAGATTTGAGATTTATAAATCCCATTATAACATTTCATGCCAAAGACGGCATATTTAGCGAGCTCAATTATTGTAGAATGGCTTATCCATTAGAACTAGCTTAATGAAGCCAAAGATAGTTATGTTAAGATTCTGTAAAACCAAAGAGGATATTTTATTTTCTATTTTCATATGAGGATCAAATTAATAGGCTTACTATATACAAATAAACAAACTATGTTTCAAATGAATAAAATTTGATATATTTCCTAACATCTTTGTTTATATTTCCTTTCATAAGTAACATGGATCAAGCTGCCCTTTGCTATGTTCAATGTACCCCACCTATGGGGCAGATTGAACAATATGGAAATTTTCGTTAACCTCAAATTACACCCCAAAAAAATTATCAGAACCCCATGTGCTTTTTACAGAACAATTAGTGTAATGGTTGAACTTTATGATGGTAAGTACAGGACCAAAGTGTTCCAGAAAAATTTTTGTAGAGAGAGAAATTCCAAAAATATGTTCAACGTGCCCCACTCTCCCCTAGTGCCTGGGTGTATTGCAGGCTAGACTGAATGAAAGCCTTACATGATTATCGATTATGTAACCAAAATTCGCCGAGTTTTTCTCACATTTGCCTTAGAACATGGCACCAAACTTCAAGTGATCTTTCGGGACTTAAAGTAAATTTTGTATATAGTACTGTGAAAAAAGTCATACCTTTGCCAGAAAATGAGAAGCAAGACTTTCGTCTTAATCTGAGAGGTAGCAAGTCAAACGAGGAAGAACGACGCCAAGCAAGACTGAAGCGTCCTTTTTCGTTCGTCCCAGCCACAAGGACTCTGGCTACCTGGACTACTTATAGCATTTCATAATTAATGCCTAATATATGGTAAGAAAATGAGAATTTTTTTAAGTTAGCTTAAAAGATAAGTTTAAAAGGGAAGCTGTCATAACAGCAATTTTGTGAATTTAATTTCGTTGACATTTCTTGATGTTGCCAAGGCAGGCCCTGTTGTAGGCCCCATGTACTGACCTAGTTGAGTTCATAAGTAGGAGTTTTATTTTTCCTCTCAGGCAACAAGTTGGGAGTGGAGTGCGAGTCCCAAGTGTGATGTTCCCTCTCAAGGCCATGGGTGAAATAATAAAGAGTCCAGTCCCATGTGTGTGAGAAGTGTGGGATTTCTATTGGCCTAGCATGGTTTGGGGGAGAACCACACCACGTGCAGCCGGCCTGCCAACAAATGAAAGCATCACACGGAGTATATTATGCCTACCTTCTTGTAAAAGAGTGCCGGAGTAAGAAAATATTAGTTGAGGTAAAGGTGGAGTACGTATTGAGAATTGTTTCATTAGGTTGTCTGAAATGTAGGCTAAGGTAAGCCAAGCCTTTTGTCTGGGGAAATTAGGTTAAGTTGTCTGGTGGTAGTCTAACTTTGGGGAAAACTATGTGCCTTTTGTACTGCCTCAAGAGTATTTTAAATTTTTTTTCTGAGTGATGATGTAGGCTAACTATGTAATGTACTTTCTTGTGTCTGGGACCATTTTAAATTGAGGTTAATGTTGAGTTCAGTAGGTGGTACCATGCTCAGTGTTAGGTGTACTTCCTTTACTAAGTGAATGCCATTGTTTTTTTTATATATATCATTGATGTTAATAAATGTGGTATTAGTGTTATAAGTCTGTTTCATTTGTTACCCACAAGCAGTATCTGGTGGTAATAAACTAAACCTACGTGGCAAATCCTTACCCACACACCTCCTTAGAATCCGCTCCCGTGAATTCAATGCACTTTGTATATCTTTAAAGAATTTTTTTTTGTTTGCTTTTGGTGTGTTATAAACATATAAGCTGGTGGCAGCCTACCCCAAAGTGTGTTCCGACGACACGTAAGTGCGACAAACTACCTCGCCTTACAGTAGAATCATATTATTCATATAGTAGCTCCGCGGCGGCGACTGCCTTCTAACTTAACTTTTTCTACAGTTTTTTGGTTGCTAATTATGAATTTACCTTTAATTTTTGGCGCTCGAGTGTAATTAACAAGGGGTTTCCATACGCGATCTTCACAAGACAGCACGGGTACGTCCGTTTCGAACGGTTTATATCCCGTCCGGCAAGTGCAATAACTTGTTAACGTATGGGTACCCAACACCCCCGGGCCAGTACTAAACATGGCGAAGGGACATTCCATTTGGCCGACAACAAACAGATGCACCGCCAGTATCAGAACCCTAAAAGTGTAGAAAAAACCAGTTGAAAAGGTAAAAACAGGCGCGGAGCTAATATATAGAATTACCAGAATAAGGCGTGGATGATAAGAAGATCGTGATTTTAACAGTTTGTGAGCCGCGCTATAGGTCAAAGTGTAGCCTAGGCTATACCAATGTGATAAATCCTGATTACTGAAAGCTCATCGTTCGTTTGTTTTTCATCTGAGTACACTGTTTGATACAAACTCATCTTTAGCGTGCTGTGTTGGTATATTATCGATACAAATAGGCATGCTTATGGTTTATACAAGAAGGGACGAGGGTTTTTTGTATATGTTAACATTCAAATGCGTTAGTGAAGAAATTTTGTTTAATATTTATCACAATAAGCCAACGGTGTCGGAAACGTTGGTTGTCAGCCAATCACGAGCTACTCATGAGCATTGCCACACCCATAGGCCTACTGATTCTGAGCATTTTTCAAAACGGACGAGATCTTGTTTACTTTATATTTCGTGGTATAAGGTAAATGATGTTCTGATTTCAAGAATGAAATCGCCACTCCACTTAGGTGCCACGATAATAGGCTATTCCGAAAATACGAGTCGACAACAGAGAAAGAGCTTGTCAACTGCTAGCCTAGCCAGCCATCTCCTGCCTAGCACAAAACGTGGTTCAATTAACTTCAATGTGCTTTGCTTACCGTGAACGTTATTCTGTTTTCTCTTGGGGAAGGATTCCTATGCCCATTTCTGAAGTTACAAGCTGCACAACGCACCACTGTGAAGATAACGCACGAAAAAAATCGCTAAAAACACTAGACGATATTTCAGTTTCCGCGGTTCCCGGTTGACTGACGGATGATGGTGCCAGCCCCTGGGTCCCGGGAGGGTCAGTGGCCGCGAGCAGCGCCGCCCTGGCGGCAGTACATCAAACCACGTAGCGCTAGTACTAGTATAACCTCTACATTCACTATTGAATTTATTAACAACAATGCCTTCTTGAGCTTCCATGATTGAAATCCAAGCACTGTTTTTAGCCGGTCAGTAGTTTAATTTATTATGAGAGCCTCTGAGGTAATTAAAAGGGCTTGCACCTAGAAGTCAACAGCTGAGCTAAGATAACGCTTCGGTTCAACAGCCTTCGAGAATTGAACTGTTTGGTCGTACCACACGTTGGCTTATGTTTCGCATCTTATGGCTTGAACACCTTCACTCGCGTTACTTTATAGCGTTTCCTTGGAAGCTTTAATGATTTGCATGTACGCCACACGGCAAGCTAATACCAAAAACTGATTCTGAAGGAAAAATCTCTTTCTCTCTCTTTCTCAGGGTATTTTCATTTACTAATGAAAGCAGTTGAGCATAAAGTGAGATCACCTGCAACTTAAGTGCATTATGTTACTAAATACTCATTTGACACAGGTGATGACAGACTCCTTAGTAGCTTACGTTACTAGCACTCACCAACTTTAGAACTTCAGAACTTCACTCTATTTAAGAACAACTATTGCTAAATTAATGAGATTATCGTCTGCATAAGTACCGGGAACGGAAACATGGATAAATTAAGCACAGGAAAAATTTCCCAACTCTAGATAGGGTCATTATCATGTATGGCAATCATATATTAAGAACTTTGTTAGAAATAATTCATGCGGCCATTTCTCGCTACTCTCTCTCTCTCTCTCTCTCTCTCTCTCTCTCTCTCTCTCTCTCTCTCACACACACACACACACACAAAAATCTTTACCCCTTTTCAACGAATATTGTAAATGCTTCTGCATACTTATGTGCTTTGGTTAATATATTCTAACTGGATTGGCACTGATAAAAAATTATATCAGCAATTATATGAGCAATATGTCGACATATGAATCCGGTTATTTACTAAAAGCAAAAATCAGCCACGCATAACCAAATACCTGTTAAACCGAAGAACTGAACCGTTGACCTGCGTCGTCGATGACCGAAGTTCTGGCAACGCCAGTTAAACAAATCAGTCAATCAACTGCTGACAGGATGACATGATGAAGAGAAGGCCAGAAGCAAACTCAGCACGAATACTTCGGTTCTCCCCTCTAAATTAAGTTCAATAAGCAATAAATAAATACATAAAGAATGGTTTAGCTACTGGAATATATTAGGGAAAATAGTGCCTACCTTTCCACTAAATAATTACAGAACTGATAATAACGTGATAAAGCACATTACTCATTTCAAAGAATAAAATCAGGAAGGTCTCTTTCCTAAAGTATATATTTATTAAATGCATTGGGTCTCATGCTCACAATTCCCAGTGAACTACATAATATTCTTCAGTGTATTTCATCATGAAATATTAATTGCAGCAGGCATTTTAGAATAGCATTATAAAAGTCATCTGTCTGTTTATGTAACTGTCTTTCTGTCAGTCTGACTACCTATCTGTATATTTATCTCTCTCTCAATGTATGTATATATATATATATATATATATATATATATATATATATATATATATATATATATATATATATATATATATATATATATATATATATATGTATATATACTGTATATATAACTTATATATATGATTTATACATATGTATATAAATATATATATATACGTGTGTATATATATATATATATATATATATCGTAAGACCCTTTAATTTCATAAAAGCCCGTGTTGGCATAAGGCCAGCCTAATCTAAACAGCCAGCTAGATTCCACGAAACATTTCGTTAGCAAATGAACCCCCAGTCTTGTTGACATCCGTCCATATTTCCAAAGTGTCCTTCTAACCTTTGATGTCCTGTTATCAGCTTAACAAAGAAACAGCCTCCCAAAAATATCTGCAAACATCGCCAGATTACAGCGAACATTTTAGCATTCAACATTTTCAGGCAGCGAAGGCATGTTTATCACTCGCGCTATTGTGCCACAGAGGGAAATATGTCAGCAGAGTGTCCAGCCTTTGGCATCGGGGCAAAGAAACTATTGACCCCCTATTGTACAGAGGATATTTTTCCAAGAGCTGAACAAAAGGAAGATTCGTGTTGAAAAAAGAAGCCTCTCTCTCTCTCTCTCTCTCTCTCTCTCTCTCTCTCTCTCTCTCTCTCTCTCTCTCTCTCTCCTGTTACTTGGAAGTTAATCATGTTTAATGCAAAAGGGAGTTTTGCAGAGTGACAGCCAAGTCTTCCTCGAGGAGATAATGGAAGGAAGAGAAGAGGAGAAAAGAAAGAAAGGAGAAGAAGAAAGACAGAGAAAGAGAGAGAGAGAGAGAGATCACTGAGTCTCTCTTCTTGTTGGATTGATGATAATAAGAAAAAATTATGAGATCACTCAGAAGATCAAAGAGATTTTTGCGATTTTTTTTTTTTGAGGATGGGAAAATTAACTGTTGGTAAAATCTTTGTGTGTGTGTGTGTGTGTGTGTGTGTGTGTGTGTGTGTGATGGCTTCAATGCGTCACACTGTTGTGAAGTATGTACTTGTGAGGAAGAGAAAAGGTGTGACAAGTGTGAGTGGGAGCGTGTGTGCCAAAGAAACGGTCAGGAGATTGAAGGAAGGGAAAATATCTAACGTAAGTTTACATAGCAGCTGCATGTACAATGTTCTTGTCTTTATATATATACTGTATATATATATGTATATACACATACAAACATAAATACAAGACAGACATATTTGCATACGTAACTACATAAGTCTGTGAGCTGTGTTTATCATTTATTAACCTTATTTTCAACTACAGCTCTGCTTTTATACTAACATAGTATGTTTTAATTTATCTGTCTATCTATCTATCTATCTATTTATCGACCCATATATATATATATATATATATATATATATATATATATATATATATATACTTACATATATATGTATACATATACGTGTATATATATATATATATCTATCTATCTTTCTCTCTATCTATCTATCTATCAATCTATATATATATATATATATATATATAATATATATATATATATATATATATATATATATATATATATATATATATATATATATATATATATATATACTGTATATCTGAGATCTGCAGAAACTGGTCAACATGTCTAACACTTCATAACCAAGGCATCCCAGATGAGAAAAAAAAAACTCCTTTTAAAAGAAATCAACACAAATCTACGACCCCCTCCCTTAGAGGCGCTAAATCACCACCAACCGCTTTCCCCTAGACAATCCTGGGGAAAAATTTTACGCCTCTGTACAGTAGGCCCCAAACGACAACTCCCGTGATATAAGACAAAGCAAACGCCTGTCGTAACCACGACATAAACGGCATTATGGCTAATGTTCCCTCCTTAAACCAGCTATATGATTATCGCACATCATACGTCGAATTCTTTCATTATCCATAAAAGGCCTTCGAGGAAGAAAGCAGAGGGAATTGGGAGTTGGGGGGAGAAGAGAATGATTACTAGGCGAAGGCGATAAAGACAAGAAAAAAATTGGCCGAAGTTACTTCGGCGCAATCGATTTTTCTGTGTAGCCGTTACAGCGTATAATCAAGGCCACCAAAAATAGATCCATTTTTTGGTGGTCTCGGTATAATGCTGTATGAGCCGCGACCCATGAAACTTTAACTACTGCCCGGTAGTGGCCTATCCTATATCGTTGCCAGAAGCACGATTATGGCTACGTTTAACCTTAAATAAAATAAAAACTACTGGGGCTAGAGGGCTGCAATTTGGTATATTTGATGATTTGGAGGGTGGATGATCAACATACCAAATTGCAGTCCTTTAGCCTCAGTGGTTTTTAAAGTGCGGTCAGAATAAAGCACTGACGAACAGACAAAGCCAACAGAGTAGTTTTCTTTTACAGAAAAGTAAAAACGGGGCTACTGTCAGGCCAGGGTGAGTTGGTGAAGGGGAAACTACTGTATTTTGAAATAGGTTGGGAAATTAGGTGGGTATTTTTATATTTGTCGTTTTACAAAATCGGTTTGCAACTTTCAAGATTTCGTTAACAGCTGCTAAATTTACCTCTTAATCATTATATATATATATATATATATATATATATATATATATATATATATATATATATATATATATATATATATTATACGTATACTGTACATGACATATATACAAATACATATATAATATATGCAAATATGTATATATATATATATATATATATATATATATATATATATATATATATATATATATATATACATACATACATATATATACATGTATATATATATATATATATATATATATATATATATATATATATATATATATATATATATAAAAAAGCCTAGAGTGTTAAATGCGTCCCCACTTTCATACCTATTATCATTAACCTCAATCCTGCCTGAGCATTAACCCCTGAATATTGAAAGCCCGGCGTTAATAAAAAAAAAAAAAAAGGAGAGAATGCATTGGGAAAAGAGGGAAGTAAATTTTATATTATTTTGGGGGCTTTTAAACGTGCTGGCACTTGGTATAATTAGGATTCTATTCGTAGAGATATACCGTGTAATAATAATAATAATAATAATAATAATAATAATAATAATAATAATAATAATAATAATGGTGAAGAAATCCTTTATGATGTCAGTGTAATATATATACAGTATATATATATATATATATATATATATATATATATATATATATATATATATACATACATATATAATATATAAATATATAAATATAAATATATATATATATATATATATATATATATATATATATATATATAAGTGAGTATGTGTGTGTTTTTTATATACTGTATATATATACATATTTACACTAACGTGATGTGGGTTTATTCACCATTAATAATAATAATAATAATAATAATAATAATAATAATATAATAATAATAATAAGTTACTTAAACAAAAACGACAACGGCTGTACGAAAAACCATGGAAAAACTGAACCACTGAAATTAATCTCAGTGACAATGAATGCAACATGAACTTTCCTGTAAAATGAACATCTTTGGTGATAAAATCAAAACATATATATATATATATATATATATATATATATATATATATATATATATATATATATATATATATATATATATATATATATATATATATATATATATATATATATATATATACATAAACGAGAGCTTTCTAGAACCTGGGCAGTTGATAAGAAGCTCTCATTCCACATGTGTTCTTAAATACATATTTACAATTACATCAACGTGGATTTTTTTTTTTTGTTGCCATTTCAGTGACTCGTGGGATTATAAGATTTTTTATTCCCCACACCGTTGGACTGTGGAACTTCAGAAGTTTAAGCGAACTTGCGATGCATTACTACCCTAAGTACTATTCTCCTTGCATTTTAATACATTTTCATCAATTTGTTAATTTATTATTTTTTTTCTTTTCTAACAAGTGGGATCTCTTCCTTTTGTACTTCCCTTTACCCCACCTTGCTTCTTCCTAATGAAAACCATAAAATTCTTTGGAAGCTTGAATTTCAAGTCAATGGCCTCTGTGGGCTTGTTCCATATGAAAAGGTTTCCTCTACTGAATAATAATAATAATAATAATAATAATAATAATAATAATAATAATCGACTACCATATTCATTGGAAGATTGAATTTCAAGTCAATGGCCTCTGTGGGCTTGTTCCATATGAAAAGGTTTCATCTACTGAATAATAATAATAATAATAATAATAATAATAATAATAATAATAATAATAATAATAATAATAATAATAATAATACACAGAGGGAGCAAATGACTGGGTTTAGTACTTACATATGAATAGCATTCATCTACTGAATAATAATAATAATAATAATAATAATAATAATAATAATAATAATAATAATAATAATAATAATAATAATAATATACAGAGGGACTAAATGATCGGGTTTAGTACCTATATATTTACAAAGAAAAACTACAGCAGTAGTTATAAAGATGATATAGGCAAAAATAAAACGAGTAATGGTTGTTTATCTGGGAATGAGACGCGTTTATTATGATAAGCGTAAATAACACTGCGAGAAATATGGACAAGTTTTCACATTTCCTTTAAAACAAACACACACACACACACACAGAACTATCTACCAAATAATCCAAAAGACAAGAAAGAAATAAAGAAAAATGAGTTCAAACTCTAACGCCCCAAAGAAAACTGAAGAAAATAAACAAATAAATAAATGGTAAACTGGATTGCTACTTCGGCCGGATTCCAGAGAGAGAGAGAGAGAGAGAGAGAGAGAGAGAGAGAATGTCAGGATAGGTGAGCTATTCACCAAGTCTCTGAAGAAAGCCCCAAAGAAAAAAAAAGAAAAAGAAAAATAAATCACAGGTAAACAGGATTGCTACTTAGGCCGGATTCCACAGAGAGAGAGAGAGAGAGAGAGAGAGAGAGAGAGAGAGAGAGAGAGAGAGAGAGAGAGAGAGAGAGAGAGAGAGAGAGAGAGAGAGAGAGGGCTAGTCTCCTCCCACCCTCTCCCTCCCCCTCCTAAACAACACCCAGATCGAGAGTAAAAACTAAAAAAAAAAAGAAAAAAGAAAAAAGTTAATGGCTCATTCCAACTAGATTCCATTAGGAATTCCTGTAGACGTTCCAGAGTGGCCCTTAAATACACTATTCTGTGACCCCACATGACCTGTTCTCATTTTCCCCCTAAAACCGACGCTACTGAGGGGGTAGCTGTAGATTTGTTCATTTCTAAACATAACTTATTTCAACCATAGTTTTTGTAATGTTTTGAAAGGAGTTTCTTTTGTATTTCTTTCAGTTTTTGTCTGATCTGATGCTGGAATCTTCTGGTTATCCATCCCAAGGGTGAGAACGCTCAGTTTCCTTGTATGTGTGGAATGAATATTCTATTATTGTATTATTTTACTTCGCGTGACTGTTACTGTTCAGTATATTTATTTGGTATAGATATACACAATTAATGCAAGTTACCACACGCACACATATATATAAATATAATTATATATATATATATATATATATATATATATATATATATATATATATATATATATATATATATATATATATATATGTATATATGTATGTATATATATATATATATGTATATATATATATATATATATATATATATATATATATATATATATATATATATATATATACATACACAACTAAGGTGAAAGTTCAGGATATACAGGACTTGGCAGGACAAATAATCATTGCTCCTGGTGGATGAATGTTGCAGAACAAGTGAAGGGGCAGCAACTGTTAGCACCGACAACACAAATGAAAGACTGCATGAATTTGAACCTAGGGATGGTATAGATAAGACTGAGCGCGACATAAAAAGGAAGATTGTAATGACCCAGACTGGAGAACGAATAAGGGTGACGGTGCTAGGTGAGGTGAATGCAAAGATATGTAACAGAGAAAGACATGGCGAACGAGAATTAACAGCCTTGTGATTGTTGGAAATACATTGGATTCCTGCGAGCACTCACAATTTTGGTGTGAATATAATGCTTATGGGAACTGGAGCATTTCATTATTCTGATGCTTTTCAAAGAAATTCTGTAATAAACGCAAACATTTGCACTCACTTTTACTTCTTGAGACACCAGAAACATCCTTTTCTTTAATAAAAAAAAAAAAACACACACGCACACAACCAATCAGTACGAATTTAAACAGGTAAGGAATGTGTCGAAGTTTCTTCAGCTCAATCGAGTTTTCTGTACTGCCGTTACAGCTTATAATCAAGGCCACCGAAAATAGATCTATCTTTCGGTGGTCTCGGTATAATGCTGTATGAGCCGCGACCCATGAAACTTTAACCACGGCCAGGTGGTGGCCTATTCTATATCGCTGCCAGAAGCATGATTACGACTAACTTTAACCTTAAATAGAATAAAAACTCTTGAGGCTAGAGGGCTGCAATTTGGTATGTTTGATGATTGGAGGGTGAATGATCAACATATCAATTTGCAGCCCTCTAGCCTCAGTAGTTTTTATTTTATTTAAGGTTAAGTTAGCTGTAATCGTGCGTCTGGTAATGATATCTAAGGACAGGCCACCACCGGGCCGTGGTCAAAGTTTCATGGGCCCCGGCTCATACAGCATTTTACCGAGACCATCGAAAGATAGCTGTTTTCGGTGGCCTCGATTATACGTTGTAGCGGCTGTAAAGAAAACTCGATTGCGCCGAAGAGACTTCGGCGCATTGTTTACTTGTTTAAATTCGTACTGAATGGAGCAATGGTAGATTGGTTGTGTAAAAGAAAGAGCGAGGACAGAAAAAAGTGTGGACAGAATAAAGTGCGGACGGACAGACAAAGCCGGTACAACAATGTTCTTTTACAGAAAACTACAAACCGTTTACTCTCCGGGTAAAATACTCGTCTTCCTAGTCGTTCTTCCCAACAAACTCATGAGAGAACATGTCCATTTACTTATCCAGCTTGATTTTGCTTTTCCCCTTTTAAATAAAATTTCAGTTCTGGGGAACAAGCAAAATGCGATCTCGCAAAGCGAGGTCATTTTTCTCCCCACTCGGTGCTGAGGAAAACATTGTCAGAAATTGCATTTCTTCTGGTGAAATTCCTCTCCGCTGTCTGGGTGAAAAATCTCTTGACGTTCAGGCAATGGTTGTGTTGTTTGTTATTCTCTATAATAATAATAATAATAATAATAATAATAATAATAATAATAATAATAATAATAATAATCATAATAATAATAATAATAATAATAATAATTTTCTTGCCATGGTTTGAGTTGTTGTCTTAGTCCCTAATAATAATAATAATAATAATAATAATAATAATAATAATAATAATAATAATAATAATAATAATAATGCCTTGCCATGGTTTGAGGTGTGTTATTCTCCAATAATAATAATAATAATAATAATAATAATAATAATAATAATAATAATAATAAGGTAAGGTCTTGCCATGGTTGGAGTTGTGTTATTCTCCTATAATAATAATAATAATAATAATAATAATAATAATAATAATAATAATAATAATAATAGGATGCCTGTTGTTCTGTCGCCATCAGAAAATTCACGAATTTTATAAGTAGGTAATTCATATTTCGTCAAATTAAAAGCGACAATAACAATGATACTGCAAATGATACTGTAGATGATAGTAAAGATGATAATAGGAATATCTAATACAACGGCACAAAGATCAGAATGACAGAAAAATCTTAAATAATACTGATACTCCAGATTACCTGTCAAAGGTTGAGCGTGTATCATGATAGATGACATTGAGTACAAGTATCTGATTTGACCTTTCGCAATATTTTCTTTGGCAGTCTTCGACAAAGCTATATCCTTCTCAACTTATGTCTTGTGCTTCTTAAATGTTTTCTTTTAGCTTTTATCCTTTTTTTTATAGATACGTGGGCGGCCAAAAAAAAAAAAAAAAAATACAGGGTTTTCCATATTTTAGAAATGATGTAATTTCAAAGTCTTTGACGAAGCAATCTTTTGCAACTTATCTCTTGTGCTTCTTAAATATTTTCTTTTAGTTTTTATCTTTTTTTTTTTCTTACAGATACGTGGACAGCGAAGAAAAATTCATTTTTCCACATTTCAGAAAAGATAGAACTCTTTCAAAGTCTTTGACAAAGCAATCTTTCTCAACATATCTCCTGTGCTTCGGAAATTTTTTTTTTGTTTTGTTTTTGCTATTAATCTTTTTCCTTACAAGTGTTTTCTAGTTTTTTTTTATTTTATTTTATGGATGCGCGGACAGCAAAAAATCCAGGGTTTTCCACGTTTCAGATATTCTGGAATTCTTTAACAGATTTCAACAAAAGCCATCTTTCTCAACTTATGTTTTGTGCTTCCTAAATATTTTCCTTATCTTCTTATTTTTTTCCTTAGATACGTGGGCAGCAAAAAAAAAACGCACACACACACACACGAAAAAAGGTGGCTTTCCACATCTCAGAAAATAATAGAACTCTTTCGCTATCTTCAACAAAACCATCTTTCTGAACTTATTTCTTGTGCTCCTTAAAAGTTTTCATTTAGTTTTCATCTTCTTTTTTTTTTTAGATAAGGAACAGTAAAGAAAAAATCCAGGGTTTTCCAGATTCCAGAAATTATGGAACTCTTTCGCTATCTTCAACAAAACCATCTTTCTAAACTTATTTCTTGTGCTCCCTAAATGTTTTTTTTTAGTTTTCATCTTTTTTTTTTTTAGATAAGGAACAGCAAAGACAAAAAATCCAGGGTTTTCCAAATTCCAGAAATTATGGAACTCTTTCGCTATCTTCAATAAAGCCATCTTTCTATACTCATTTCTTGTGCTCCTTAAAAGTTTTCTTTTAGTTTTCATCTTTTTTCCTAGATAAGGAACAGCAAAAAAAAAAAAAAAAAAAAATCCAGGGTTTTCCAAATTCCAGAAATGATGGAACTCTTTCAATATCTTCAACAAAACCATCTTTCTAAACTTATTTCTTGTGCTCCTTAAAAGTTTTCTTTTAGTTTTCATCTTTTTTTTTTCTTAGATAAAGAAGAGCAAAGACAAAAAATCCACGGTTTTCCAAATTCCAGAAATGATGGAACTCTCACTATCTTCAACAAAACAATCTTTCTAAACTTATTTCTTGTGTTCCTTAAAAGTTTTCTTTTAGCTTTCATCTTTGTTTTCTTAGATAAGGAAGAGCAAAGACAAAAAATCCAGGGTTTTCCAAATTCCAGAAATGATGGAACTCTTTCACTATCTTCAACAAAGCCATCTTTCTAAACTTATTTCTTGTGCACCTTAAAAGTCTTCTTTTAGTTTTCATTCATCTTTTTCTTCTTAGATAAAGAACAACGAAGACAAAAAATCCAGGGTTTTCCAAATTCCGCTTCTCTTTATTGGAGCAAGGCTTTTGCACCTTTACAGCATCCAACTACAGGAGCTGATTTGTTGAATCACATGAATTTATCCTTCAGTGGTTGTTTCATCTCCAAGTCATCACGAAGAGGGATGAAAGGAGACGATTGGTGTTGATGGTGTTCTTAAATTTCTCTCTCTCTCTCTCTCTCTCTCTCTCTCTCTCTCTCTCTCTCTCTCTCTCTCTCTCTCTCTCTGTGTGTGTGTGTGTGTGCTTTTCTGGTGGACAATTTCATTTCATGAAATTTACAGGGACCGTAATGAATTTGTATTTCACAAACGGGAAACAGAATGAGGAAGTTTATTACCTATGCTTTTTCAAAATTATTTTTCATTTTTTTAAATTTTTCATTCCTGGGTAAATGATATTCAATGTTTTCATTATTTTTAACATGAACATAATTGCATGATCGAGTGGCTTCGGATTTCAATAACTCTCTATAGGCCCAACATACAGCTTCCAATTAATTTTCATTGCAAAACGTGACGTCAAAATCATCATTGCAAAATGTAAAGTCAAATTTTCATTGCAAAATGTAAGGTCAAATCATCATTGCAAAATGTGAAGTCAAACTGTCATTGCAGAATGTAAGGTCACATCATCATTGTAAAATGTGAAGTCAAATTGTCATTGCACAATATGAGGAAAAATCTCCAATGCACACTGTGAATACAGATTGTTTGTACAAGTGAAGTAAAACAGTCATTGAAAAATATGAAATCAAATTATCATTGCGAAACGTGAAGTCAAATTGTTTTTGTAAAATGTGAAATCAAATTTCCATTGCAAAATGTGAAGTCAAATTGTTTTTATAAACACTGAAGTAAAATTTTCATTGCAAAACGTGAAGTCAAATTGTTTTTTTAAAAAGTGAAGTCAAATTTCCATTGCAAAACGTGAAGTCAATTTTTTTAAAGTGAAGTCAAATTTCCACTGCAAAACGTAAAGTCAAATTTTTTTTGTAAAAAGTGAAGTTAAATTTTAATTGCAAAACGTGAAGTCAAATTGTTATTGCAAAACGTGAAGTCAAATTGCCATTGCAAAATGTGAATTCAAATTGTCTTTGTAAAAAGTGAAGTCAAATTGTCATTGCAAAACGTGAAGTCAAATTGTTTTTGTAAAGTGAAGTCAAATTGTTTTTGGAAAAAGTGAAGTCAAATTGTCATTGCAAGTGAAATCAAATCATCACCCTTGATCAGTATTTTTTTCATCCTGCTGATAACTCACTGCATTGAGGTCATTAGCATCCATCTTGGCATAGTTATCAAAATCAGACCTAGTTAATTATCATCCATTAATGCTTTATAGAGCAACAAATACCAATCCCTTTCACTAACCAATCACACTCCTCCATTCTCCCCTAACGGACATCCAGTCATCCAATCATCCAATCATCCACATCTCGGTCTCACTTGCAGTTTCTGTTAATCTCTGCAACAGTAACATCTTGTTATCTGATCTATGGGGAGATGACAGCATCACTTCATCTCCTGAATGACCTCAGGACCTCCAGTTCATTCATTCGCATCCTCCGATAATTGTTGAGTCATTCAGGAAAGGGACTGTGATGTCATCGCTGCTTTTAGATGTCATTTGTTGAAAGCCTTCAAGACAGGGTAGAAGCTGTGTTGCGTCATACGCAAGAGTTGGTAGGTGGATACCATGAAGCCTTTGAAGTTTATATGTATGTGTATATATATATATATATATATATATATATATATATATATATATATATATATATATATATATATTTTATATACATATATATATATATATATATATATATATATATATATATATATATATATATATATATATATATATATATATATATATATATATATATATATATATATGTAGAATATGGTCACTTTTACCAGACACAAATGTATGTATGTATGTTAGAAGTAGCTGTGAATGGCGGTCGCGGGTTCGATTCTCGCGACCGCCATTCACAGGCTCTTCAGTTTCTTCCGTCTGGAATTTTCGGCTTCGTAGTTACAAGCATATCCAAAAAAGAATTGAGAAGGGCATTGTGGCTATTAGAATTACATATATAAAACATATATATATATATATATATATATATATATATATATATATATATAATGGGTGTGTATGTATGTTAGAAGTAGCTATGTCCGTGCCCTAAAACAACCCGAAGAAAATGGTTCATAAAAACGGATACGTATTTCCTTAATCTAGAAAACTGAAAAAAGTAATAATTATCTTATTCGATTTCAACAACTTGAAGTTTATCATGTGAAAAATGATTATCTCAATTTCAGGACTCAAATTACCTCCCTCTCAGGTAAACACAGAATGATCGAAAGAGAGAGAGAGAGAGAGAGAGAGAGAGAGAGAGAGAGAGAGAGAGAGAGAGAGAGAGAGAGAGAATGAATAATAGTGGACCATAACAGAAGCCTCTCTAGAGCCTGTTGTACCCAAAAACTTCAAACTTTTCATCACACGACCGAACCTTCGTTGCCGCCTTCCATTCTTCACAGAGATACGAAGAAGAAGAAGAAGAAGAAGAAGAAGAAGAAGAAAGAAGAAGAAGAAGAAGAAGAAGGAGAAGAAGAAGAGGGAATACGTGGATAATGTGTTGCTGCCTTCCATTCTTCACAATGATACAAAGAAGAAGAAGAAGAAGAAGAAGAAGAAGAAGAAGAAGAAGAAGAAGAAGAAGAAGAAGAAGAAGCTACCGCCTTCCATTCTTCACAATGATACAAAGAAGAAGAAGAAGAAGAAGAAGAAGAAGAAGAAGAAGAAGAAGAAGAAGAAGAAGGAGAAGAAGGGAATACGTGGATAAGGTATGCAAGGATAAAGCTGTTAAGCTTCAGGTTTGTCGAAATAAAACCAAAAATATGGAAACATAGAAATGTATCTGTTACCCTGATACTGAGAATTATGTATTTCTGCTGCAAATATGAAAGCTAAAATATATCAGGTTGTACAACAAATAAATAAATAAAGAGTTCAAAAATTAATATGTACCTTTTCATCTGTTTTTCAACTGAATCTCAAACCAGTTTTTTTTATTTAGGCTTAAAGATGAAAACAAGAAAACACTCACATTCCAATCTTAATTGGAATCTCATAATAGTAATATGGTTTACAGTCATGCATAAAGATTAATCTCTGGAAAGCAATCTTCAATATTTATATTACCCGAGATTTTAAATTGGTTTTTTTAACGTATTCATGACAAGCAAATGACTCCATGTCTGAATTATGATAATTCTATCTAGCGTCATGATTATCAGTCAAAGTTTAATCATTACAATAATAATTAATATTCTTATTATTGTTGCAATCTTCAATATTTATATTGCCTGAGATTTAAATTTTTTTTTTTTTACGTATTCATGACATGCAAATGATTCTGTGTTTTAATTATGATAACTTTCTTTATCGTCATTATCATCAGTCAAAATTTAATTATTAATTATTATTATTATTATTATTATTATTATTAGAGAATAACATAACTCAAACCATGGAAAGAAATTATTATTATTATTATTATTATTATTATTATTATTATTATTATTATTATTATTAGAGAATAACATAACTCAAACCATGGAAAGAAATTATTATTATTATTATTATTATTATTATTATTATTATTATTATTATTATTATTATTATTATTATTATTATAGAGAACAGCAAACAACGCCAACCACGGCCTGGATGTCAGGAGATTTTTCACCCAGACAACAACAACAACAGCGGCGAGAAATGTTCACCAAAAGAAATGCAATTTCTGACAATGTTTTCTTCAGCACCGAGCCGGGAGAAAAATGACCTCGCTTCGGAAGACCGCTTCGCTTGTTCTCCCGAATGGAATTTTTATTTAAAAGGGGGGAAACAAAATCACGCCGGATAAGTAAATGGAGATGCTCTCTCGAGCGCTCGCTGGGAATAGCAACAAACTGAAGGTGAATGTTTTCCTAAACCGGTGTTTTAAATTCGTATGACCAAAAGGAGCGATGCTAGATTTGCGGCTGTTTGGGAAAAAGGTGTTTTTTTTTTCATGGCTAAAAAAACTAAACTGGAATGCAAAGGCTTATTGGTAGTAGTAGAAGTTTTATTGTCGTACAATAACAATCGAGAGTTGCCTTGGCTTTCCGGAGGATTCCGTTTGCGTTAGCTGTATTTATGCGCGCTCTCTCTCTCTCTCACGAACATACATACATTCTATATATGTATATATATATATATATATATATATATATATATATATATATATATATATATATATATATATATAGAGAGAGAGAGAGAGAGAGAGAGAGAGAGAGAGAGAGAGAGAGAGAAGTAATCAATATACAATCACTGGTAGAACAGCGCCCGTGCCTTTCAACTGAAAGACCTGGGATCGATCCCGACTTGATCCAGAAATTTATATATATATATATATATATATATATATATATATATATATATATATATATATATATATATATATATATACATACATCAATCTTTTTCATTTACCAGGAAGGGACGGAAGAAAAAATAATATAACATTATTGTTACTGCCACATTCATACTTCAGCTGCTGAATCGAGTAACTAGCTCCCGGTAAAGAAACCTTCCAAAACATCACCAGCCACATAAACTCTTTACTATAATTAATCCTGTTTCCTCTTGTAACTAAATTCTTAAGTTCTAGTTATACATGATGTATTTCAGATCATTTTGAAATGACTGAATTCTCAAAATCATTTTCAAGCTAACGAAGAAGGTGAGAGAGAGAGAGAGAGAGAGAGAGAGAGAGAGAGAGCTGCCTCCCCTATAGCTAATAAAGCCTGTAGGCTCTTAGACGACCCAAGAAATGAGCATCGAAGAAGACTTAGGAGATGGTGATGCGATGGGATCATTTATGGCTGAGAAGAATCAAGGAGAGAACGAGCTGTTAAAAGAGTGAGGGTGCGAGAAAATATGGCAGAGGGGAAAGGGGTGGGGGAGGAGGAAGAGGGTGGGGAAGGAGAGGAAGGGGAGGGGGAGGTGGAAGGGGAGGGGATGGGGAGGAGGGAGGGGAGGTGGAAGGGGAGTGGGATGGGGAGGGAAGAAGAAGGGGAAGGGAGGAAAGGTAGAAGAGAGAGGGGAAGGGAGAGGAGAGGCGGGAAAGGGGAAGGAGATGGAAGTAGGGGAAAGGGAGATGAGGGGGAGGGAACGGGAGGAGGGGTATTGAATATAATGCACCACTCACCCATCCTCCTCCAGCCCCCAACTTTGAGGAGGGGGAAGGGAGGGTAGAGTAAAGGGAGAGGGGTTGGGGGGGAAAGGGGAGGTGAGGGAGGAAAAGCGGAGGAAATTGGGACGGGGAAGGGGGAGGAGAGTGCGAGTGGTAAAGTGTATAATACACCAATCACCCATTCCCTCCAGCCCACCCTCAAGGATCACTCCGGGCTGGGGAGGGGGTTCAGGGGAGGTCCTTTGAAGGAGGCCCATGCATCTTTCAACATCCTCATCAGGTCCCTCCGTCGGTAGTGATGAACGGTACTGTCATGGGTAGCAGGGGCGGCGTCGGGACGTGGGATTGATACGTGTGGGCGTACCACTGACGGAGGAGGAGGAGGAGGAGGAAGAGGAGGTCGAAGTCAGAAAAGGAGAAGAGAGAGAAGAGAAGAGTAAAAATGGGAATAGAGAGGAAAGGGACGTAGGGGAGCAGGTCGAAGTCAGAAAAGTGGAAGAGGAAGAGAGAATAACAATGGGGAAAGAGAAGTGAGGTGGGGGAGGGGGAAAGGATATTGATAGACTAGGGGGAGGGTGTCAATTAGCATAGGATTTCATGAAGAAGATTCAGTAGGCCTAACTCGACAAAACAAACAGCACGAAAACACAATATGAATTCTCTTCATAAGAGTGAATAGTTTTCAATATTGCAAATGAAAAACAGACACGCACACACAAACACACACACACACAAACACATACGAAAACAATATACTGTGAAAAGAGAAAGGCTTTTTAAAATGTAACGCCCTAAGGATAGTAAACAGGAACTCATTCATAAAGACTTCATTCATAATAATTACTTTTTTTTTTTATCTCTTACCAGTCAATGAAAGACAACGCAGGTAGTCACAACAACTTGTTTATATTACTGTTATTAATTTTTTTTACATACTTGGGCACGCACTTACACAAACAAGTTTGTACAAATGCAATGATGGCTTCAAAATCATTGAAAGAAGATAAAAAAATATAAAAAGAAAAAAAAAGCGCTGTTACCAATGGATGTATTTAATCTCACAAAACTGAAGATGCTAAAAAAGTATTATTATTATTATTATTATTATTATTATTATTATTATTATTATTATTATTATTATTATTATTATTACAAGCCAAACAGACTATTAACTTACCAAGAAGCCTATAAATAAACCAAAGATAGGAATAACAGACAAACCAAAACAAATTATTAATAAACAAATAAATATATTATTGACATTAATGAATACGCACAAAGTTTGATGTCGGCAAAATTTATCAGCACATTGTTAATGAGTCACGTCAGCGATAAACCTTATCGATTCATCATAGATATACGTCGGTTTGTATGTCAATCATCGCTTTCTGCATATCATCAGTATTAATAATTGTCAGAGAAAATCAATCTCTCTCTCTCTCTCTCTCTCTCTCTCTCTCTCTCTCTTACGATGTCTGGATGTTAAAAACTCTCTCTCTCTCTCTCTCTCTCTCTCTCTCTCTCTCTCATTATGATGTCTGGATGTTAAAAAACTCTCTCTCTCTCTCTCTCTCTCAAAATAAAATGAAAAAACAGGACCTAGAAGAAAGGACCCTACAAAATATCAAGCAAAACCCCAAAATTTTTTACTCATATGCAAAAAAGATGAATAAAATAAGAGTAGAAATAGGCCCTCTAAGAATTGAAGGGCGATTAACGAAAAAAAAAAAACATATTAGAAAGGCATAAGATTCTTTGTAACATATTAGCTGCAAAGATATAAGAGTGAATTTACACCTAGAATTGATAATGAAGATAATGATACAGAAATAAGAGATGAAAACAGTGAATATTTATCGGACATAGATATTACTGAAGACGATATTGTGCAGGCTATTAATGAGATTAAAAATGGATCAGCAGCAGGACCAGACGGCGTACCTGCCATTTTGTCAAAGAAAGTGGTTCATTCAACCGCAAAGCCGCTCGCAATATTATTAAGACAAAGTATAGATACAGGCAAGATTTATGATGAGCATAAATTAGCGTATATTACCCCTACTTTCAAAGGTGGATCAAGACTAGAGGCAAGTAATTATAGGCCTGTGAGTCTGACATCTCATATTATGAAAGTTTATGAAAGGGTAATGAAGAAATATATAATGAAACATTTAATGAAAAATAGTTTGTTTAATATAGGACAACATGGTTTTGTACCCGGAAAAAGTACACAAACCCAACTGTTAGTCCACCATGAAAGCATATATAAAAATATGATAAACGAAAAAGATACAGATGTGGTTTACCTAGACTTTGCAAAAGCTTTTGACAAGGTAGACCATAATATATTAGCGAAAAAAATGAGAAAACATAACACTGTGGACAAAGTAGGAAGATGGATAAAAGAATTTTTGCAAAACAGAAAACAGATAGTGATTGCAAATGACGAGAAATCGGATGAAGCTACGGTAATATCCGGTGTGCCACAAGGCACGGTGTTAGCTGCATTGCTGTTTGTGATTATGATTGCAGACATAGACAGTAATGTTAAGGACCTAAACAAAATATATAAATGGGCAGAGGTAAATTTGAATCAATAAACTATGGTGATAAAGAAGGAATGCTATATGCATATAGAGGACCTAATAATGAGACAATCACAAATAAGGAAGCAGTTGAAGACCTTGGTGTGATGCTGAATAGGAATATGTTATGCAATGATCAAATAGCAATACTATTGGCAAAATGCAAAGCAAAAATGGGAATGTTGTTCTGGCACTTCAAAACAAGAAAAGCTGAACACATGATTATGCTTTATAAAACGTACATATGTAGTCCACTTGAGCATTGCAATATAATATGGTACCCACACTGGATATTGCACAAATAGAGAGTGTACAAAGGTCCTTTACAGCTAGAATAGAAGAAGTTAAGGACCTTGACTACTGGGAAAGACTACAATTCTTAAACTTATATAGTCTTGAAAGGAGAAGAGAACGCTACATGATAATCCAGGCATGGAAGCAAATAGAAGGAATTACCGAAAACATCATGGAGCTAAAAATATCAGAAAGAGCAGGCAGAGGTAGATTAATAGTGCCCAAAACTATACCAGGAAAACTGAGGAAAGCACAAAGGACATTAATCCACCACACACCAGCATCGATAATGCAGCGTCTATTCAGTGCGCTACCAGCTCATCTGAGAAACACATCAGGAGTGAGCGTAGATGTGTTTAAGAATAAGATCGACAAATATTTAAGATGCATCCCAGACCATCCAAGATTGGAAGATGCAAAATATACCGGAAGATGCATTAGCAATTCTCTGGTAGACATCAGGGGTGCCTCACACTGAGGGACCTGGGGCAACTCGAACAAACTGTAAGGTCTGTAAGGTCTCTCTCTCTCTCTCTCTCTCTCTCTCTCTCTCTCTCTCTCTCTTGATATGAAGATTGGATGTTAAATATGTTACATACTCTCTCTCTCTCTCTCATTACGATATCTGGATGCTAAAAATCTCTCTCTCTCTCTCTCTCTCTCTCTCTCTCTCTCTCTCTCTCTCTCTCTCTCTCTCTCTCTAATGACATTGTCTGGATGTTAAATCTCTCCCCCTCTCTTGTTACAATGTCTGGATATTAAATTCTCTCTCTCTCTCTCTCTCTCTCTCTCTCTCTCTCTCTCTCTCTCTCTCTCTCTCTCTCTTACCATTTCTTGCTATTAATAAATCACTTTCTATGGCGTTACCATGTCCGATTATTAAAAAAATCAGTCTCTTTCTCTCTCTCTCTCTCCTCCAAACCAACCAAATTTTGTTACGGCCCTCTGAGAACGATATCAGACCACCAAAGACAGCGCAAAAAGAAAACAAAAACAAAAGAGGCCGTACATTACTATGGCGGATGTACGCACGGGTGGTACATTAACCCTCTAACCAGTAAAGGATACGTCAGCGGACGGGAGTCAGTTCTGGTTCATGGATGCTTTAATAGATGCTATTCGTTCAATCAATACTCGCTGTTTTCCTGGTACATGTTACTTGATGTTAAATGTCATAGTTTCCCCCCTTGCAATGACCGTGGTTGGCGTGACGCCAGTGAGTGGAAATCGATTAATCAAACGGTCTGTTTTTGCATGTGGAAGTAAGATAGTAAATTAGACGGTTTTTGTGTTGTAAATTATCACAATTTTCGCATTAGAAAATAAGATTGCAAATTGAATACGTGAGGCAAATGATTACAACTTTACTATTATTATTATTATTATTATTATTATTATTATTATTATTATTATTATTATTATTATTATTATTTAGATTAGAGGACGAAACTTCTTCATACGGAACAAGGCCAAAGGGCCAACGACTCGAAATTCAAGCTTCCAAAGAATACACTGTTCATTAGAAAGAAGTAACATAAATTAACGGAAATACAGGAAGAAGATATCAATTACCAAAAAAATAGATTAATAAATTAATCTATCAGTAACTAAAAATGTAAGTAAATGATTAAAATAGAAGGAGAACTGTTTTAGTGTAGTAACGCGTCGCATCTTCGCTTGAACTTTCGAGGTGCCAGCTGCACAACATCCTCAGGGAGACTCACCCAACTGAGCACATTTTAAGCAAATTGTTAAAATATATATCTGTAGATTTCTCCTTGATAAAGAAAAATGACTGACAAAAGCTGAACGGAAAACCGATAACCTCCAGACATTTTTGCAGTCACGTTGCAAAACTGAGATCGGAAAACCTTTCAATATGCAGTACACGTTGCAAACTCGACGCATCACTGAGCACATGTGATTAGCGTTTCCTGCGATTGTCCTTTTTCCCACTGTCCTGTGATGCGGAAATAAAACCCATAGGGACTCTATCGTTTGAAAGGTGTTTTTGTCGGCATTTGCATTCGCAATATAAGGAAGAGAACGTCATTATAAACCCAGTTCATCTGTTGGGTATAAGAATATCTTAACAAGTACTAAGAAATGTTAAGAAATTGTATTTTTTTTATAACAATGGGGCTGAATAATTTTGTTATGGTTGAAAATGGAAAACTAAGGTGATTTTAATTTTTGGTTTTTAAGTTGCTGTAAATTAAGGATAGACAAATAAATTAATAAATCATAGAGCTGTTATGGTCGAAAATTGAAAATTCTTATGAATTTGTTTTTTTATGTCGTTTTACGTTGTTGTAAATTTGGTTCGATAGATAAACTGATAAATAATACAGAGCATGCACGTTATAACTGCTATGATCATGATGTATTTAAAGGAGATTTACCTCCCATACATTTTAATGAATTGCCAGTTAAGTCACCTACCACTCATAAAACGGAAGGAGAGAGACGCAGTCAGCTTCCCTGGTCGAGAATTAGAACGGTTAAATAAGTTACAGAAAAAAAAAAAAATAATAATTCGCACCAGTACCATAGATTTTCTGCTTAATATACTAAGGAATATCAAATTAAATTTTTACACACCATTAAAACTGTTCTTTAGCCTCTTTTAAAAAAGCGTAATTTTTCCTGAATCACAAAAACCAAGGAGGCGAAATTTTCCTTGGGTAAAGTTACATAAATTAAGAAAGTAAAATCTTCCTTGACTACTGTCACATCGAAACTTCGACGTGACAGAGACACATTAGATTGGATTAAAGATCCTGCCAGAGACTGACGTAAATGTATGCAACGCCATCACATAGAAATCAATCAAAAAATCGATCGAGCAGCCTGTCAGTTTTCGAGACCAAACGTCTGACTGATCTTAAGAATATCGGAAGCAACATAAAAAAATTTGTTTATGATGGAATAAGGAAAAGCTAACAGAGACTATGATAATTGGGGAAATTAATTACCCCAAGATAAAGATGGGTGATGAGCAAAGGCGTAGACACAGAACAGTGATAGAACGAGAAGTAGTGGAGGATATGATGAAAAGGGATATACTTGTAGTAAAAGAGTTAATCACTTGAAGAATGTACTTCCATTTACGATACAACTGATTTCTACATATATATACATATATACAGTATGTATGTATGTATATATATATATATATATATATATATATATATATATATATATATATATATATATATATAGAGAGAGAGAGAGAGAGAGAGAGAGAGAGAGAGAGAGAGAGAGAGAGAGATAGGGGGTTAAAAATTGCAGGAAGAGTACAACAGAATATATAATAGAATGTATGAATTTATAAATGCTTTATATATAATGCAAACATGCACTTATTCACATATGCAACCTAAGTATACAATCATGATTTACATCCGTACATCTATTAAGCATTTATGCATACAAACAAACGCACAAACAAAGAAAACCAACAAGGCCACAAATAACCTATTTACAGAAAATATACCATCAAACTTACCCACATAACAAACAAGGTAAACGACCAAAAAAAAAAAAACCTCGACAGCCACAGACAGCCTCAAACAACACCCCCCAAAAAAAAAAACCTCGACAGCCACAGATAGCCCCACACAACCAAAGAAAGAATCTCGACAGCCACAGACAGCCCCACACAACCAAAAAAAAACCTCGACAGCCACAGACAGCCTCAAACAACCAAAAAAAAAAAAACCTCGACAGCCACAGACAGCCTTAAACAAAAAAAAAAAAAAAAAAAAAAAAAAAAGCCTCAGACAGCCTCAAAAAAAAAAAAAAAAAAAAACTCGACAGCCACAGACAGCCCCAAACAACCAAAAAAAAAACCTCGACAGCCACAGACAGCCTCAAACAACAAAAAAAAAACCTCGACAGCCACAGACACCCTCAAATAGACTGACAGACAAACAGACAGACAGAAGTGTCTAGCCGAGAGAAGAGGAGAGGGTATCCGCCACTCTTGAGACTAAACAGGACACCCTGAAACCACCTCCTTCCCCTCCTCCTCCTCCTCCTCCATGAATGAAAGGCCCCTGTGTCGAATCTCGGTGGCACAATGGAGGTGTTAACAAAATGCTGCCGCCATTGTGGGGTTCGGGTTAAACAGATAAACCATACCAGCCATTCAACAAGTTCTTTATCTCTTTTTTGGCAATTGCTTCCGTTAACACCGCTATGCTACGTTTCATTATCGAAATTGTTGATGTCTGGCGTGTTCCTTCGTAAGTGTTGATGTTTGTTAAGTAATGAGGCTTCTTCAACTGTCTTGTTTCCAACCATCTTGCGTTGAAAATGTTCTCCGTAATTGGACTGAAGGTCGACTGGGTTTTCTGGTTTGGGCTCCTTTGCAATATGTGCTGGTGACTAGACACCATTATTGTTACATATCATATATATATATATATATATATATATATATATATATATATATATATATATATATATATATATATATATATATATATATATATATATATATATATATATATATATATATATATATATATAACATGTATATATATATATATATATATGTATATAATATATATATATATTTATATATATATATATATATATATATATATATATATATATATATATATATATATATATAAAATATATATTATATATATGTATCTACATAAGAATATATGTATATATACATATATAAAGATAGACAGATAGACAGATAGATAGATAGATCAAGAGAAAACGTGATCTTATGTCGAATATGAATTTAATTGAATTTCAAGTCAGTGGCCCCTGTGGTGGGATTGTTCCATATGAATAGGGGTCAGGTTATGAATAATAATAATAATAATAAAAATAATAATAATAATAATAATAATAATAATAATAATAATAATAATAATAATAATAATAATAATAGCAGATAGATTATTCCAAGAAAACCTTCATTAGTAACATGTTTCTTTATTAACATTCAAAAGAGACGAAGGGGAATGTTTGCCTTAATTACTTATCAACATTTTTTTTAATAAACGTTCTACAAGTTCCAAAGTGAACTACATGAATGTTAGGAATTCAATAAACATAAAATCAGATGAATTTAGTTTCAGTTAAAAGGATTTCACTGGTGGATGTATTTTTATTAATATGCATTCCTCGGATGGTACTGATAAATACCAACCACTTTTTGGGATAATTTTATTTATTGCCATTCCATTTTTTTTTTGTAGAATGTCACTATTAACTCGCTTTATTTGTTTGTTTTTATTCGTCTTTACTTAATATTTGAGAATATCAGGTCGAGTTTTTAATGTAATGGTTAATATGCCTTTTAGTTAAGAAGGAAATACTTTTATGAACGCAAACACATCTTCAAAAGTAAGTTAGAAGTGTTGCTCTCTCTCTCTCTCTCTCTCTCTCTCTCTCTCTCGTTAGCATGCCTTTAAGCTAAGAAGTAATCTTATGAAAACAAATTCCACTTGAAAAGTAAGTTAGAAACGTTGGTCTCTCTCTCTCTCTCTCTCTCTCTCTCTCCTCTGTTAATATGCCTTTGAGCAAAGAAGTAATTGCTTTCCTGAATACAAAAACTGTTTGAAAAGTACGTTAGAAACTTTGCTCTCTCTCTCTCTCTCTCTCTCTCTCTCTCTCTCACACACACACAGACACGCACACATCTAATAATCAAATTAACTGCAAAGGAAAACCAACTGTGGAACCGTTCGTTAACGCAGAATTATGCTCCTGTTTCAGGAATAAAAATCAATAGAACAGAAATGTCGAAAATATGATGTTCCATATGTCAAAGGTCTTAATCAAATATGCTACTGAAAAACTTGATTATCCCCAAAACAAATTGGTTGACTATATTCAATCATGAAATTCTCTCTCTCTCTCTCTCTCTCTCTCTCTCTCTCTCTCTCTCTCTCTCTCTCTCTCTCTCTCAAGCATATGTGAGCATCCAACTAGGTAAAGATTGCTTTCAAAATGAAGTATCTGAAATCTCTCTCTCTCTCTCTCTCTCTCTCTCTCTCTCTCTCTCTCTCAAGCATATGTGAGCATTACAATCGGTGATGATTGTTTTCAAAACGAAGTATTTGAAATCTCTTTCTCTCTTTCCAGCATTTGTGAGCATTCCATTCGGTAATGATTTTCAAAGTGAAGTATTAGAAATCTCTCTCTCTCTCTCAAGCATTTGTGAGCATTCCATTCGGTAATGATATTCAAAATGAAGTATTAGAAATCTCTCTCTCTCTCTCTCTCTCTCTCTCTCTCTCTCTCTCAAGCATTTGTGAGCATTCCATTCGGTAATGATTTTCAAAATGAAGTATTAGAAATCTCTCTCTCTCTCTCTCTCTCTCTCTCTCAAGCATTTGTGAGCATTCCATTCGGTAATGATTTTCAAAATGAAGTATTAGAAATCTCTCTCTCTCTCTCTCTCTCTCTCTCTCTCTCTCTCTCTCTCTCTCTCTCTCTCTCTCTCTCTCAAGCATTTGTGAGCATTCCATTCAGTAATGATTTTCGAAATGAAGTATGAGAAATCTCTCTCTCTCTCTCTCTCTCTCTCTCTCTCTCTCTCTCTCTCTCTCTCTCTCTCTCAAAACACGGACACAATAAAGCAAACAAAACATTCTATTTAACATTTTTTTCTCTTCCTTTCATTTCCGTTCGAGCTTTGACATTGATAAATGAAAAATGCCCCCATTTTTCCTGCCTCCATTTCAAAGAAATAAAAGTGAGAAAATAAAGGAAAAAGTGAGAAAAAAGAAAAAAAAAGAAACCCAGCATCATTATGCATTTTTCGGCATCCTCTTCACAATCTCTTGATGTGGCCGCCCATCGTGTTGATTAGATTGACAGCCGGTCTCTCTCTCTCTCTCTCTCTCTCTCTCTCTCTCTCTCCTTATTTTGACAGGGTACTTCTGTCCTTGTTTTGACAGAGTACTACTCGTTTTTATCCCCAAATAATTTTGTGTATAATGATTAAATAAAGATAAATGGCGGGTTCAGAGCTTGCAATTCATAGATATTTATTATTATTATTATTATTATTATTATTATTATTATTATTATTATTATTATTATCATAGTAGCTATTGTAATCGCCACAATGGTTATTACTACAGCATTGCTACTATTATCATTATAACTATCATTATAAACATACAGCCTTTACTCCTTTTATCTTTGAATGTTATTGTTATGACCTTTCTACTCCTATAAAAACAATTTTTAATATCACCAAAAAACCTAGTAACCAAGAAACTCCATAAACTTTGAAAATAAGTTTCCAGTAATCCAAATTACGCAATACACATCACTAACAGCGTATGTGTGATCGGGAAAAGTAAGCGTCACAAGCATACGCACGAAAGTACGCTCAAATACGCCTTCACACACTTACGTAAGCTCTCAATACAAGTTTTCAGCAAACCAAATCACGCAACATTAAAGCGTACGTGTGATCGAGAAAGCTAAGCTTGCAATCATACGCGCGCAATTATGCGTTCAAATAAACTGCGTAATTATGATCGAAAACTAAGCTAACAATTATACGCGAGCAATTACGCTCAAATACGCCTTCACGAACTTAAGCTCGACTTACCCAGCATACACCCATCGTCAGCACATGCTTACGCAAGATATATATGTAGCATATTTATACGCTCTCGGCGTATGGGGGCTCAGGTCCCTCTACACACGCATTTTAAACGTCACTTCAGCCTGGCGTTGGCACTAAAGAGTTGCGTCAAAGTTTTCTCATTTCGGGCAGTTGCGTACTTCGAAACACATGCGCCAAATTGTCCGGGAAATGGAGAGAACGAAGTATATGGGAGGAGGAAGAATGGTGATGATAACGGTGATGGTGACGTGAGAGAAGGAGCAAACATCTACTATGTTGTCGTTGTTTTTCCCCCTCTTCCTCACGCAGAAGATCGAAATAAAAGATTGAAGGTCAATGAACAGCTGGGCAATGGAGAAAACGAAGTAGATAGAGGAATAAGGGTGATGATAATGGCGATGAACAGCAATCAAGATGAAACAAACGATAAAGATAAGAAAATGAAGGTAGATGAAGATCAGGACAATGAAAGGGTGATGACAATAATTGGTATTCATAAGATGGGGCAAGAGAGAAAGTAAATATGGCAAATAATATAAAAAAAAAAACCCAACAACATCAAGAGAGAGAGAGAGAGAGAGAGAGAGAGAGAGAGAGAGAGAGAGAGAGAATGGTGAAGGAGATGGAAAAATAACAATAAAGATGAAATGAAAGATAAAAATTTAAAAAATGAAGGTAGATGAACAGCGGGACAACAAAAGGATGATGACGATGATTATGGCATATATAGGACACCTAAACAAAAAGAAAAGAAAAACAGCAAATAAAAAATGAAACGTAAAAGGAACAATAACAAGAAAATTTATAAGAGAGAGGCAGCCGATCGAGACTACAGTCTACCCCGAAGCCAAATCAAAGTCCTTTAAAAGAAGGCATCGTGCTTACCCCCATACAAATGGGAAAAACAAGCACGTTAAAAGAAGAAGAAGAAGGAGGAGAGAGAGAGAGAGAGAGAGAGAGAGAGAGAGAGAGAGAGAGAGAGAGAGAGAGAGGGGGAGGAGGGTAAAGGACAGGGTGAGGGGAAAAAATAAATAAAAAAAAAGTAACGGCATAACGCTTTAATATGATTCTCCACGGAAGTTCGACTTTTATTACGTTATTAAACAAAATAATAGCTGTTTTTCGACGTTGTATCGGAGTGGTCTGTACCGCCTCTAATTCCCAGCTGTTATTGGCTGGGTCGTGTATGGGCTCCGATATATGGCAAAAAGCTTTCTTCTTTTATTTTTTTCGTGTATGGTTTCTTAGGTACGGTAGAAATTTTTCTTATTTTTCCGTTTTTTTATTTCTTTATTTTTTATTTTTCCATTTTTTCGTTTTTTCGTTTTTCTTTTAATTTTTTTTTATTTTTCGTTTTTCTTTCTATCTTTTACTATTTTCGTTTTTTTTCACTATTTATTTTTCCATTTTTTCGTCTTTTTCCTCTTCGTTTTTTCTTAGTCTGAATATCTCGTTTTTGTCCATCTCCTTACTTCAGACTCACTTTGTCTATTTTATTTATTATTTTTGCTGTTATCAGTTACTGTCT
>NC_089746.1:15494694-15502194 GCF_040412425.1 Macrobrachium rosenbergii
TTTTCTTTGACAGAAAACTAAAAACTATCTTAACCATATCACACAAACGTTCCAAACTCGACAGAATACAGCCAGCAACCGAAGCAATAATCAATAGCCGTCAACTCGCTTTTTTTTCTCGAACTCGATAAACATCTTCATTGAAGTGAACATAAATCAGGCAATTAATGAGGGGTATTAGAGAGCCATCACGTGACCAAACAGTGAAGTTATTGTTGGGTTAATACAGCGTTCTCTATAACCCACCGAAACCCTGAAGCAGATGCTCTTAACTCGCCTTGGGTTCCCTCGCAATGAGGTCTTTCTTCTGAGGCGTTCTGAAGGGTCCGTTTCCTTCTCCAGTCCCCGGAGGGTCAAGTAAGTTTATCTTTTTTTAAATAGAGATTTGATTTCCTTTTTTTATTTATCAGTTTTTTTTAGAGGGAGGGTGGTTTTTTCAGTTCGAGAAAAAGAAAGATTCAATGTTACCCTCTGATTTCAAAATCAGCTTTTCACACGGTTTCTGTGCTGTGCTGAATGTTGGTTACCATTTAGAATTCCTGACGAAACATTAGTCTTTGGTTTTACAGTTTTCCATGCATGGGTGTCATTTCTTGTATCGCCATGGAACCCACCATTTTGAGTACGTAAATATATATATATATATATATATATATATATATATATATATATATATATATATATATATATATATATATATATATATATATATAATATATATAATATATATATATATATATATATATATATATATAAATATATATATATATATATATATATATATATATATATATATATATATATATACATACACACATATATATATATATATATGTGTGTATATATAAATATATATATATATATATATATATATATATATATATATATATATATATATATATATATATAAAAAGGATTCAGACGATAACAACTGTGTAACTGGAACAAAAAGGACACACGCACGCATGCACACAACTCATAAACACACACACATACACACACTCACAATTAATAGCCTTCTGCCCCATGTATCTTTAATACAATACACATCACATAACTATCAGCTCTGTCATAACCTTTTTGTAGGCCCATGTATGCCTTGCACAGCCTTTGTCCTTTATTATCAAAGTTGTCACCCAGCTGTTTGATAGCAAACACTTGACTCAGAAATCCCACACTTCGCCTATACTCTCACTGTTCTTCTCCTATCAGCCCATCTGCTATCTATCCTTTTTTCACAATCAATATTCTACCATAAATCTTTCCTTATAAACTTAGTAATATGATTCCCATATAATTCTTATAGTCACCTCTACTACCATCCTCCCTATACTAAGGGAAAATAATACCTCACATCTATTCCTGTGGAACCTTTCCCCAAAGCATAGATACCTTACGCACAATAGTCATCCACTCAATCCCACTTTACCATCTAACCACAGTAACTCATTTGTTAAACTCATCAACTCCTGGGGTTTCTCTCCACGTCAGTTTCTTTCTCTCTTGCCTCATTCACATCTACATCTGTTCCGTCCACAGCGTTCAATGGAAAATATTGATTCTACCGGGGCATGGCCGCACTTTCGCCAGACAGCATGTCGCTAGTGGCACCTTTCTTTCTGAGATCAATTTCACCATTAATCTTTCTACATTTACTTTTTCCGGTTTAATTTTTCGTTCTTTAAATTGTACAATAAGTCTGACGTCTGAATATTTCATATGTTGCATTCAAATGCAAAGGGCATGTTAACTCTGACTGATGGTAAACTCGGTCAAGTTTTTAAGTATAAACAAAAATCTAAGATTATCATCTATATAAGACAAAGAAACTAAACAAAAAAAAAGGAAATTAACGTTGAAAAATAATATCTCGAGTGATATTTTTAATCAAAACTTAAAAGCGACGATGAAAGTATGAATAAAATAAAACAGATGTGAATACAAAAACATGGGTTATCATCCTAGAAATAAAAAAAAATACTTCACTAAATGAAACTCTTGTAAAGATGCAAAACTCAGCATAATTCAATTTACAAAAACAAAAAATCCTTAAATAAAGATAGTTTTAAAGAATACATGAACAGTAAAACAATAAAGGGTATTAAGGAGAGTCAAGTTATTAAAAAACCTTGCCAAATATAACTAGTATTCAAGAATATATGAACAATAAACTATAAGCAGTATTACTGAAGTCAAGTTATTTAAAAAAAAACCTGTCAAATAAAACTGTTATTAAAGAATACATGAACAGTAAAACTTGATAAAGAGTGTCATGGAAAATCAAGTTATTGAAAAACCTCATTCAATGAAATTATTATTAAAGAATATAATAGCAATAAAATTATAAACAGTATTATGGAAAGTCACATTATTAGAAAACCTTGCCAAATAAAACTAGTAATAAAGAAACATAAAAACAGTAAAACAATAAAGAGAATTATGGAGAGACACACGTTAATAAAGAAGAAACACAGTGAGGAAGGACGCCCCTGACATAAAAAGGGGGTTGAATAACAGACATTGAAGGACATATGGATTAGCCCCGGTCACACGCCCGAGTAATTTGCGGGCGTCTTTAATTAACCTGAAAGAGGGAGGGGGCCGGGGGAGGGGAAAGGGTTGAGGGGAGGGGGAAGGGGAGAAGGTGGTGCATTGGGAGTAGGAGGGCGGGAGAGTGAAGGGAGGGGAAGGGAGGAACGAAGGGTAGGAAAAAAGAAGAGGGAGCCATTGAGGAAGACCTCCACCATTTAATGAGTTCGTTCTCTTCTCTCTCCCTCTCTCTCTCTCTCTCTCTTACTCTGTTTTTACCCTTCATCATATATCTCATGCAGTCCTCTCTCTCTTTTTCTCTTTATTCTCCATTATTTATCTCATGTAGTTTTCTTCTTCTCTCTCTCTCTCTCTCTTCTCCGTCATTTATCTCATGCAGTCCTCTTCTCTCTCTCTCTTTATTCCCCGTCATTTATCTCAAGCAGTCTTCTTCTCTCTCTCTCTTCTCCGACATTTATCTCATGCAGTCCTCTTCTCTCTCTCTCTCTATTCCCCGTCATTCGTCTCAAGCAGTATTCTTCTCTCTCTCTTCGCCGTCATTTATCTCAAGCAGTCCTTTTCTCTCTCTCTCTCTCCTCCATTTAAGTCGTCCACGGAGGAGGCCGAAGATTAATTCGTCCATTCCTGCCATTAAGGCCACCAACATTTTGTCATTTTTCTTTTTCGCGCGTGTATCTATTCATTTATATTCCCACGTTAGCTTTTAATTATGCAATTAGGCATTTATGGGGTCATTACGATATGGCCCCTCGTCCGGGGCGTAATATTGATCCGGTGATGGCATGCAACAATTACATTTATTAAAGGACTATGAGATTCTCTCTTTTAAGAGATTCGGGTTTTATATTCATACTTTTATGTGTGCATTGTTATGACCTTTCTATGGCCTAAATACCACTTTGCCAATAAAATCGCTGGAATCCAACAATAATATTTTAAGTTATCATATTACTAACGCGATAAAATATGGATCTCGCAGCTGAGCGGATCCATAAAATTATAGAATCAATGTATCCTTAGTTCATATCCAACCATTCCACGAAATTCCGTCTAAATCCGTCGGTAAATGAATAAGTAATTTACTTATTTCATTGGCTCGGTAATTATATATATATATATATATATATATATATATATATATATATATATATATATATATATATATATATATATATATATATATATGTATGTATGTATATGTGTGTGCGCGCATGTGTGTATGTATGTGTATTTCTGAATGTGAGGAACAGAGTACGCACGAACATACATGCGCATATGTGTATGTGCGTGTTTGTGCGCGCATGTGGTCTTTGGCAATCATTCTCAGTTTTGAAAAAACTTTCACTCATCGCGAGCGAAATAAGACATCGTGAAAGCTCCGATGAAAAAAGCAATAAAGAAAGGCTTTTGTTTTGTAAGTCATAATCAGGAACTAACAAAGAGAGAGAGAGAGAGAGAGAGAGAGAGAGAGAGAGAGAGAGAGAGAGAGAGAGAGTAGGAAGGAACTCCGAGCGTAATTGGCGAAAGAATAAATAATAATGTTTTATACTCAAACAATGAAGGGAAATATTGAGCATTTTATATAAGGGAAAAGTAGGATAATGAAATTATCACAATGAACGAAAAATTTATACGCCAGGATAATGAAATACTAATCAAATCAGACGAATGTAATGAATACAATGAAAGAAGAAAGAGAGCAGCTTATTGAAAAATCTAACAGAAAGATTTAGCATATTCATTAACAAACTGACGTTAGCTTTAACTTATTTACCTGTTCATCATTCTGAATATCAGCAACAGAAGCGCATACAAATAAACTCAGAGGAAAATAAAATTCACGTTTACTTCTTCACAAGGACAAACAATTAAACAAGTATAAAGAAGAAGAAGAAGAAGAGGAGGAGGAGGAGGAGGAGGAGGAGGGGAGGGGAGGGGGGAGGAGGAGGAAAAGAAGAAAAATAGGAGGGAAAGAAGAAGAAGAAGAAGAAGAAGAAGAAGAAGAAGAGGAGGAGGAGGAGGAGGAAAGGAAGAAGAAGAAAATAGAGGGGAAAAGAAGAAGAAGAAGAAGAAGAAGAAGAAGAAGAAGAGGCGCGCAGGAGGAGGAGGAAGACGAGGAGAAGAAGAAAATATAAAGAAGACGACGACTCCAGAATCATCTTTAAATGCCGAAAATAATCTCTTGTCTCCGGGTCACCCTCGCAAAGGGTTAAGTCCTCTCTTCTGCAAGAAAGGACGACACAGGATAAAGTATATTTACCAAGGGGCAGGAGAGAGAGAGACACACGACAGGTGGCGGAGACTTTGCCATATGTAACATCTGGGGGTCATAAAGATCGGGTAAATAGGGCAGAAAATTGCCTCCTTTTGAAATCGATTACCTAAGGCGGAATTAATAAGGTGCTCCACTTTGGATGTTTCCCCTTCTCCTGTTTTATCTTTCTGTGATTCTTTTCACTGATCTAGTTTCTTTTTGGGGGTGGGGGTGGGGGTTGGTGTTCTGCTTTAAATCTTTTTTTTTAATCTTATGGTGTTCTAATTTAAATACTATTACAGTAATGTCATTTGGAAACCATTCCTCTATTTCGAAAGGACTGAAAAATCACGGTTACCTAAGGCGGAATTAATAAGGTGCTCCACTTCGTATGTTCCCTCTTCTGTTTTATCTCTCTGTGATTCTTTTGGTTGTTATAGTTTTATTTTTAGCCTTGTGGTGTTCTATTTTAATTTTTTTTTAATATCATGGTTTTGACATTTAAATCATATTAAAATTACACTTTCTGGAAAAGAATCTTATATTTTGGAAAAGCTGAAAACTCACTGTTACCTAAGTCGGTTTTAATAAGGCACTTCAATCTTCATATTCCCCTTTCTTTTTTATCTCTGATTCTTTTGATTGTTCCATCTTTTTTTCCATCTTATGGCGTTCTATCTGAAAAAAAAAACTTTTTGGAAAAGAGTCCTATATCTTTAAAGGACTGAAAAACGTGTAAAATGACTAAAAAAGGAAAAATATACAACCAGATAATTCAAATGCTTCCAGCAAGACGAAGCCTCATAATTTCCCTCTGCCTGAATCAAGAGAATAACTATTTTTAATCACAGCACAAAATGCATTATCCACATCCAATTTCAGATCTCTCCATTAATCATTTCCACGTTGCCTTCCCACCACCAGCCTAACTATGCTCCCATCCCCTCCCCTACTTTCTCTCCCCATCCCGAAACCCTCTTGTCTCATATTTTCCATCGAATCGAAACCATTTGGAACGATCTGATCCCATCTGGCACTACCTTATGAGTACTCAGTCCTCCCTTATATCATCTGAATCCCTTCCCCCGATCATTTCCACCCACTCTTCTTCTTCTTTTGATATTGTAGCGTGAATTCCTCTTCCTTTCTCTCTTTCAGAGTTCCTCCTCCCTTCCCTTTCCCTTACAGTCCTCGTTCTCTTCTAGTTCTCTTCTCTTCCCGCCCAAAGACAAGATGGTCACAGATGGCGTTCGCCGAATCTTTTGTCTGGTGCTTGGTGATAATAGAGATGTGCTAAGTCGCCTGTCCTGGGGCTCAGCCATGCGTGTCGTTGATTGGCATCGTGCCCCGCGCCGGCCAATAGGAAGGGTGATCCCCTGCTTTTGCATTAAATCAACGCCAGCCAACGTTCTCTTATTCCGTCCCGGCGTACGAAAAGAGGAAGCTGATTGGTCGGTTGTATTCATCTGGCCAATGGGAAAGCGAGGGAATTAGCAGTACTCTTGACAACAGCCTGAGACTCTCAAATGAGAACAAAATGCTCTAGCACCTCCTTTCCCCGCTCATTTGTTTATAATTTTTTTTTCAACGTCTTTCCAGACGCTGGCTATTCAGTAGGAGCGGTCCTTAACAAGCAGTTCAGGATCTCATTTAGGATGAGTGCGAGTGTTTGGAGAGCAAAGAAACTCCAAAGAAGAGATGATAATATTTCAAGAGAATCGGGAACAGTAGCGTTTCTCTCTCTCTCTCTTTCTCTCTCCTTCACAAGCTTCATGAATGCTGCTGCTGCTGTACACGAGACGAGAATTAATAACCGATGGTTGGGACCAGTGATTGAACTCGTTATTTTTATCCGAATGGACTCAGAATTAATTAATTGGGGGTAAATTCATTCACAGCGGTGGTAATATCCATCAGGAATGCGAAATTGAAATGGCAATAGTTGTGGCCAAATCTTTGTGGAAAAAACCAAAACAACAGCGTTTCCAGCAGGCCCAGGCGTTCATTTGTTAGATCGGTCGATTTTCCGTGACTGATGTTCCTCGTTCCAGAGTTCTGGAATGAAGAGACCTTGCTTATTACGATGTTCCTCATTCCTCGTTCCAGAGTTCTGGAATGAAGAAACCTTGCTTATTACGATGTCCCACATTCCTCGTTCCAGAGTTCTGGAATGAAGATACCTTGCTTATTACGGTGTTCCACATTCCTCGTTCCAGAGTTCTGGAATGAAGAGACCTTGCTTATTACGATGTTCCACATTCCTCGTTCCAGAGTTCTGGAATGAAGAGACCTTGCTTATTACGATGTTCCTCATTCATCGTTCCGGAGTTCTGGAATGTAGAGATCTTGCTTATTACGATGTTCCTTATTCCAGAGTTCCACAGTTCTGGAATGAGGAGGCCTTCCTCATTATGACGTTCCTGATTCCAGAGTTCTGGAATGAAGAGACCTTCCTTATTATGACGTTCCTCGTTCCAGATTTCTAGAATGAAGAGACCTTCTTTATTATGACGTTCCTGATTCCAGAGTTCTGGAATGAAGAGACCTTCCTTATTATGACGTTCCTTGTTCCAGAGATTTGGGGTGAAGAGACCTTGCTGATTATTAGCAATCTGGCATAAACTGGATGGTCATTACCATCATCATTTTCTTTCCTTTTCCAAATTATATAAATGATTCTATTTAAACCTGTTTAC
>NC_089746.1:15507194-15509694 GCF_040412425.1 Macrobrachium rosenbergii
ATAATATAATCTATACATTTAACTTAACTCCTTCCCTTACATCTAAAGACATTCTTGTAGCCTATGGGCTTTGGGAAATAGAAAATGACGAAGACAAGTCTGCTATTAGTTGATAGAAAAATAGTCGCCAGAACAGCATGTTCTGGCGTTCAGCCTCGTGTTCGTCTGAACAAACCGGGCGAGTTTAGAGCAGCTTAGCTTTAAAAGTTCGATCTACCGGTAGTTTGAATTGGCTCTCAATTTCAGTCTGTGTATTGTACAGGTTCGTGGAATTGTGTACTTGTACTTCGGTTTTCTTTATTTTCTCTCTCTCTTTCTTTCTCTCTCTTTCCTGCGTTCATTTCTGCATCCGATTTCGCGATATTGATCTACCCTTAAGGATATATATATATATATATATATATATATATATATATATATATATATATATATATATATATATATATATATATATATATATATATATATGTATATATATATATATATATATATATATATATATATATATATATATATAGAGAGAGAGAGAGAGAGAGAGAGAGATATCTCTCTCTCTATACATATATATATATACATATGTATGTATATATGTATATATATAATATATATGTATACATATATATATATACATATATACAAACATATATAATATATGTATATACTGTATATACATATATATTATATATATACATAAATACATATATATGTATATATATAAGAGAGAGAGAGAGAGAGAGAGAGAGAGAGAGAGAGAGAGAGAGACTTCTTTAATGCTTTTGTTCAAATGGTGTAACTGAAATCCTTCCCAGTATTATACAACTCTATCAATAAAAATTTTAATTTCTGTCACCTATATGGGGCCAAAACTAATTTAAAGAAAGTAACTCCAAGGACTAGCAAATATATCAAGTGGGTGAACATAAAACTATTGATTTCGGACTTACTAAGGAACATAAAAGCGCCATGCTATAAAGTACAATGGCACCATTTGTTGAAATAAATATCTCTTCAGGACAGAGTTAGGTTTTCCAAAGGATGCTATTCTCACGAAACCGCAAATTATCGGTGATTTTTGTATGTAACTTGACCTTTCTGAACTAATTTTCTTAGGTTCGTAATCAAAACACCCGTGACTGTTTTGCGAGAGAAAGTAAGAAAACAAAAATAAGACACAAAAGACAAGCAAAATGAAGTTAACAAGAAAATAGCCGTTTATACAGTCGCCTTAAAGGTTTTTCTGAACTCAATTTCGTAGGTTCGTAATCAAAACACTCGTGATTGTCTTGCGTGAGGAAATAAATAAAAAAAATTAAGACAAAAAGACAAACAATTTGAAACTAAAGAGAAATCACTGTTTATTATTATTATTATTATTATTATTATTATTATTATTATTATTATTATTATTATTATTATTATTGAGAGGATGAACCCTATTTAAATGGATAAAGCCCACCACAGGAGCAATTGACTTGAAATTCAAGCTTCCACAGAATATGATGTTTACTGAAACCCGAAAACCCAAAAGAACCCGAAAGCCCGAAGAAACTCGAAATAACCCAAAACCCAAAAGAACCTGAAAACCCAAAAGAACCCAAAAGAAACCGAAACCCAAAGAAACCCGAAAACCCAATAGAACTTGAAGTAACCCAAAACTCCATGGGAACCCAAAACCCCCAAAGAACCTGAAAACCCAAAGCCCCAAAAGAACCCAAAAGCCCGAAGAAACTCGAAATAACCCAAAAACCCAAAGGACCCCAAAACCCAAAAGAACCCCGAAAACCCTATGGAACCCGAAAACCCAAAAGAACCTAAAACCCCAAAAAGAACCCGAAAACCCAAAAGAACCTGAAAACCTAAAAGAACCCGAAACAAGCAGAACCCAACAAAGAGGAATAAACGTGATTACGATACTACCGAAGCCTCGTAATTATAGCGAGAGTCAAAGTCCAAAAAAATGAAGAGCGTTCTGAACAGCCCTCGAACATAGCCAACGCCGTGGAAACATCGACGCTCTATCAATCAGCGGACTGGTAATTTATGACATCTGTCTGGTTGTCTTTATAAAAGCCAAATGAAAATTAGTTTTACCCCCAACGGGCGAGAATCGTTGCTCGGAATATGATCCCGGATGTTTGGGGGAATTTTTGGAAAAGGTTGGAATTCGTGAGTTTGCAAAACAAGAACAGTTATTCATGTAAATTTTGCTTTTATTGAATTCACAGTCTGTTCAAATGCAAAAACTAGCCATTTGATCACGTATCTGATTAAGCTCAGTAAGGACTGATGATATAAACATGACCTGTCATTGCTGTAAATTCTGCTTTTATTGAATTTACAATCTGTTAAAATGCCAAAGCAAGCCATTTGATCATGTATCTCATTATGCCCAGTAATAGTTGATGATGCATAACAAGTTTACTGCTGTTGTAAATCTTCCTTTACTTGAATATACAATCCGTCAAACTGCTAGAACTAGCCATTTGATTATGTATCTGTT
>NC_089746.1:15512194-15572194 GCF_040412425.1 Macrobrachium rosenbergii
TATCCTATGTGGGGAATCATTAACAACTCGTTCTACAAGGATTTAGAAATGAAAAAAGATGAAGGTCTACAAAAATTAAACGGAATTCTTCAGACATCTCACTTCGTTAAACACTGGTTCTTTCGAGGAACAACTGATTTCCAATTGGCACAATCAACACTTCTGGAATGTTGGTTAAAAAAATTATCAGCCTATCCATCTACACAGTCATTCCTAAATTCACCGATAAATCTCGTTTATCTAATTCACACTATAAAATCTCTCTCTCTCTCTCTCTCTCTCAAGTGGAGTGACATCCACCAATCGTAAGCACCTTCATTGTTCAACTCAACAAGAGTTTCCACACACGACCTGGGTCTTCTTCAGATTGTTAGATTTAACGATATAATGTCTATATATATATATATATATATATATATATATATATATATATATATATATATATATATATATATATATATATACATATGTGTGTATTATGTATATATATACATATATACTCGCATATATAAATATATAAATATCGGAGACTCTTACTTCAGTGTCCCTCCTTTATCACTGCAACCTCCAAAAGAGGTTAAATTTTCCTATTAATCTTTTAGTTAAAGTCTCTACTTACACTCATTCCCGTCATGAGCTGACCAGTCTGTTTGTGGTATCGCCTGACAGTGCTATATCTGCTCCTTTTTCCTAGTTTTTGAACTATTCCTCAGGGATCTACGCTTTCTCTCTCTCTCTCTCTCTCTCTCTCTCTCTCTCTCTCTCTCGCACAGAGTATCGTTTACATAAGCGGGGAAGCTCTACATCATCTGCGTCAGTGACCCTGGTATTTGTGACACCAGATAACCAATTAATATCGATTTTGTTTTGTCTGCGTTTAATCAAACGATTTCTATCTAACTGATGACAAAGTGTTCCTTTCTAACTTGCATTTATATCAGTCCCTTTGCAAGGTCAAAATAGTCTACTTTGGTCATATGTTGACCAAGGTCCAAAGACCTTGCATAGGAATGTTGATATTGCATGTGAGTCCTTCCTAGTCCCTATAAGTATTGGGGGATCCTACTGACCCTCAATCATGAAGCCAGGCAGGACGAGGTCAAGAGGTCAGGAGGTCAAGATCTCTTCTTCAGCGTCATTCTATATGCTCTCGAGACCAAAGGAATCCTACCAAATGTGTCCTTTGTCCCTTGAAGCTATGGTATAAGTCCCCGATCCCAGGGACACCAAGAGCATTCCTCATCATTTCCCGAGGTGCTTGAGACACTCGAGAAAAAAATCTGACCTCGTGACATTCGTATAGCGGCATTTTTCGTGGTGTCACGTCCGGTTACGTTTGCATACAAGCATCAGTTATCATTCCCCTTCGTTGATATTCCAGAAGTTGAGCGAATTAGCTATTAAACGACATTTTTAGCCTAATGTTTGTGATACATACATTAAATAACTCAAGCTGCTCTTGGGGAGCGTTCGTTTTACAGTAAAACATGTCATCAATATGTAGAAAACACGTTGAAAACAAATCGACGATCGTAAGTGGAAAACGAATCTTTGTAGCTTAATGTCTGTGATACATACATTAAATAACTTGAGATTCTGCTCTTAGGTTGCGTCCATACAATAGTAAAACATGTCATAAACACGTCGGTAACATGTTGCATTTATATCAAATACATGTTGAAAACAAATCGAAGCCCTTACGTGCAAAACTAATCTTTGGCAAATGCTGGTTAAGACTGTCAATAAGTTGTTGGTTTGTATTCATCCTGTTGGTGATACGTGTGTGATAAGTCACCGACATGTGTTTATGATTTTACTGAAGTCTGGACCTGCCTTGATCCATAACTGTTTGGTTCACTGGGACTTGGATATTATAAATATTAAGAGGTATTTAAAAAAAAAAAAAAGAATTTTCGAATCATAGCACAAAAATGTTTCCCATTAACATATAACCAATCGAGGTTTTCATTACGTGTATGTAGTATGTATGTATGTGTATATATATACATATATGTGTGTGGCATATATATAATGTGTATATATATACCTAACTGTATATATAATGTGAGTATTTATATGTATGTATGTATATATATACTGTATATGTGTGTATATATATATATATATATATATATATATATATATATATATATATATATATATATATATATATATATATATATATATATATATACTGTATATATATATACTGTATACAGTATATATATATATATATATATATATATATATATATATATATATATATATATATATATACTGCATATATATACATATATATATATAAAACTAAAAGTTTAAGGTTAGTCTGCTTCCTCTTTAAACTGAAAAAATAGAAATTTCTCGTTAAAGAAGATAGAGTCAGCAGCTTGGAACTCTGGCGAAATACAAACGTAAAATTCTTTAATTTTAAGTGTTTATCCACTCTCAATCAATAAGTGTGTGTCTGCATCTCTCTCTCTCTCTCTCTCTCTCTCTCTCTCTCTCTCTCTCTCTCTCTCTCTCTCTTTCTCTATTCATATATATATATATATATATATATATATATATATATATATATATATATATATATATATATATATATATATATATATATATATATATATGTACATTTACATGTATATGTGTGTGTGTGTGTGTAGGTGAGTACACATGTGTATCTGAAGAAAAATGTTCCGTTACCTGTGCTATTTATATAAAGGGCGAGACGTGACCAAATCCAAAACGTTACAGCGAGCTATGATGAAAGCTTTTTTAAAAACCTCCGCGTGTATTCACAGTCACGTGATCCCTGTCACCGGGGGGAATCATAATACTTTCTTCGTTACGGCTCTTCGTGTTATGAAGAACACCTTCCTGGCATGTATAACGATTTTTCGTTGCGTAAGGATCTGGTTCATGGACGTGCCTTTTTTTGTTTTTGTTATGCTGTCCGCACTCATTAATGAATAAAATACTCTGATTTATGGGTACACACGATCTCACGCTAAGGTGATTAATTATTTCATCTCTCCTCTCTCTCTCTATTTCTCTCTCTGGCTGTATCCATATATATATATATATATATATATATATATATATATATATATATATATATATATATATATATATATATATATATATATATATATATATATATATATATATATATATATATATATATATATATATATATATATATATATATATATAATAATACACTTGATCTCACAGTAACATGAATGAACTAGTTATCTCTCTCTCCCCCTCTCGATATATATATATATATATATATATATATATATATATATATATATATATATATATATATATATATATATAAAATAATCAACATACAATCACGTGTGAAACAGCAATAAATTTCTGACTCACATCAGGATCGAACCCAGGTCTTCCAATTGAAAGGCAAGGGCGCCTCCCACCAAGCCATACAAGTCATAAAAGAAGTTGGAACCTGAGGGCAACGGCACCCAAGGAATTACCTGGGCAAGCTAACTGCCTGCATACCAGCGTGTTTTCCCCAACACACAATCACGTGTGGAACAGTTAGCTTGCCCAGGTAATTCCTTGGGTGCAGTTGCCCTCAGGTTCCAACTTCTTTTATGACTTGTATGGCCTAGTGGGCAGCGCCCTTGCCTTTCAATTGAAAGACCTGGGTTCGATCCTGATGTGAGTCAGAAATTTATTTCTATTCCGCACGTGATTGTGTGTTGGTTATTTCTATCTTATTCACTCAGAAGGGATAATTCGAATGAAATGCTGTCAGGGAAAACACGCTGGTATGCAAGCAGTTAGCTTGCCCAGGTAATTCGTTGGGTGCAGTTGCCCTCAGGTTCCAACTTCTTTTATGCCTTGTACGGCCTAGTGGGCAGCGCCCTTGCCTTTTAATTGAAAGACCTGGGTTCGATCCTGATGTGAGTCAGAAATTATATATATTTATATATATATATATATATATATATATATATATATATATATATATATATATATATAATGAGAGAGAGAGAGAGAGAGAGAGAGAGAGAGAGAGAGCAAATATACTGTATTATCCTCCTTACGTTGGATTCAATCTCACGCTGGTCAGACGTATGTTAGTCCGTAACAAACACATTGAACATTCTTCGTGTTATAAGGGTCTTTGGCTTGTATATAAATAAATAAATATTTATGCACATATACATATATATAGATAGATAGATAGATAGATAGATAGACAGATAGATAGAACAGAAAGAAAGAGATATATATACCAATTAAAATCAGCAGCAATACTGACGGCAACGTCAACGTTAAGAAAACTATCGAAAACCCGGAAGCATCATTCCCTCCGACGACAACTCTGACAGCCGCCGCCAAAACTTGAATTTCCCCCCTAAATCAAAGGACGCCTCTGTAAGAGGAACCGCCGCTAACTGACGGGGATTTATGTCCCGCCCTTCGTCGTCGTCGTCGTCGTTACAATTACATTCGCAGTTCGCGTGAGGGGGATGATCCCTTAATCCCTCCCAAATCTGCTGCAAATGCCGGCTGGATGAAGCTGTTCTAAGCCGCGCCATTAATCAAGGCTTTTAAGTGATCTCTCTTCTTGATCCCTCAAAAGTTGCGCGCGAAAGGTGATATACCTGTCTGCCGCCTCCCGTGGGCGGGGGAGTAGGTTGGGGGGAGGGGGGCCTGTTTCTTCTTGCAGGTAGCCACGCCTTGCTGAGGTTGAAATGACTTTTGATTTTCTTTTCATAACGTTGGGAGGTTACATTGATCATTTTGAGTGTGTGTGTGTGTGACGCTTACGTTGAAATTACTTTAAATTTTCTTTGCATAACGTCAGGAGATTATACAGGCAATTTTGGCTTTTCTGTGTGCGTGTTTATGTGTGTGTGTATGTGTGTATGTGTGTGAGTGTGCTAATCACTGGTTCCCTTATATTTTAGTATAAGCAGGGCATTCCCTAATATAACGGCATGCTATTTTGTGAAATATTTTTTATGAAGGATTATCTATCTAAGCCTGACATAGACTAATTTTCTACGCATAAAATCAAGAGGTTACATTGACGTTTTAATTTTTTTTTACGTAGTTGCACCCCTTGCACTTTAGTGTAAGCAGCGGTTTACCAAACTTAACAATCGAATTTTTTTTATAACATTTTTTTATGAAGGATTATCCATCTAGGTTTGAAATGGACTAAAGATTTCAAGATGTGCCATAGCAAATCTCTTCTAAAATGTCCGGAAATTATAAAAAAACAAAAACAATAATGATTGATTGTTGTTTGAGTAGCCAGGAAATGCTAAAGGGTTTTGATGCTTATGCAGATTCGAATATGAATTTTGATGGAGCAAACTATTCATTTTTGTAGAAGTTAAAGCTGTCTCTTATACCTATACTTTATATATTGAATTTATTTTTATACAGGCGATCATAATTCATTTATCTTTCATTATGTTTTAAATTATTTTTCATATGGGCGATCTAGACTGATTAAACTTTCTTACATTTTTGGGGGGTTTAAAGACACTCCAAGACAGCCTGACGACAACTGACGTATTAAATAGGTCTTATGATATACTGTATACTAATGGTCAGGTGGGCACGTTCTTTGTGAATCGTACCGGAAAGGAGGCACGATTATGTCTCTAATTATATTATTCAGCCGTCTACAGATGAACCTTAAACCTTGAAATCACTATCCTGGCTACTCAAACAATAATCAGTCTTTGCTGTTTTTGTTTATCCGTAATGTTCGAACATTTTAAAAACAATTTGCTATGGCTCATCTTGAAATTAAGAGAGCATAAATGCTTACATATAATTTTTGACATTTTAAAAACAAGTAACTACAGCTTGTCCAATAGCAACAAAGCTTAATCCTTTTCGATCCAAAGACTAAACAGAACGGTCCTCTTGACACAAGCGAAAGAACCGTTCCGAAAAATCCCCGAAGGAACTGCGAGGACGCCTTTAAAACCATTCGAAACTCGCCAATCCTGACTTAATAAAGTCAAAGGAAGCCAGCGTGCACTTAATCTCCGGAAATTTCGCCCCCAAAATCGCCCAGAGATTAAAGGGACACATCCTCCCAAGAATGAAATACCGGAGTCATCTTTTGCCTAAATGCAGAGATTATTGCACGAGGCAGAACGCGGAGAGACCGCCCACGATAGACATAGATTCCCCTCGATGGTTTTTCTTGCAAGTTTGAGGTGGGTTCTCTCTCTCTCTCTCTCTCTCTCTCTCTCTCTCTCTCTCTCTCTCTTTTGCACAACTGCAGACATTACTACACGAGGTAGAACGTGGGAGAGACCGCCCACGATAGACATAGATTTACCTCGATGGTTTTTCTTGCAAGTTTGAGGTGGGTTCTCTCTTTCTCTCTCTTTTGCACAACTGCAGACATTACTGCACGAGGTAGAACGTGGGAGAGACCGCCCACGATAGACACAGATTCACCTCGATGGTTTTTTTTGCAAGTTTGAGGTGGGTTCTCTCTCCCTCTCTCTCTCTCTTTCTCTCTCTCTCTTTTGCACAACTGCAGACATTATCGCACGAAGTAGAACGTGGGGGAGACCACCCACGATAGACATAGATTCCCCTCGATGGTTTTTCTTGCAAGATTGAGGTGGGTTCTCTCTCTCTCTCTCTCTCTCTCTCTCTCTCTCTCTCTCTCTCTCTCTCTCTCTCTCTCTCTCTCTCTCTATATATATATATATATATATATATATATATATATATATATATATATAATATATATATAGATCGCTTTCAGTGACTTCCTCTCTCTCTCTCTCTCTCTCTCTCTCTCTCTCTCTCTCTCTCTCTCTCTCTATATATATATATATATATATATATATATATATATATATATATATATATATATATATATATATATATATATATATATATATATATATATATATATATATATATATATATATATATATACATACATATACTGGTGTTTCAGAAATTAGAGGCCCCCTCCACAGAACAGATGGAAAGTTATGAAGTTTTCTGCTATAGCCTATCCCCAAGTACATTATTTTATGTTTCTATTAAGCTATTTTTCATTTTACATTTCTTGTATTTTCAGACTGAATGACGGAGGAAATCAGATGGATTGACCGAATCCGGGCTATGACCTTCAGAGGGGCCAGGGATGCTGGCGCATCCTTCATTTCACGTTCCTGGATAGCTAAATACATTAAAAGAGATGAATCCTTTGTTAAAAGAAACTGGAACAAAAATCCATATGACTGTCATTGCGAAAAGAGTGAGCGTCTTGGAAAGCTTGAAGTCCTTTCTCTGAAGTCAAGACATCATAGCTGAGGCAGTGCGTAGACCAAGAAAGTCTTTACGTAAATTGGCTTTTGAACTAGAAACAAAAAGGGGAAAGCAGAGAAATTATAGTGCTGTATATCGTGAGTTGAAAAAAATCTGGTATCAAGCCATTTCATGTTATCAGCAAGCCCAACATCACTCAGCAACAGAGAGAAGACCGTGCATGGTTTTGTGGTTCATTTCTTAAAGATTGGGATGAAGCTGACTTTCTCCATGTTGCTGCATCAGATGAATTCATTTACACAGTCAGGAGGCCAAATCATAAAAATGACATAATTTGGGCTGCAAAGTTGGATGATATCAGCGATGACGTGCGCTATCGCCAAGTTGTGAAATTTCCCGAATGTTTGCGAATTTTTCTGTTTCACAGCCAAACGGTTAATGTGGATCATCAAAGAAAAAGGACAGTCATGGAATGGCGAATACTTCAGAGAAACTGTGCTTACTGGTGGAGTATTTCCTTTCCTCAAAGATCCTGAAAATGTGTTATCTGTTGAAGAAGTCAAATTTTTGCATGATAAGGCACCATGTTTCAAGGCTCTTCAGACACAGGAGCTGCTTCGAAACAGTGGTGTCCATTTCTTCTCGTCAAGTGAATTTTCATGTAGCTCCCCTGACCTTAATGTGTGTGAAAACATTGGTAGTATCTTAAAGACCGTGTTGAAACGCGCACAGTGAACTATGATGGTATACGAAGCCTCGACGACCTGCGAAGAGAGGTGGCCGAAGTGCTCAGGGAAATGGAGTTTGAGTCTCAGTTTTTTTGCGATTTGCTGAAATCATACCCCTCAAGAATGCAGGCTTGGTACAGGCAGATTGAGGCCACAAAATATTAAATACTCAGAGAGAAACTTAAATAAATACCTGTTCTGAATTACTTTTGTTTTTGTCCATATCAATTTTAGTTTACGCTGTAGAGGGGGTCCTCTAATTTCAGAAACACCCTGTATATACTGTATATATATATATATATATATATATATATATATATATATATATATATATATATATATATATATATATATATATATATATATATATATATATATATAATGGGGATTCTTTCAATGACTTGCTCTCTCTCTCTCTCTCTCTCTCTCTCTCTCTCTCTCTCTCTCTCTCTCAGTGCGCGGAGTAATGAGATGACGGGTAAACATCGTATTAAAATTGGGACTTTTAATTTATTAGTTATTTTTTTCTGCTTGCTCGTATTTGCCGAAAGTGAGGTCAGGCGTTGTTAATATTGTTGTTGTCGACAGGCTGGCTTTGTTCCACAGAATTTGGTGCTTCTAATTAAACGGAATGGTGGGAGTTACTTCCTTAATAATAATAATAATAATAATAATAATAATAATAATAATAATAATAATAATAATAATAATAGGCATTCAGTTTATATAGAGTTTTCTCTATTTTTCTATACATATATAGAGAAAACTGTATAAGCTGAATGCAGCTGATGCAGCCATCATCTACTACCCACATGTAATAATAATAATAATAATAATAATAATAATAATAATAATAATAATAATAATAATAATAATAATAATAATAATAATAATTTACAGAGACCTACAGATACGTCGAGATTCTTTTTTACGATTATGAGATTATGCCGTTGTTTCGCCTAGATCTTTTATAAGTTTTAAAAAAATTCTCTCTGAATAATTCTTTAACATGAATTGGTTTCAAATATTTACATTGAAGTCAAGAAAAAGCAGTGCTGTTCATAACACATAAGACATTTGAATTTCAAAAGAATATTGAAGTCACGAAATACTGATTTGGAATCTAAAATTAATCGTCCACTATACCCTTGGCTATGCAAGTGAAATGCAGGCACTGCAATGACTGGCTCTCTCTCTCTCTCTCTCTCTCTCTCTCTCTCTGGGACAGTGCATTTTTGACATGCAGATGAATAATTAATATTCTGTATCATAGAAAATATTCTTTGCTATTTCATCATATACGGTAATTCCCATTGTAATCTCTCTCTCTCTCTCTCTCTCTCTCTCTCTCTCTCTCTCTCTGGGACAGTCTATTTTGACCTACAGATCAATGATCAACATTCAACATTATCTTTGCTATTTCATCAAATACGGTATTTTCCAGTATATGATTCTCTCTCTCTCTCTCTCTCTCTCTCTCTCTCTCTCTCTCTCTCTCTGTATCTGGGACAGTCCATTTTTGACATGCAGATGAATAATTAATATTCTGTATCATAGAAAATATTCTTTGCTATTTCATCATATACGGTAATTCCCATTGAAATGTCTCTCTCTCTCTCTCTCTCTCTCTCTCTCTCTCTCTCTCTCTCTCTCTCTCTCTCTCTCTCTCTCTCTCTCTCTGGGACAGTCTATTTTGACTTACAGATCAATGGTCAACATTCAACATTATCTTTGCTATTTCATCAAATACGGTATTTTCCAGTATATGATTCTCTCTCTCTCTCTGTCTCTCTCTCTCTCTCTCTCTCGCACACACACACATCTTAGCTTTTAATCTTTCCCACAAAGATTCAAGAACCAGCACAGTCCATTTTCCCCCCAAAAGGATATATGCCCCAAGCATTTGTCAAAAGCGAAACCGCATGAACTACGCCCACGCTCCGAACACCCAATATCGCCTGCGGTCTTCATTGCTGTCAATACAAACTACCCCGGGATATCTTGGCAGGAATATAGAGAGTGTCAACGCCGTTTGGAATACAAATTGAAATCATAGAGAGAGAGAGCTTATTGCAAAAGGGAATCTCTCTGGGGAGGGGGAGGGGGAGGGGGAGGGGAGAGGGGGTGCTGGCCGACTGCACATGAGGACAGCTTTAACGTAGGAATCAGAATCTGATGATACAATGATTCTGTTGTAGAGTGTACCGAAGCGGATGATATAAAAGGTGGGGCGTGTATGATTGTGTATGAGTGTGTATTACATTCATAATGACTGATTCTGCTACTGTATGCTTAATGATATGCTTGCCTCTATGTGTACAGGCTGGAGATATAAGGAGTGTATGTATGAGTGTGCATTACGTCCATACTGATTTTGTGTGTTCGTGTATTTTAATATTTCACTTACATTTTCATTTTTCTAATTTATTTATTCGTTAATTTATCTGTTTTCTAATTGCTGATCTCCTTCTCTATTTCCCATGATCTTCTGTTACTTCTTTCGAATAAACACCATAATATTCTTTGGAAGCAAGAATTTCAATTAAGTCAATGGTCCCTGTGGTGGGATTGTTCCATACGAATGGGGTTCATCTTCTAAATAATAATAATAATAATAATAATAATAATAATAATAATAATAATAATAATATACAGGTAGGTTACTATCTTTCTCTAACCACTGAGACACCCCAAAACTGATCCCGGTCGTTGACGAAACGACTTGGGCCCATTTTCCGAAAAATCCAAGGCGCTGCTGTTGACTTTGAGCAGTGATTCTCAAAAACCTTCCTGGGAATCGGGAAGTTAGTACCTTCTGGCAGTACTATTTAAAAAGAAAAAAAAAGAGGTGTACAGTTAAAAAGCAAAAATGCTTCAATTGCTTTAAAGCGTAGATTTTTCTTCTCTGTTACTTTTTACTGTGACTTATATTTGCTTAACTATACGTAGCAGTGACTTGGGATTGGGATTACGATGAGAAAGATGCATAAATAAAAAAAATAAAAATGCTTACAATTGTATATTAATGCGTGCATCTTTCCTTTCTCTTACTTTTTAATGTCACTCTTAATTACTTAACCTTACGTAGCAATGGCTTGGGATCACAACGAAAAGGCGCATAGTTGAAAAATAAAAAAGCATTTGAATTAATGCATATATTTTTCCGTTCTGTTACTTTTTACTGTGACTCATAGTTACTTAATGAAAAAGATGCGCAGCTAAAAAATAAAAATACTTGCAACTGCTTTAAAGCTTTCATCATTCCTCTCTATTACTTTTTATTGTGACTCAGTTACTTAACTCCAAGTAGTGACGACTTGGGATTGTGATGAAAAAGGTGCAGTTAAAAAGCAAATATACTTACAATTGTATTAACGCGTACATTTTTCCTTCCTGTTACTTTGTACTCTGATTCTTAGTTACTTAACTCTACGTAGCAATGACTTAGGGTCACGATGAAAAAGGTAGATAGATAAAAAATAAAAATACAATTGTATTAAAGCGTACATCTTTCTTCTCTGTTACTTTTTACTGTGATTCGGTTAGTTAACTCTAAGTAGCTACGACTTGGGATTAAAAAATAGTGAAACAATAAAAATACGCTTGAATTAATGCATAATATTTTTCCATTCTGTTACTGTTTACTGTGACTCACTCACTGACTCATGTCTACACATCAGTCACTTCGGATTAAGCCCTTAATTTATCCTTGACGAGAGGCCTTTACACATCATCAAAACATTGGACATCATCAACCCTTCTATTCTTCGTCTCAAAACCACCATATCTCAGCCTCTGAAACTAGTCTTTTCCTTTAGCATTTCGTCGAAATAATGCCCAAAACGTTGGACATCATCACTTATTCTTCATCTGAAAATTGTCATTCCTCAACCTCTAAAATAAATCTTTCCCTTTTACCATTTCATCGAAATGATGCCCAAAACATTGGACATTATCACCATCTATTCTTCATCTCAAAATCGTCATTTCTCAGCCCCTGAAACGAGAGTTTTCCTTTTACCATTTCATCGAAATGATGCCCAAAACATTGGCCATTATCACATAATCTTGGACATTATCACCTTCCTATTCTCTATCTAAAAATCATCATATCTCGGCCTCTGAAACGAGTTTTCATCAAAAGAATGCCCAAAAACATTGGTCATTATCACCTATTATTCAGCTCAAAACCGCCATATCTCACCCTCTATAACGAATCTTCCCCTTTACCATTCCATCGAAATAATCTGAAGTGCGGAGGCCCAGAAGCGGGGGCGGGGACGTGAGCAAGTGAGCAAGGAGAGCAGTGTCGTACTATAAAGCAAGTGAGCTCTCGTGTTAAGGCAGATGTAACAGTGCTTTAAAGTGGCACCGCGGTGTGTGTGTGTGTGTGTGTGTGTGTTTGTATGCTGCTGCAAAGTCCATGTTACCACTCTCATTTTCATTCTCTCTCTCTCTCTCTCTCTCTGAATTAATGTAATCTTTTCAGCTTTTTTGTGTCAAGCATCTTGTTCTCTTTACAATTATCTGATTATTATTCTCTCTCTCTCTCTGTCTCTCTCTCTCTCTCTTTCTATATATATATATATAATTTATATATATATATGTATATTTATGTATATATATATATGTATGTGTACCTATATACATATATACATATGTATATAAAGAGAGAGAGAGAGAGAGAGAGAGAGAGAGAGAGAGAGAGAGAGAGAGAGATGCTTCTGAATTTTCTTGTTAGGCGAACGCTATTCTATTTGAATTTATTTCATGCAAAGGAGAGACAAAACTGAATGTGTGCTTGCAAAAGATGTTTAAACTTGATACCGCAATGCGCTGAAGACTGCAATTTTAGCATCGTTTCTACCACTAAATAATTCTTTTTTTACTTTCCCTATTGTCTCGTTTGTTTGAAATAACGACTTGTCAACCCTTTCTGAGACCTTACGTAAAGTCATACGAAAAACAATATATACTAAAGCTATTTTTGATACAGTACTAATGATGATTCTCAAAGGAATTTCTGCTGTCATAGTTTTATGTTTCATAATCCTTTTAACTCCGAGATCTCATGTAAAATCATATAAAAGAACAATATATACTAAAGGCTATTTTTGATAATTTTTGATATAGTACTAATGATAAATCACTTTTTTTCTTGCATTAATTCACTATGTCATGTTTGGATTGTGTTCACTGTCTTCAAATGCGCTCATTAATTCGACGATGTAACTTCGACTCATACGTGTATTGTTACTGAGGTTACGTATTGTATTCCTTCTCACAATATTTACAATTTAAGCCATGGCATCTTCGGAAAAACACCCACCCCACAAAAACAACAAACTTTCTCGACTTGTTTTTATTCCCCCGAGCGCGCGCTCGAGAGAGAGAGAGAGAGAGAGAGAGAGAGAGAGAGAGAGAGAGAGAGAGAGAGAGAGAGAGAGCTGCAGCGAATAATTACTTTTCATTAACTGTCAGGTAAGACCGAAGAATCTAATCATGAGTTGTTTAAATTCCACGACGACGAGAGAATGTGTTTGTTTGTTTGTTTTCGTATCTTGCGAGGGCCGTTTTTGCCCGGACACACGTTGAGTTTTAAAGGGGGCTGTTGATTCGGCCGGCACTGTGCTGCTGGTCCAGGTGTACAAAAGGTACATTGATCTTAGTGGTGCCCGGGTGTTCGGCACACCCTTCGAGAGAGACTGCAGCGATGCTTGCTGCGAAAGAAACCTGTGTTGTTACTATGTGAAAACGCTTGAAAATGAAATTCTAGCTTAAAAATAAAATTCTAGCTTTCAAAAAGAAATAACAAAATTCTAGCTTTCAGAACCGAACCGTTCCTATACAAAATACTTAAAAACAAAAATTCTAGGACTTAAAACAGCACCGTTCCTATAGGAAACACTTAAATGCAAAATTCTAGCTTTCAAAACTGTACCGTTCCTATACAAAATACTTAAAAACAACATTCTAGCTCTCAAAACTGCATCATTCCTATGCAAAACACTTAAAATACAAAATTCACGCTCTCAAAACTGTATCGTACCTATACAAAACACTTAAAATACAAAATGCTGGCTTTCAAAACTGGACCATTCCTATACAAAATACTTAAAATACAAAATTCTAGCTTTCAAAACTGTACCGTTCCTATACAAAATTCTAGCCCTCAAAACTGTACCGTTCCTGTACAAAACACCTAAAATACAAAATTCTAGCTCTCAAAACTATATTGTTCTTATACAAAACGCTTAAACACAAAAATTCTACATCTCGAAACTGTATCATTCCTATACGAAACACTTAAATATAAAATTCTAGCTCTCAAAACTGCACGATTCCAATACAAACACTTGAAAGAAAAAATTCTAGCTCTCAAAACTGTACCGTTCCTATACAAAACACTTGAAAGAAAAAATTCTATCTCTCAAAACTGTATCGTTCCTATACAAAACACTTAAAATACAAAATTCTAGCTCTCAAAACTGTGCCGTTCCTATACAAAATACTTAAAATACAAAATTCTAGCTTTCAAAACTGTATCGTTCCTATAAGAATACTTAAATACAAAATTCTAGCTTACAAAACTGTACCGTTCCTACACAAAACACTTAAAATACAAAATTCTAGCTTTCAAAGCTTACCGTTCCTATATAAAACACTTAAAATACAAAATTTTAGCTATCAAAACTGTACCGTTCCTATGCAAAACGCTTAAAATACAAAATTCTGGCTTTCAAACCTGTACCATTCCTATGCAAAATACTTAAAATACAAAATTCTGGCTTTCAAAACTGTACTGTTCCTATGCAAAATACTTAAAATACAAAATTCTAGCTTTCAAAACTGTATTGTTCCTACAAAAAACACTTAAAATGCAAAATTTTAGCTATCAAAACTGTACCGTTCCTACAAGAAACACTTAAAATACAAAATTCTAGCTTTCAAAACTATACCGTTCCTATAAGAAACATTTAACTAGAAAATTCTAACTCTCAAAATTATATTCCTATAAAAAGCACCTAAAATAAAAAAATTCCAGCTCTCAAAACTGTATCATTCCTTTACAAAACACTTAAAAGCAAAAATTCCAGCTCTCAAAGCTGTATCATTCCTATACTAAACTTAAAAACATAAATTCTAGCTCTGAAAGCTGTATCGTTCCTATAAAAACACTTAAAAGCAAAAATTCTGGCTCTCAAAACTGTATCGTTCCCATACAAAACACTTAAAAGCGAAAATTCCAGCTCTAAAAACTGTATCATTACTTACAAAACATTTAAAAGCAAAAATTCCAGGTCTCAAAACTGTGTCGTTCCAATACGAAACAGTTTAAAATTTCTATCTCTACAGAGACAAGGAACTTTCGCATCGAGACACTTGCCTCAATTTCCGTAATTACCTCTTGCTGGTGACCACAATATGCACCGCATCCCTTTTCCTCCGAAGAAGTTCAAAAACTCCGGTCAAAGTCTTCTTCTGACTTCTTCTTCTTCTTCTTCAGCCTCGAGTTACTACCATCTCCTGGGAGTTGTCTCCCCTCCCCCCTTATCCTCCTCCTCCTTTCCTTGACTCATTAACAACCTGAAGCAGAAAGAATTCCAATATCATTTTCTGGCGATCTTTCTTCCTTTCGTTCTTGCTCTTTTTATCATATATAAATGACTCTTTCTCTCTCTTCCTGTCTTCTTCTTCTTCTCGCTGATTGAAACGCCAAGTCTGGAAGGTGTTCCAGGAAGCGGTGGATACTCGGAGTAAAATTCATGAGTCGAGGGTCTCACCATCTTGGATGATTGTCATGGTGATGGAGACCTCTTTCTAGTGGCTTGCTTTATCTCTCTCTCTCTCTCTCTCTCTATGATGGGAGACTTACTTCCAATGGCTTGTAGTCTCTCTCTCTCTCTCTCTCTCTCTCTCTCTCTCTCTGGGAGACTTCCTTCTCTCTCTCTCCCCACCTCTCTCTCTCTCTCTCTCTCTCTCTCTCTCTCTCTCTCTCTCTCTGATGGGAGACCTTCCAATGGCTTATCTTTCTCTCTCTCTCCCTCTCTGATGGGAGACTTCTCTCTCTCTCTCTCTCTCTCTCTCTCTCTCTCTCTCTCTCTCTCTCTCTCTCTCTCTGATGGAAGATCTCTTTCCAATGGCTTGTTATCTCTCTCTCTCTCTCTCTCTCTCTCTCTCTCTCTCTCTCTCTCTCTCTCTCTGATGGGGAGACCTTCCAATCTATCTTTCTCTCTCTCTCTCTCTCTCTCTCTCTTTCTCTGATGGGAGACTCTCTCTCTCTCTCTCTCTCTCTCTCTCTCTCTCTCTCTCTCTCTCTCTCTCTCTCTGATGGAAGATCTCCTTCCAATGGCTTGTTATCTCTCTCTCTCTCTCTCTCTCTCTCTGATGGGAGACCTTCCAATGGCTTATCTTTCTCTCTCTCTCTCTCTCTCTCTCTCTCTCTCTCTCTCTCTCTGATGGGAGACCTTCCAATGGCTTAACTCTCTCTCTCTCTCTCTCTCTCTCCCTATGATGGAAGACCTCTTCCCAGTGTCTCTCTCTGTCTGTCTCTCTCTCTGGAGAATGAAACGCTGTTCAAGGCGGAAAAGTGGAAAAAAAATTACAACATCCTTGGCAATTTTACATTAGACAAAATTTTTGTACGCACGTCTGTACTGCGTTAAGTGAATAACACAACTTTTAATGAGGAGACCATTCAAAAATCTAATATGAGAGATCTATAATAATAATAATAATAATAATAATAATAATAATAATAATAATAATAATAATAATAATAATAATAATAATAATATCCTTTATACAAAATTCAAGAAGTAATAAGGTTAACAAGGCTCTCCACATCAGCATGGGATTACAACAATAATAGAGTTGAAATTTAGGCGTAACACACCAACAACAAAGAAAGGATCAAGTGAAAAAGGAAAGCATTACCGTGGCAATCCGTCATACAAGTTTTCCTCTGTAATTAACCTGTCCAACACACCTGTTGGTAATGACAGAAACCTCGCCAAAGAAAGGAGTGAAACATCAGCCAAGAAAATTTGGAAAAGCGCGGCTTAGTGGCTATGGCGCAGGCCATTGTTTGAGAATACTGGTTTTATGGTACCTAGTTGGTGAAAGGTAACTGAACCTAGGACTCAAGATGATTCAGTTTCCACACTTAGCTAAAAACTGAAGGAAAGGTGTATTATTGATTATTGTAATGTTTCTCAGTGATCATAGAAAACCTTAGAATGATTTAGCTTGTGGCTTTTATATCATGTTTCAAAATCCATTTATCATTTGCATTTTACTGCAATTTTAGATAATAGAATTTCAAGTAAACTGTTTGTTCCAATGTACCCATATTAGATTTTAATGCTTTAACTATCCCACACCTGGAATGGAATGAAATATAAAATATAGGCCAAAGGCCAAGGGCTGGGACCTATGATGAGGTCATTCAGCGCTGAAAGGGAAATGAGAGCATAAGAGGCTTGAAAGGTGTAACAGGGGGAAAACCTCAAAGCAGTTGCACTACGAAACAACTATTAGGAGAGGTTGGAAAGTAGATGGACAAAAGAGAATAAGAACGGAGGTACAATACAAGGAATGAAAGGGATTGCAGCTGGGGGCCGAAGGGATACTGCAAAGAAATTAAGTAATGCCTACAGTGCACCGAATGAGGTGCACTGGCGGCGCTACTTCCTAAGGGGTATCCCACAGTTGGAGGTAAAAGTAAACGGGAATAATTCTGTTCTTTGAACGTAACTTCACTATAGGTATTTTCATTCAATATCTTCAAAAAACGCAATTCTACGTCACAATTTCATTCACCTTCTTTTCCCTCTTACGTCTCTTCCATGAACAAAATTCCAAAGAGTTCTTCACAAGGGTGTCCTATTCGCTTTCACAAAATCCGAAAATGAAATTAAAGACCAAAGAAACAGAAGAACGAAAATGGAAATGTTCGTAAATTAAACCAACTCTCAAAACCTTGATTCCTCTTTAAAGGAATTTTTTTCCCTTTTACCGTGGCTTCCAAAAGGGCAAGGGCGGAGAGAGAGAGAGAGAGAGAGAGAGAGAGAGAGAGAGAGAGAGAGAGAGAGAGAGAGAGAGAGAGAGAGGGTACCTCAAACGGATTTTGACCTTAACCGTGGCTTCGAAAAATGCAGACAGACAGACAGAGAGAGAGAGAGAGAGAGAGAGAGAGAGAGAGAGAGAGAGAGAGAGAGAGGTCCCTGAAACGAATTTTGCCCTTAACCATGGCTTCGAAAAAATGCAGACACACACGCACACACACACACACACACAGAGAGAGAGAGAGAGAGAGAGAGAGAGAGAGAGAAACCAAAACCGTTTTGCCCTTAACCGTGGCAAGAAGAAGAAAGAGAGAGACAAGAAGACACAGAGAAGAGAGAGAGAGAGAGAGAGAGAGTCCATGAAACAAATTTTGCCCTTTTCCTTGGCTTCGAAAAATGAAAAGAAACACACGCACAAAGATAGAGAGAGAGAGAGTGAGGGTCTCTGAAAATTCTCTCTCTCTCTCTCTCTCTCTCTCTCTCTCTCTCTGTCCTTGGCAAATGCTGCAGAAGGAGCGCAAAGGGGAAAAGGCCATAGGAACTAATTCTTCGTCCTGGGGAGAGGAAAAAAATGAGACAGTTGAGAAGAGAAAAAGAAATTTTAGGAGCAAACTTTGTTCCTCTGCAGAAAGAGAGAGAGAGAGAGAGAGAGAGAGAGAGAGAGAGAGAGAGAGAGAGAGAGAGAGAGAGAGAGGGTGTAAGTCTTAATTTGGTTTGGTGTAACAGAATTGTGGATCTCGGAGTCTTGCAAACTCATTTTCCTATCTTTTTTTCTTTTTGGAGTTTCCAATATATATTGTGCTTTCTTTTTGATGTGCCCAAACATTTATTGTGCTTTCTTTTTGATGTGCCCAAACATTTATTGTGCTTTCTTTTTGATGTGCCCAACTACATATTAAGCATTCTTTTTGATGTGCCCAAATATATGCTGTGATTTCTTTCTGACGTATCCATAAATATATATTGTGCTTTCTTTTTGATGTACCCAAATATATATTGTGCTTTCTTTTTGATGTACCCAAATATATACTGTGCTTTCTTTTTAATGTACCCAAATATTTATTGAGCTTTCTTTTTGATGTGCCCAACTACATATTAAGCTTTCTTTTTGATGTGCCCAACTACATATTAAGCTTTCTTTTTGATGTGCCCAAAAATATATATTGTGCTTTCTTTTTTATGTACCCAAATATATTTTGTGCTTTCCTTTTGATGTACCCAAATATATGTTGTGTTTTCTTTTCTTTTTTTTTTGATGCACCCAAATATATATTGTGCCTTCTTTTTGATGTACTCAGCTATATATTGTGCTTTCTTCTTGATGTACCCAAATATATATTACCCTTTCTTTCTGATGTACCCATACGTAAGGTCTTTTATGATGAGGTACTTCATGAATCTGTAGATACATAACAGTACAGATATTACAACTTTATCTCTAAGGTTTTAATAGTAGTTTGGGGTCTTCGCAAGATCAATGTTGCGTCAAAAAGCCTATTTTTTCTTAAAAGTTGGGTTATCCACTTTCAAGTCCCCTTTACATGATGCAACGTGTATCTAAGAATTCTCTCTCTCTCTCTCTATCTTGATTTATATATATATATATATATATATATATATATATATATATATATATATATATATATATATATATATATATATATATATATATAATGCATATAAATATACATATATATATATATATATAAATATATATATATATATATATATATATATATATATATATATATATGTATGTGCATACACACAATACATACATACATACATACACATATATATATGTAATATATGTATATATATATACACTAATATGTTTATGTATATAAATTTCTATTTTTACAACTATCTAGAAAGAAAGACATAAAAATGATTCTCTGACACATATACACTTACCAGTGAACAGCAACTGACGTCACGCAACTCCGCAAGTCCACCACTCGTCCCTCTGAAAAAAAAAGGGAAAAAATACAGAACGAGAGAATCGGTCCATTTTCCAAAAAGATTCAATACAAAATGTCAGCGTCTGTGGCGGGGAAACTTTACAAGTTTCGGAAACTTTTATATAATGGCTACACGAATTCCTTGGAGGAGAAGAAAGTGGAATAAAAAATTACTTATATAGAGTTTCCGACGTCCACATCTGATTTTTCCCAGCTAGAAGAGAAGATTGGGTTTCCTGTAGGTGATGTGATACGGATATAAAATATACGAGTATGGATGGTAATTGTATAAATATAAATATAAGATTTAGGCCAAAAGACATGCATTGGATCCATGATGTCACTCAGCACTGAAAGGGAAACTGAGAGTTAAAAAGGTTTGAAAAGTGTAACAGGACGAAAACCTCGCAGTTGCGTTATGAAACAATTGTTAAGAGAGGGTGGAAAGTAAGATGGAAGAAAGAGAATATGAACGGAGGTGCAGTAAGAGGGATGAAAGTGGTTGCAGCTAGGGGACGAAGGGACACCCCAAAGAACCTTAAGTGACGGCACCCCTCCTAAGGGAGGATGATGATAATAGTTGTAACCGTTAGAGTATTAACAATACGTATGTATATTAAAAACCTACAACTATTTCAATAAACCTCTTATTTGTAAAGAATATAAAATCAATGACTCTTTAACACGTATGAAGTATTATGAGTATTATTATTTTATAACTTGCATTATAAACTTAATTTTGATGATAATGAACGTGACAAAGTGAATGGTGAGCCAAGATGACTTTGGTTTTATGTTGAAAGTAAGCTACTGTTTTCACAATCAATGGGACGGCAGCCGTAGTAAACTATAACGTTACGTTACCTATGGTAATAATGCTTCTATTAATTATCCGTCTGTTTGTCTCGGTAATCCCTAACAATATTTCCATCCAGTACAAATGACTTATAGATATATCAATGAACAAAATATGTTTTTTTTTCAAAATTTACAGGAAATATACAGAATTGCCCCCTACAAAATCCAGTGCTTTGCACATCAAATAATTTCCTGAAGGTAATGTTTACACATGGTGAATAATAACTCTGTCTTAAGCCTTAGATTTACATAGGCGTTATTTATCTGTTTTCAACGTAAATTCCATTGATGTCGAGTAATTCCAATTCGTTAATGTTTACAGCATTTCCAAATTTGCATAAATGGAATTTTACTTTGGCCATTACTGAAGTGATGTATTATGGAAAGATCATTTTTCATTCCCGCAGTAACATTCATATTATTACTTTTGTTATTATTACTATTATTATTATTTTTATATAAAAGTCTCATAAGCATACGAATCACTAAAATGGTGATGAAATCCACACTGATGTAAGTGTAAATATCTGTTTAAAATATATATTTCCTCTTATTATTATTTTTATTTTTATTATTATTGTGAAAGAGGGTCTTCTTTCGAGATATTATTACTATTATTATTTCTATTACTATTATATCATTAAGAGATGGTCTTCCGAGATATTATTTTCATGATTGTTATTATCACTATTATTATTATTACCGAAAAGGAGTCTTCTTCCGATATACCATTATCATTGTTATTATTATTACTATTATTATCATCATTATTATTAGTATTAGTAGTAGTAGTATTTAAAGCATTCTGCCTTTCTCGAGCCTCACGGAAAATACATTATTCGAGGACCCTTTCTGTCAGTCTGTGAAGCGAGTTCTCTGTGATTCCATTAAACCATTGTGAAACTTGAAAGCAGCTTCCAAGTTACTGGTAAGGAATGGAATGGAATATAGAATTTAGGCCAAAGGCCAAGCACTGGGACCTATGAGGTCATTCAGAGCTGAAAGGGAAATTGAGAGTATAAAGGCCTGAAAGGTGTAGCAGGAGGAAAACCTCGCAGTTGGACTATGACACAAGTGTTAGGAAAGGGTGGATAGCAAAATGGATGAGGGAATATGAATGGAGGTGCAGTAAAAGGAATGAAAGGGGTTGCTGCTAGGGGCCGAAGGCAACGCTGCAAAGAATCTTGAGTAATGCCTAAACTGACGGCACTATACCCCAAGGGGGCTATGTTACTTGTGACTATGAATCTACAGTATTTCCTGATGATCTAAGGAAAGTTGATAAACACTGCATTTGTTTTTTAAACTGTAAATCTTTTTGGGATTAGGAAAATCAATAAGCTCTACGTTTGTTTTTTAAACTCTAAATCTTTTTGGGATTAGGGAAATCAATAAACTCCACATTTGTTTTTTAAACTCTAAATCTTTTTGTGAATAGGAAAATCAACAAGCTCCACATTTGTTTTTTAAACTTTAAATCTTTTTGGGATTAGGAAAATCAAGAAGCTCTACATTTGTTTTCTAAACTGTAAATCTTTTCTGAATTAGGAAAATCAATAAGCTCTACATTTGTTTTGTAAACTCTAGATCTTTTTGGGATTAGGAAAATCAATAAGCTCCACATTTGTTTTTTAAACTTTAAATTTTTGGGGGATTAGGAAAATCAATAAGCTCTACATTTGTTTTCTAAACTGTAAATCTTTTCTGAATTAGGAAAATCAATAAGCTCTAAATCTTTTCTGGATTAGGAAAATCAATAAGTTTTTGTTTTTAAACTCTTTTTGTGAATAGGAAAATCAATAAGCTCCACATTTGTTTTTAAACTCTTTTTGTGAATAGGAAAATCAATAAGCTCTACATTTGTTTTTAAACTCTTTTTGTGAATAGGAAAATCAATAAGCTCTACATTTGTTTTTAAACTCTTTTTGTGAAACTCTTTTTGTGAATAGGAAAATCAATAAGCTCTACATTTGTTTTTAAACTCTTTTTGTGAATAGGAAAATCAATAAGCTCTACATTTGTTTTTAAACTCTTTTTGTGAATAGGAAAATCAATAAGCTCTACATTTGTTTTTAAACTCTTTTTGTGAATAGGAAAATCAATAAGCTCTTCATTTGTTTTTTTAAACTCTAAATCTTTTCTGGATTAGGAAAATCAATAAGCTCTACATTTGTTTTTTAAACTCTTTTTGTGAATAGGAAAATCAATAAGCTCCACATTTGTTTTCTAAACTGTAAGTCCCTTTTGGAGCTTTGGAACTCAGAATTGAATGACCTAATTTTGTTAATATATAAGCCCTAAATATCAGCTAATTTCAAGCAGTGCAACCAGCACAGTAAAACGAGCAGTTCAACTAATTATTATTAATTACCAGAGAAACATTTTATACATTGCCCTAGGCGTGCAGTCAAAGCCTTTTATGTTTACAGTCGAAATTACATATTTTTCCCACCAACAAATATTTATAAAAAAAAATTTTAATAGTGAAGTTTTTTTTTACTCCCTCTGGTTAATGTTATGTCCGTTTCCATAGCAACGATTTAAATTTAACATTATACAAGTCTATTTCTTTCCAGTTGAAATTATATATTTTTCTCACCAGCCAATATTTAGAAAACCTTCATAAGTGAAGTTTGTTTTTACTTCAAACGATGTGTTATGTGAATTTTCCCATAACCCATTTAAATATAACAAGGTGTACAGTAGGTCTATTTCTCTACAGTTGAAATGCTATATTTTTCTCACCAGCCAATATTTACACAAATTAAAATGAACCATTTTGTTAATCTGTTTAATGTTACGTGCATTTTCCTATAAGCTATTTAAATTTTACATTATGTAAATCTGTTCCTTTATAAAGTAAGAATCCTTAACCATAAACATTATTTAATGTAATTTTTATCTCATTCTTTAATATGTCTAACTAAGATTTGTTTAAAATATACATCTCAAACTCCTAATGTGAACAGAGAGAAAGCAGATGCACTGCATTCAATGGGCTTCGATTAGTTTTACAATGTACAGTCGCCTATCATCATCATCATAATCATCATCTAGGCCCTAAGTGGGGATTCCCCCCCACCCCCAACCTCTCTCTCTCTCGGTTTTACGATACAGTAGTCTATCATTATGATCTTCATTATAATCATCATCAACATCACAATCTGGGCCCAAAGTAGGACTCTCTATTTCTCTCTCATTCCTCTTCTCTCTCTCTCTCTTTCTCTATCTCTCTCTCTCTATCTCTCTCCCTCTCTCTATCTCTCTCCTCCGCTAGTATCGATTGGTTAATCGGGTCGCCCCCCTCCCCTTTTTCGGGAGGAAAAGTATCCGGAGCATTATTAATGATGTCAGCGATAGGGGCGTTACGGTACCGCACTCATTGGAGGGCGCCTGCTGCTCCTGCTGCTGATGTTACTACTGCTCCTACTGCTGCTACTAGCTACTTCCTGTCAGGGGAATGGACTCCAACAAACACGAACCTACTCCCACAGAGAGAGAGAGAGAGAGAGAGAGAGAGAGAGAGAGAGGAGGAGGAGGAGGAGGAGGAGGAGGAGGAGGAGGAGGAGGAGGAGGAGAGAGAGAGGAGAGAGGAGGAGGAGGAGGAGGAGGAGGAGGAGGAGGAGGGAGGAGGAGGAGGAGGAGGAGGAGGAGGAGAGAGAGAGAGAGAGAGAGAGAGAGAGAGAGGAGGAGGGAGGAGGAGGAGGAGGAGGAGGAGGAGGAGGAGGAGGAGGAGGAGAGAGAGAGAGAGAGAGAGAGAGAGAGAGAGAGAGAGAGAGGGAAACATTAACAACGACTCCAACAATGGAACTATGACACGAGAGCTTTGTGTTTGATATAATGGTATTGGATTCGATTCTGACGATGGGAGGGAGGCTTATGGTAATGGGATTTAAGACTGCACCGCCACCACCGCTAAAGTTAGGAGGAGGAGGAGGGAGAAGGCCAAGAGGAGCCGGAGGTGGGAGAGGGGAGGAGGAGGAGGAGGAGGAGGAGGAGGAGGAGGAGGAGGAGGAGGAGGAGAGGAAGAGGGAGAGGACCAGGAAGAGAAAGCGGAGGAGGAGGGTCAGGAAGAGGGAGATGGCCAAAAGGAGGAAGAGAGAAAGGAAGAGGGAGAGGGCCAAAAGGAGGAGGAGGGAGAGGAAGAGGAGGAGGACCAAGGGAGGGAAAGGGAGGGGAGGAGGAGGAGGACGACCAAGGGAGGGAAAGGGAGAGGAAGAGGAGGAGGACCAAGGGAGGAAAGGGAGAGGAAGTGGAGGAGGACTAAGGGAGGGAAAGGGAGAGGAAGAGGAGGAGGACCAAGGGAGGGAAAGGGAGAGTAAGAGGGAGATGGCTAAAAGGAGGAGGAGGGTCAGGAAGAGGAAGATGTCCAACAGGAGGAGAGGGGAAGAGGAAGACTAAGATGACCAATAAGAGGAGGAGGAGGAGGAGGAGGAGGAGGGGATAAGAGGAAGATGGCCAATGGGAGGAGGAGAAAGAAGAGGGAGAAGCCCAATAAGATGAGGAGGAGGAAGAGGAAAAGGGAGAGGGTCACGAGGAGAGAGAGATGGAGAGGGAGAGAAAGAGGTAAATGGCCAAGAGGAGGGAGACGGAGAGGAAGAGGGTCAGGAAAAGGAGGAGGAAGAGGGAGATGGCCAATAAGAGGAGGAGAAGGAGAAGGGGAATAAGGGGGAGGAGGAGAGGGGAGAGGAAGCCAATAAGGGGAGGAGGAGGAGGGAGAGGGAGAGGCCAAGAATGCCAAGGAGGAGTGGAGGAGGGGGGAGGAGGAGAGGAGGAGGGAAGAAGGAGGCCAATAAGAGGAGGAGGAGGAGGAAGAGGAGGAGGAGGAGGAGGAGGGGGGAATGGGGAGGGAGAAGGCCAATAAGGGGAGGAGGAGGAAGAGGGAGAGGAAGAATGCCAATAAGTGGAGGAGGAGGATGAGGGAGAGGAAGAATGCCAATAAGTGGAGGAGGAGGATGAGGGAGTGGGAGAAGGCCGATAAGAGGAGGAGGAGGAGGAGGAGGAGGTCAGGAAGGGGAAGAGGAAGAGGGGAGAGGAGGAGGAGGAGGTCAGGAAGGGGAAGAGGAAGAGGGGAGAGGAGGAGGAGGTCAGGAAGGGGAAGAGGAAGAGGGGAGAGGAGGAGGATAGTCAAGCTAAGTGTAAAGCTTTCGATAACATAATAGGCCTACAAGCGATAAGGGAAGGGTGCTTGTGATGCCAAGAGATTCCGGGTAAATATGGTAAATGTGATCCAGGAGATTCGAGACGAGGAGGATAATAATTGACGAAGGATAGGAATTACGAGTTATTGATGATGGCGCCCAGACACTTCCCAAAATTAATCTGGGAACCGAGAAGGGCCTATAATGTATATATGGACCGTTTGGGACGAGTTGCGTGGTCCTTAATTTTAGGCGATTTTTCGTATATGCTTAGAGGATGGATAAATCATTATAATAATGACAGAAAGTGCTTAATAGAAGAGAGAGAGAGAGAGAGAGAGAGAGAGAGAGAGAGAGAGAGAGAGACGTGGATATTTTATAAATGGTTTCACTCTAGGAGGAGTGAAGATTACCTCGTCTGTTGCTTCTCTCTCTCTCTCCCTCTCTCTTTACCTCAGTACCGACCCACAGTAGCCGACTGAAAACTAGGTAAATAGATCCCTACTTGGATTTAGGGAACGGCCCCAAAACATCCCACCTCGTCCGGTTCAAAAATTGAATCCCGATCATTCAATACGTGAGCCGAGTGTGCTAAGAGAGAGAGAGAGAGAGAGAGAGAGAGAGAGAGAGAGAGAGAGAGAGAATCTATTTTCAGGAGAAACTTTATGCACGACTGAAAGAACCTTCAAGAATTGAAGAGGGATAGTATTTTACGCAAACAGAAAGCGAGTAATATCGCCATCATTAGTCAAATTACTGAAACACTGAAAGCATCAATCAAACACTGAATGAAGTAATACTCCCAACGGCATAATATTCTAGGCATACTCAAAGCATAGAGCTCAACATCCCAAGATGCTTTACGGGTGAGCATGTCACAAAGCATCTAAACTTTACAAGGGAGCAGCGTCACAAAAAGACTAATTATTAATCAACTGGAATTGGAATATAGAATCTAAACCAAAGGCCAAGCGCTGCGACCTACGAGGTCATTCAGCCCTGAACGGGAGATTGAGAGTAAAGAAGGGTCCGAACGGTGTAACAGGAGGAAAACCGCAGTTGCACTATGAAACAATTGCTAGGAGAGGGTTGAGGAAAGTAAGATGGAAGGAAGAGAATGCGAACGGAGGTAGCAGTGAAAGGAACGAAAGGGTTGCAACTAGGGGCCTAAGGAAGGGACGCTGCAAAGAACCTTAAGTAATGCCTACAGTGTACCGCATGAGGTGCACTGGTGGCACTACCCCCTACCGAGAATTACTGATCAAGTAATTAATTACTCTTCGATTGTTATTATAGTGATCATTATCATCATTATCACCTGGTTATTAACTGAAGTTAATAAAATTATTATCTATATAATTTAGGCTGTCAAGCCAAGCACTGGGGCACTTTGGGCCAATAAGAGCTTATGACAGAGAAAATGGGGAGTTGGAGTGGTTGGACAGCAAGATAAAGCGATCCAGAAAATAAAGGAGATGAAGTAAAAGAATCTAAAGGTGGAACTGGGAGAATACTTTACAGTTTACACTAAAAAGTAATAGTTAGAGAGGTTGACAGCAAGATTGAAGGAAGGAAGGGGGAATGGAGGTAAAGTAAAAGGCTAAACAGTGGATACAGCTAGGGGCCGAAGAGACGCCGCAAACACTCTTTAATAATGCCTACAGTGCACCACGTGAGTGCACTAACGGCACTACCCCCATGCGGGATTTAAGTTAATATGACATTCTTATGGTGAGTGATAGCCATTTATCACTCTGACAAATAACAAGGTATACAAGTAAAAAATGTGCCAAAGTTTCTTTGGCGCAATCGAGTTTTCTGTACATCGTATAATCAAGGCCACCGAAAATAGATCTATCTTTCGGTGGTCTCGGCAATGCTGTATGAACCGCGGCCCATAAAACTTTAACCACGGCCTGATGGTGGCTTATCCTATATCGTTGTCAGTAGCATGATTATGGCTAACTTTAACCTTAAATAAAATAAAAAAAACCCACTGGGCTAGAGGGCTGCAATTTGGTATGTTTGACGATTGGAGGATGGATGATCAGCATACCAATTTGCAGCCCTCTAGCCTCAGTAGTTTTTAAGATAAGAGGGCAGGCAGAAAAAAGCCGGCACAATAGTTTTCTTTCACAGAAAACTAAAAATAGTATGACATCAAAATCTCACAGAATTCTATTTTAAAATGATTAAGTCTAGTAGTTTTAAAAATATTTACATGACAGTACTAAAAATCCAAGTTTGCAAAGACAGCGATAAAGTCAGGAAAAAAAATTGAAACCAAAGCCATTCTAAAATCATATTTCTAAGTCAAAACAAAATATTAACATCAACCATTCTAAAATACGATTTCTCAGTTCCAGCGACAGGCGGAAGGACAGGTAGACAGACACCCCCTACCCACCCCTACCCCCTCCATCACTCAGCAGTTGAGACGGGTTTCAGCGCACAAACAGAAAGCAACTGAACAAAATGGACCGAGAGTAAGAGACAAAAAAAAAAAAAAGCGTCAACAGAACGAGGAGTTTATGTTGATTCTGCAAATACGAGTGAAGATGGAATTTTTGGGCCGTTTCGAGAAAACGGTGAAGAAAAAATGTTTCTAACTGTTACTCGTAATGGAATGGACAGTTCTTATGTTCTTTATGTTTAATTAAATATATATATATATATATATATATATATATATATATATATATATATATATATTTATATATATAAATATATACATATATTATATATGTACACATATATACATACATATATATATATACATATATATATATATATATATATATATATATATATATATATATATATATATATATATATATACATATATATATTATATGTGTGCATGTATATATATATATATATATATATATATATATATATATATATATATATATATATATATGAATAAGTAAGAGTTGCTAGTAATAATAAAAAATGTAATATTTTAGCAATAAGTCTGAGATGAACGACGGTACTAAATATAACTATCAGAGATGCTATTAATCTCAATAGGTGGTTTTCAAAAAAAAAAAAAATTTTAAAGGTTCCTTCATGAGAATATTATATCACATTACTATTCAATCACGAATGCTGTCAATTTAGACGAAAAATTGCATTTACTCTAACAGCAATAGAAACGCGACTTGAATCACCAGTTAAAACAATTATTGTCTTAAACGAACAATCGTTACGAAATAAACCTTTTTTATGATTCTGAAAATAACACAAATAAAGTACTTTCCCTGTTTTCATTAAATTTAGTTCCCCAATTATCCTACTTTAAGCAGACACCACTTGAGTCTACCGTGGAACAAACAGTCCTCTCTCTCCTAAATGAGAGAGAGAGAGAGAGAGAGAGAGAGAGAGAGAGAGAGAGAGACTATTTTAAGACGGCCACTTCTGGCTGGAGGGGGAAAAGTTCGGCTAAGATGTGACAGAGAAGTGAAATACACACTGGCGTATTTGTACAGAAAGGAAGATTTTTTTTTTTTTTTTTAAGACGGCAGAGTAAGGGACGGGAGGTAAATTACGCTGATGGTAACAGGCCATAAAAACAGCGACAGACTTTCTAGGATGCCTCTTTAGTGCAAGGGAAGAAGAGAGGAGCTTTTGAAGTTGTTGCAGTAGTAGTAGTGGTAGCCGGGATTCGCCTTTGAAACGGCTCCACAAAGATAGCGACTTTTTCCTCCTCCGCTGTGAGATTACCCGTCTTGCTAAATATAGCGAATTCAGCGCATGTGCGTCACTTGCATGGCGATATCAGAAGGTGCTTTGTGTTACCTTTCCTGATGTTTATCGTATATAGTGGATGTCTTAGTCCAATATTAGCCTCTGTGCATGTTTTGTGATTAAATACAAATAGTTTTTTTTAAATTTAGGCTATCAAGCAACTTACAGGGGCACTTTCGGCCATTTAGTCTACTAGACAGTGAAAAGAGGGAATTGGAGGGTTGGACAGTAAAGACTGAAGATAGTTAGCTGCAACTGAGGTCAAGCAAAAGGCTAAAAGTGTTTGCTACTAGGGGCCGAAGGGACGCCGCAAACACCCTTTAGTAATGCTTACAATGCATCAAGTGAGGTGCACTGCACTAACCCCATACGGAGATTAATTACAAGTGTCAACTTCAAAAGATTTAGAATTAGTGTTACCTATTAAGTTCCTGGAATGGAATGGAATACAAAATTCCGGCCAAAGGCCAAGAATTGAACTGAACTGAATATTGAATTTAGGCCAAAGGCCAAGCGCTGGGACTTGTGAGGTGATTCAGCGCCGAAACTGAAATTGACAGTAAAAGGTTCGAAAGGTGTAACAGGAGGAAAACCTCGCAGTTGCACTGTGAATCAATTGTTAGGAGAGGGTGGAAAGTAAGATGGGAGAGAGAATATGAAGGGAGGCACAGTAAAAGGAATGAAAGAGGTTGCAGCTAAGGGCCGAATGCACGCTGCAAAGAACCTCAAGTAATCCTACAGTGCACCGCATGAGGTGCACTGATGACACTACCGCCCTATGGGGCAAAGGTAAAGAGCTATTAAATTGTTGATAAGGGAATTACCAAACTGAATACGACAGCAATGTTGGTAAATAAATTCCCTGTCCCACGGCGCAATATTTCGTGAATATACACATCTGCTAATTCTGTCATTCGAAGGTTCGTCAACTCATTTTCCCCTCCTCTTGTTATTTCTGCGCTAAAAAAAAGAAAGAAGCAGCAAGAAGGACGGCGGATTAAGGTCAGCCATTCCGAAAATGTTTGCAGAGCAATTTCTCTCTCCTTGCCGTCCCCGTGATTTATTTCCCCTTGTGCAATTGTTTGCTCTGCCATTACTCTTCTTCTTCTTCTTCTCCTGGCTGTTTTGCTCAATTACCACTGATGAAATGGAAAGGAAGCTGTTTTTGGCCATAATTCCCTCCACCCACCTACCGTCACAGGGCGTAATGGTTCAAAATTGTCATCGTTTAAGAAAATTCGCGAATCATGTTCTGTTTGACCAATTTATGTATCGAAATTTATGTAAATTTTAGTTGATTTCATGAAGTTCAGGCTGCCAGGACAAGCACTAGGGAACTTTCGGCCATTCAGTGCTGAAGACAGTGAAAAGAGGGAGTTGGAGTGGTTGGACATCAGCAAGATAAAGGGTCATTTCTCTTATATATATGTATATGGCATCTCTAATATTCATTGGCCTCTTTTTCTTATTTATTATTATTTTAAAGCCCAAAATTCCAAGGTTTCCTTGTCTGAAAGAGTGAGAGGTTCCTACCACAAAAATTCACAAGTTTCTTAGCACGGTAGTTTTCAGGTTAACAGCGCTTGGAAAACGTCACGGAGGAACTGACTGGCAAGAGTAGCAGATGAAGCTTTGTAGGAAGGTAGGAATATAGTGCTTAGGCCAAAGGCCAAGCACTGGGACCTATGAGGTCATTCAACGCTGGAAAGGAAATTGAGAGTAGGTAGGTTTGAAAGGTATAACAGGAGGAAAACCTCGCTGCTGCACTTTTAAATAATTGTTAGGAGAGGGTAGATAGCAAGATGGAAGAAAGATATGAATGGACGTACAATAAAAGGAACGAAAGGGGTTGCAGCTAGGGGCCGAAGGGACGCTGCAAAGAACCTTAAGTAATCCCTACAGTGCACCGCATGAGGGGTACTGACGGCACCACCCCCTTACGGGGGACATGAAAATACGATTGGCTCGACTTACGAACACAGCATTGACACTCGAAAGCTACGAATATGAATGCAGTATGAAGACAAAATTCACAACGTTGTTGAAGGGTTATCAAAATATACGACGCCCATTTCCGCGAGATTGAAAACGCTCCCGTCATGAAAATACGATTGGCTCTACTTCGGAACACAGCATCGACACTCGAAAGCTACGATTATGAACGGCGTAAAAACATGATAACATGATTGCCCGATTGTAAAGAAGCGATGAACGTCTCATAAAAAGAAGGATACCGGGTCGAGGAGGTTCAGGAACCTCTCTCGTCCTCTCTCCCCTGCATCGGAACGCATTAAAACGAAAATGAACGAGCGTTGGCCCCGCGTCCCTCAATTCTGTACCTGGCCATCCTTCAGTTTTATGACCCATATCTTTCACTTCCGTATCTTTCGCTCTCGCCCCGTTTTCAGCGCTGGAAACTAATTATCAAGGTTCTTTGGGAGTTCCTAAGTGGTAAGCTCTCTCTCTTTCTTTCTTTCTCCCTCTGAGTTATCTCGACAGGTTGCTCCTCCTCCTTCTATGCCTCCTCTTCTTACTTCTCTACCTCATCCTACTTCTCTACGTCATCCTCCTTCTCTACGTCATCCTCCTTCTCTACCTCATTATCCTTCTCTTCCTCCTCTTCCACCTCATCCTCCGTCTCCTTCCCCTCCTCCTTCTATTCCTCCTCCTCCTCCTCCTCTTCCTATTCCTCCTCCTCCTCCTCCTCCTCCTTCTATTCCTCCTCCTCTTTCGGTAGCCGTAATCATTTTATAAGGCGCTGCAGAGGGAGATTGGGCGTGACACCTTGTCAAATCCATTCCTGATAGCGCCAGCGCTAATTGGAGATGAGGGGAATTGAAGATAATTTTTTAAGGGGGGAAGAGGGGGTGGGGTTGATATGCACGAAGGCTCCTTTCGGGATATTTATGTAACAGAGTGAAATTTCGAAATCTATAATTATAGGCATCTGATAAATAATCTGATAAATCAGGCAGAATAATCATAGGTGCCTGATAAGTAATCTGATAAATAAAGCAGAATAATTATAGGTATGATAAATAATCTGATAAATAAAGCAGACTTATGAAATTATTTTAAATAGGGGGCACACATTCGATTTTTCACCTTTTCATAAACATACGTATTCTGGTCCATGGAACCTTGCTTTGCTAAATCCTTTAGTGTTGGCATAAGTGGTATGTTGAAATTAATGTATTTATATATAAACATTATATATATTATATAAATATATATACATATATTTATATATATACATATTAATACATACATATATATATATATATATATATATATATATATTATATATATACATATTAATACATACATATATATATATATATATATATATATATATATATATATATATATATATATACATATACTACTAGAAAACCCAACCAAAAGAAGCAGCTCAAAAGCCCCTAAATAAAATAATCATAGCCATTTGGCAATGGCAGTAATACCCAAAGGCCAACCACCGGAACTCTAGTTCGACACTAAAACCGGAATAAAAAATGCAAGATGGCGACCGGAAGTGGAATGATTGCCGGAACTCGTGCATGCGGATCTGCATGATTCCCAATTCTGTACCATACTGCAAAATATCTAAGTTCTAACAGCATTTAGATGCCTGTTCTAAAGGGCTGAGTAAGTGGTAATAATAGAAATTACCCGTCAGTAATAAAAAATAATAATAATAATAATAATAGTAATACTAATAATAATAACTTATTATTTACTTTAAATATATTTTTTAATAACTTTCTTTATGACCTATACCTTATCTTTCCATTATCTTATCGAATTGAATATCGAATTTAGGCCAAAGGCCAAGCACTGGGACCAACGAGGTCATTCAGTGATGAAACGGAAATTGGCAGGAGAAAGTTTGAAAGGTGCAAAAGGAAGAAAAGCTCGCAGTTGCACTAGGAATCAAATGTTAGAATAGGGTAGAAAGTAAGATGGAAGAAAGAGAATATGAAAAGAGGTACAGTAAAAGGAACAAAAAGGGTTGCAGCTATTGGCCTAAGGAAGGCATGCTGCAAAGAACCTTAAGTAATGCCTACAGTGCAACGCATGAGGTGCACTGACGGCACTAACCCCCTACGGGGTCAATTGTCTTATCATGAATCCCTTATCAATCGAAAGTTGAAATTCTTTAAACTACCAGTTACATAAAATGGTTACAAGTAATCTGTACCTCAATAGTCGAACCTCCGTTTCTAAATAAGTGTTGCATACCATATCACACGCATTCAAAAAATAAAAACCATCGTGATTCCCGAGTGGTATTGAGTCTTTTTATCTATACAAACTGAAATTCTACTGGGCATCTTTGCTAAATACCCGCTCTAAGGCAGAGCTTCAAGAAGTGGTACGGTCGTTAAGGTACCCGCTAATTGGAATTTCGTCTTACGTATGCGTGACACGAGAGAGAGAGAGAGAGAGAGAGAGAGAGAGAGAGAGAGAGAGAGAGAGAGATTTATTGTTACTAAAACTGACATCACAACAGCTAGGTTCCCGACGCAGAGAGAGAGAGAGAGAGAGAGAGAGAGAGAGAGAGACTGACTGATTGTTATTAAAACTGGCATCACAACAGCTAGGTTATTGACGCCGAGAGAGAGAGAGAGAGAGAGAGAGAGAGAGAGAGAGAGAGAGAGAGAGAGATTGATTATGTTACTAAAACTGGCATCACAACAGCTAGGTTCCCGACGCAGAGAGAGAGAGAGAGAGAGAGAGAGAGAGAGAGAGAGAAAATGTGTCTGTCGGTTTGGGAATAAGATTTTGGCAATTTCGGTCCTAAACTCGATTTCATATTCCCGAGGTGACTCTGGTAATAAAAATCTTTATAAAAATGTAAAATAAATAAATAAATACTGGGGAAAATCAAGACGTTTCAGACATACAGTAAGTATTCTGGTCAAGTATTAAAAACTGATAAAAAAAAACAACCTACATTGGCGTAGTTTGGTGATCTTGAAATTTGTCAAAGGTTTTCGTGTTTTCCAGGCATCAATGCTAATAAAATACAAATGCACCAGGATGATGTATATTATTATCAATCACTGACAACCCTTATCCAATATGTATATGGTGGTTTTTATACATAAAAACAAATTTAAAAGACACACTAATAAAAGTGTGAAGCCAAAACAGCCACTATGCTTGTCAAGTATGTATTAAGCAGTTTACGAACACTATTTATGAAAATTAGGGTACAAAGCCTAGCATTAGGGCATAAGCAAGTGCTTAAGACAGTGAAAACAGTGACTAGTAGTGGTTGGACAGCAAGTTACGAAAAAGGAAGCGGAAATGGAGGTACAGTCAAAGGAATGAAAGTGGGTGCAGCTAGGAGCCGAAGGAACGCAAACAACATTCAGCAATGCCTACGGTGCACCACGTGACGTATACAGACGGCGCTAACACCCCCATGGGCATTTTAAGAGAACGTCAGTTGGACAAAGCACTAACTCACTCACTCTCTCCACAGACCAGAACGAACGGCTAAGGAGCTCAAACTCATCAAAAATTCCATAAAACGACGCCCTCCCCCACCGCCGTCTCGGTTGCGGTAAGCGCATTTGAAAATTCCCTCCGAAGAACCGCCCCCTTCCCCCTCCACTACTTCCTCGGCAGATCAGTGTCTCTGGAAGTGTTGTAATCCTCGAGAGATCTTCGTACGATAAGAAACTTTGTGACGCTATTAAAAGAGAACTAGCGGAGCCTCATTATCAGGGAGTATTGTTTCCCGATGAATATTGTGAGGACACTCGGCCATAATTTGTCGTCGGTGTTGCCAGACGACGATTCTTGTGTTTTTGGGTGTAATATGGAACTGGAATTGGAACTGAATTGAATTGAACTGAATATACAGTTTAGGTCATTCAGCGCTGGAAAGGAAACTGAGAGTAGGTAGGTCTGAAAGGTGTAACAGGAGGAAAACTCGCAGCTCCACTGAAATATTTGTTGAGAGGGTGGATAACGAGAAGAAGAAAAATAATATGAATGGAGGTACAGTAAAAGGAATGAAAGGGGTTGCAGCTAGGAGCCGAAGGGACGCTGCAATGAACCTTTGGCAATGCCTATAGTGCACCCCGTGAGGTGCACTGACGGCACTAGCCCCCTACGGGGGACTGGAATTTTTATACAGGATTTAGGACAAAGGACGACCGATGGTACTTCTGAGGTCAATCAGACCTGAAAGTGAAATTGAAGGTGTAAAGCTGCGTCCACACGATCGAGCTTCGTTCGACGAACTTTGTCCGATGTGACGCCAGAAGCGGAGAAACAGCGAGCAAAGTCAGAACTTTGCCCGCTTCTGACGTCACACCGGACAAAGTTCGTCGAAAAGCTCGATCGTGGACAAAAGCAGAAAACCTCAAAGCATTGCGCTACGAAACAACTGTTAGGAGAGGGTTGAGGAAAGTAAGATGGAAGACAGAGAATATGAACGGAGGTGGAGTAAAAGGAATGCAAGGGGCTGCAGCTAGGTGCCGATGGGACGCTGCACCTTGAATAATGTCTACAGTGCACCGCGCGAGGTGCAAAGCCGGCAGTATTCCCCTTACGGAGTACACCTCTGAGTTTTTGGGTGTGATGTGATGATTTAAAATAAAAGTACTTCATGTTGCTCCCCTGTCTCGCTTTTATATCGAGAAAAGTTATGGGGAGGGAAGATACAATTCCTTAATTATGTAACAGCTTGTACCGTAAATATTATTTTTACAGTGACAGCATAATGAAAAGCACCATCTACGTCAATTCACTATGAAAACAGTGAAAGAATTTTACTTTTAAACTGCCATTAATTCATCCTCAAGATCTGATTATGGCACCTTCACATAACCAAATTACCAAATTTTACATCCCCCGCCGTCTACAACCTTACGAACACAATACTCGATAATAGACCAATTATCTACAAATCAAATCAATTCTTTGCTCATTCTCCATATCCACGCACACAGTGACGCTTTACAAACACACACACACACAAACGTCTGATGTTTTCCTTTGCTCATTCAGACGTCAACTGGAGCAGATGAAACGCGGCCACAGAACGACGGATTTTCACATCAAAGTGGATTTCCCGTCATACAAACCAAAGGCAAATGTCGAGTGGTGGTGGTTCTGGCGGACTTCAAATGCAAATATAATCTCTGAGGACATGCAAATATATATATACACACCTGACCGATTTGTTCCTTTGCCTTTCTCAGGTTTTCTGAGACTGCAAATATATTTGTGCGTTTCTTAAGAGCATTTTCTGGGTCGGTTTTCCATAACGTGTGCTTGTGTATAAGTCAAACGAAGAGAGAGAGAGAGAGAGAGAGAGAGAGAGAGAGAGAGAGACTATGAATACTGAAAGAATGTCTCATGAATACTGAGAGAGAGAGAGAGAGAGAGAGAGAGAGAGAGAGAGAGAGAGACTCATGAAACTCCGTACGTTTGCACAACATATACCACTGTGCAATGTATTCAAAAGGTTATTTCAAATTCCCTCGCTTTCTTTGAGGGTGCGAAGCACTAACAGCAAAAAGACTCCCTTATTTCGACACAAGTGTAAAGTATTTTTCATAATTGGCGAAAAATATTGCAGGATCATACACCTTTGTCATAAATGGCCAAATTCCTCTCAAGATTTTATTGCCACGGAAACACGGTAGAATTTAGTTATTATCCAATTGACAAGGCATAATGGCCTGTCCACACTAGCGGGCATGGCCGACGGGCACTTCCAGATGTTTATATTTTCTCGCGCTTCTGTCTCCATACTCGGTCGATAAGTTCAGTGGAATGGGTTATGGGAAGTGTTTGCCCGTCGGGCAGTGCCCGCTAGTGTCGACAGGGCTATAGAAAACACGAACTGTACTAATCGAATTAATATAAGCACGGTAGCAATACAGTAGATACACGTTCAAATATTTTTATTAGCAAACCACACAATACCTGCTATAACCCTGTTTAGTTACCTGTAGAACCGATGGTTCCCACAACTTCTAAACCATTTCTATGCCTTCCTGCTTCTCACATTTGTGAAACCTGCTATAACCTTGATCAGTTACCTGTAGATCAAACGTTTCCACAACTTCTACACCATCGCTGTGCTTTTCCTCCTTTCTCGCAATACCTGCTACGTCCCTGTTTAGTTACCTGCAGAACAGATGGTTTCCACAACTTTTAAACCACTGCTGTATTTTTTGTCTTTCTCCCAAATTGCTTCCGTTAAAGTTGGTTTTCTTGGCAAGCGCTTCACCACTCAATGGACCTTTCGTCAGAAGTTGTTCTTGACAGACTCTTCTACCACCACTTGGACCTGCCGAGAGTCCTCAAGGTCATCATATTTCCAAGACATGATTTCTGCATTATTACCAAACAACTCTGTTCCTATCTTACATTCTGACAAACTCATCCAGTCAGTGGTGTGCCAAGTATTGTATAAATAGACTGAAGTTAAGCTTCCTAGTTCTTCGTACATTACAATCCCACTTTCATTCGGGTAATGGCTGATGGCCAAGTTCCCTTAAACTGATAAAGAATTAGTAAAACCCCTACCACTATTTTCCATTATTGTAATAAAAAAACTTTACCAACTTACTTTAAAATGTTAATCTAACTTTAACATGAATTATATAGGAATTCATCAGATGGGATTCGTTCTCTCAAACAAGGCTACGAGCTGAATTAAACACCACCTTAAAACTCCACCACTGACCGTTCTAAGTTTGACCCATAGTCTTTTGCCCTCAAATTTTCGGGACATCTCTCAGTTCCAAGCCATGCAGCAATTACCTCTGCACTATTGAATTTTATCTAATGTTCAAGAACCTGCATATTTTTACTTACAAGCTGTTTAATTTTAACACTGGAATATTCCTTTATTTTATTCTCAGTAAGCAAAGATTATCAAACGGATATTTAAACTAATTTACTTAATCACATCAGGAGCAGTGTGGTATGTTACTAAAGGTCCCTAAATCTGTTACTAAAGGTTCATAAATCTATTTCCAAGAGACTAGAGCATTTATACTTTGGCTGTTCTGCTTCCCTTGACAAAGTCTGCAATACTTACGGTCCCTTGACAAACTCAATGTAACCACTAGCATAACGTTTATCTAGGAATTAAGGTTTAATAGATTAAACCAAACTGTGCTCCGGTCAAAACATTACTACAAATTAAGAGCCAAATTACATAATTCCAGACATCCTTTCGATGTCAAAAAACTGAAGTCTTCAACCCCAACGTTACATCTTGGGAGGGAAAAAAAATATATGAATTAACACTTCAATTGCAAATGACCTGAAATCTTCAACCAAAAAGTTACATCCTACTAAAAAAACAAAAACAAGACATTTTAATTTTATTCTTAGCAGTTACATCAGGATCCGGTAGCGTTTGACAAAACGTTGCTAGTTCCGCAGTTATCAAGTTAGAACAAGTGAATCCCATCAAAAATAATATACAATGAAGATAAACAACTCCTCCAATGACAGTCTGCATAACAAGGCTCTACAACACTTAAGAATGCAGGCTTCAGATTAAGTAAAATTTCCTCAACAGAGCCAAGTTGGTCTTATTCAATCTGCCCGCTATTTGCCCGCTATTTGAACAGCAGACCTGCACTTTGAGTTACATAGACGAGACATCTGGAATAGAATCAAGTATTAGTTTCGAGGTACTGACATTTCTGCAAAACTGAACTAGGGTTAAATAATCCCCAATGACACTGCTCCTGATGAAAGTCAAAATTACTTTGCCATTATACTTACTTGAATGGTAAGCTATTTTACTTTAACAAATATTTACACTCTTTAATAAAAGCAAACAACCGAGAGATACCCTGTTACTAGAAAAATTAACTTAAAATGACTACTTCAGAGTATGAATCACTTCCATTATACAATCTTTCAAGGTAAAACAAATACACTTAGGCTTAATAATTTATCCGAAACAAACTTCAAAATTAATTAACTTAAGACTGATAATTTGTGCTTTAAGTTACTTCAGCTTTATACAAGTTACTTGTTTAAACCTTTAAATTAAGTTTAATATCAAGCAAGAGTTTAGCATTACAGTATTTGATGAAATTAAACTTTAGCAAGTTACTTTAATCCAAGGAACTGACATTCACTTAAACTAGTAATACTTTATTAAACTCACCATAATTTAAGTTTGGTAATAAAAAATAAAAATAAAAAAAAAAAAGCAAGCCCCCTCCTGACGTACGGCAGACGTCAGGAAGGCCTCCCCCGACAGGGGCCCCGCCCCTGAGGGGGGAGGAGTAGCTTGCGAAGTGGTTTGAAAGAGAAAATTAAGAACGTTAACTAACCTCTTATCGCGATGAAATATACGTTACCCATATCCGTGTAAAGGAATTGAACTTCGAACCGTCACGACTCATCACAAACGAACAGATTTCGCCAAGCCTGAAAACGAACGACACAGAAATAAAAATTAAGGATCCATGGACAACAAGTACAAAGTAAACTAAAATATGTAAATTACTTAGTATAGCAACAACTATCAATTACGCAGTAAAGGAAAAACTATCATTTACAGTACACAGATTGGAAAATACGATACGCTAAAAAATTTTACATTGTAAAAAATAATGAAAATATTAAAAGAAAAACTCTATAATCTGGAAGTTAAAAATGCAGTATCGGAAAAACAATTACAATGTAAAAACGTGCAAAACACAAAGCACTATAGGAAAACCCTATCAACAGCAATTTAAAAACCGTAAAACAAAGCACTATAGGAAAACATTATTTACAAAGTAAAAATTACAAAAAGCAAGACAGGAAAATCATTAATTACAATTCAAAAACTAAAACGTAAAAAAGCTCTAACAATGTAAATTAAAATGTAAAATAAGGGAAACTATTTCAAGTTGAAACACTGTATAACAAAGTAATCCACGAAAAAATTATCAAAAAAACTATAAAATACAAAACTACTTCACGAAACTTAAAACATTAAAAATCTCACAAAGACCTACCTCCCACAAACAACATCTCGCGTAAGCGCGAGCACAACTTCCAAGACGATGAGAGCCAGCAAGAATGCCACCAACGAGTTCAACTACTCTTCTGGCGACTCTCTTGAGTTTTTGGACGGAAGAAGACCCGAAACTCCGATGCCAAGGACCCTAAAGGTACAGCTAGGCAGACCAACTGGTAAACTATAGAATTATTGACATTTCGACTGTTAACCGCTGCTAAGAAGTTTAGTTTACCGAACCACTTAAAACTATTTTCAGATTACTTATCACGCAAATTCTAATTATTAATAATCGAAATAAGTGATTTTAGTCTCCGTCGTTTCCAAAGTGAAATTAACGCTTGGGTAATAACCACTGCTAAGAAATTAATCATTTTCAGAAAATTTATCACGACAATTTAATTATCAATCGAAATAATAAGTGGTCTTAGGCTTTGTTACACATTAATCTTTGCAGTGAGCGAGCAATTGTTGGCTTCGCTATCGAACTGTTTTGAGTAATACCGCAGCAGCATATGCCTTTATGTTATGCTTCTATTATTGGTGTTAATGAATAAAGAAGATAAAATGTCTAGAAGAATACGAACCCATTAAATATTGAAGTACCTATGCCGCACACTCTTTTCTCTCTCTCTCTCTCTCTCTCTCTCTCTCTCTCTCTCTCTCTCTCTCTCTCTCTCTCTCTCTCTCTATATATATATATATATATATATATATATATATATATATATATATATATGTGTGTGTGTGTGTGTGTATATGTATATATATATATATATATATATATATATATATATATATATATATATATATATATATATATTGAACCGAACAGTATATTCAATATATATTTTTTCCTTGTGATGAAACGTCGTCGTCCAGTCAGGGGTCAGCCTTTCTAACAACTAACCCCGATATATGTATGCAAAATGAAAGGACCTGTTATAAGGACTTGCTGTCTCGACTGTATCTCATAATACCGTAATTTTTTTAAATAAATGAGTATACAGGAGAATTTTGTATATATATATTTATGTATATATAAGAATATTTTTGTCACATACACCTTGGCATCTTTTATATGCGCAAATATCCAGCCACAAATGTCGCTTAATATCCAATTCGCTCTACCTCGAAAATAATTTACACCCAGGGGGAACTACACCTGATAATCAGCTATATTGGATATTAAACGATATTTGTGGCGTAACATTTGTGAATATATGCATGTGTGTGTGTGTGTGTGTGTGTGTGTGTGTGTGTGTGTGTGTGTGTGTGTGTGTGTGTGTGGTACTCCCAGACTGCATACTGTACAGCATTCTCTTTGAAACCAGGATGCGGAATTTCATCAAAACTTCAATTTAAATCCTTCCTTTCCTGTGCATATTATTATGTCTTGATGCGGGAAAAATGGACTCAGGTTTTATTGTGGGGTTTTCTTTGCCTCCTAGGGAAAGGATTCGTAATTGAAATGAAACTCAATAAGAAAAGCATGCATTCAAGTAAAGGAAACAGCTTTGTTCATCTTTTTTTTCATTAAGGGTATTTCAATAGACTTCTACGTACGCACAAACAAACACACACACACACACACACACACACATATATATATATATATATATATATATATATATATATATATATATATATATATATATATATATATATATATATATATATATATATATATATATATATATATATATAATGTCCCACGTTTTTCAACATTTTGTGCGCTCCTGGAGGAGGGCATGTTGGAAAAATTGGCCCCCTTAGTTTTTATCCGCTTGTATACAAACGTTATGTGGATGATACATTTGTTCTTTTCAGATCTACTTCTCATGCAGATCCATTTCTCTCGTACATTATCGAAACACACCCCAATATTAAATTCACGTCAGAGAGAGAAGAAAATTATCAACTGCCTTCTTTGGATGGCCTAATATTTGGACACATAACGATAGTTTTAATACTTCTGTTTTTAGAAAAAAAGACTTTTATGTGCTTGAGTTCAAATTTCAATATTCTTGCTTTTATAATTTTAAACTTAATTCAGTTTTCATTCTCCTCCACAGGGCTTATTCTTTAACCTCGCCATGGGAATCATACCATAAAGAGATATCGTTTTTACATAAATCTTTCACCGACAACTGGTTTCCATTTCATAATTCCTATGGATACTGCAAAAATTTCCTAAACACGAAATCATCCGATTCCCTTGTTATTTATGCCAGTATGCCATAAATCTAAGACGATGAATTTAGAAAAAAACATTAAGTCTGCAATATGAAAACATTTTAACATGTTACAAGTCATTCTTATTCCAAAAAAAAAAAAAACAAACCTTTACAATAGGGGCGCTTTTAAGTTTTAGTTTTCTGTAAAAGAAAACTTTTGCGATGGCTCTGTCTGTCCGTCCGCACTTTTTCTGTCCGCCCTTAGATCTTAAAAACTACTGAGGCTAGAGGACTGCAAATTGGTATGTTGATCATCTACCCTCCAGTCATCAAACACACCAAATTGCAGCCCTCTAGCCTCAGTAGTTTTTATTTTAAGGTTAAAGTTAGTCATGATCGTGCGTCTGGCACCACTATAGATGCAACAACATAGGCCACCACCAGGCCGTGGCTGAAAGTTTCATGGGCCGCGGCTGAAAGTTTCATGGGCCGCGGCTGAGAGTTTCATGGGCCGTGGCTGAGAGTTTCATACAGCATCATACGCTGAACAGAAAACTCGACTGCGCCGAAGAAACCTTGGCGCATTTTTTACTTGTTAAATTGAAAGATAGACTCTGCCCATAATGCGATCTTCAGCCGTGTATAAATATTTACTTGCCCCAAATGTAATTCGGGGACATACATGGGATCGACTAAACGATTGCTGAGGGTCAGGGCTGATTCACACAGAGGTGTAGCCATCGCACTGGTTGCAGACTGTCCAATCCTGAATTTTCCAACATCAGAAATCATGCAAAAAAAATATATATCGAATACTCTGACAAGCTGTTTGCATGAACTGGTCATTTTAGAATCGTTATTTATCAAGCAGTTAGTGCCCAAGTTGAACTCTCCCCTTTTTTAGTCATTCAGTCTTCAACTTTCGGTCTAACAGGTACTTTTTCCTGAAATTATTTTGCTTCTTAATGTACATTATGTAATATGTTGAGACCCTAAAATTTCATATTCCATGTATTTTAAAATTGTACCAACTCTCTCTCTTAGCCTTGAGAATGTAACAATGTCGTTACGAAACGAGTCGGCCTAATAAATGTACTACCTCTTCATGAACGACCTTCATTTCGTCACCCTTACCTGATGTGTTTTGTGGTCTGACTACACCAACATCTCTCTCTCTCTCTCTCTCTCTCTCTCTCTCTCTCTCTCTCTCTCTCTATATATATATATATATATATATATATATATATATATATATATATATATATATATATGTATATATATATATATACATATATATAGTGTAAAAGAAATATAGAAATATATATATATATATATATATATATATATATATATATATACTATACAGAGAGAGAGAGAGAAAAAAAAGAAAGAGAGAAGAAGAGAGCATATGGCTCTCTCCATTTCACAAGCTCCTCGAACTCTGAAGACGTTCAATCTCTCTAAGAGAGAGAGAGAGAGAGAGAGAGAGAGAGAGAGAGAGAGAGAGAGACTTCGGTCTGTGATGGCCTCATACGTTTGCATGTGCGCGTATTATATACTGCAAGTGTTTCGTACGTATATGGAACGTTTGTGTGTGTGTGTGTGTGTGCAGAAGAAAGATGTATCCTCCGCTTGGTTTACGGAGCGGAATGAAATATTATTCGGCTAACGTTGTGGACTGCCTTTCATTAAATTTATTACTTGATGCTAATTCTGACAAAGTAACATTTAATTCTGTGTTGAATGATGCTTAATTTACAGAGAATAATAATTTATAAATAATTGTAGTAAATAATCGTACAGTATGCTTACAAATTAAGGTTGCACCTACTTTATAATTATATATAGTATATATTATATATATACATATACATATACATATATATATATATATATATATATATATATATATATATATATATATATATATATATATATATATATGTAACGAGGACAGAATTAACACCCTTTTGAAGGTGTACGTAACGTGCTCAACGATCTTTAATCGTGAAAACGGAAGCGTATGAACGTTCGCTCACGGCAACACTTACATCTATTTTTCTCCTCTTTTCTCTCTCTCTCTCTCTCTCTCTCTCTCTCTCTCTCTCTCTCTCTCTCTCTCTCACCGTGTATCACCTCTCTCTCTCTCTCTCTCTGTGTATCACCTCTCTCTCTCTCTCATCGTTTTCCAAAGTTCACCCACCCGAATCTCTCTCATTCTCACCAAATCAATTAAATGGACTATTTAAAGAAACGCAATAGTTTCTACAAAAATAGGTTTATTATTCAAATAACCCAACAAGAAATGAATAAAACAAAGCAAAGATTAAAATGCATAATAAATGAATTATCGAGTTAGATAACTAAACTCTGAACTGCAAAACACTTCTGATTAAAGAAGTCTCACTATGGCTAATAGCCTGAAAATATCCAAACTCACACATACTCCCCAAATCAATAATTAGTCATGTCAAAACCAGTCTACTACATGTTGTTCGAAACAGTCCACACTGTCCACCGACATCTGTCCACAGACATCTGTCGGAAGAATTAAACATAATAGAAAACTCCCAAAAATATATGAAATGCAAAACACAATAATGGAAAGTGTAAAATGCATAGCCAAGATATGGCAAACGTAACATGACAAAATAATAATATGAAAGATGTATGAATATTCATATTAAATCTCCCACACCAGTTCAAAAGTTCATAATGATTAGAAAATCATGGTAAAAAATCACAAGTTCAATTTTCTCCCATAAAAACAGAGATTTCAAACGCTACCTTATCTGCCGATTCAAGCCTGGATCCTCTCAAAGCTACGTCTAGACAACTGCAGTTCTATCACGTTAATGAACGATCAAACTCACTTTTAGGGCAGATTTTGGCGTAATCTAGATCAAATTAACGCACGTACTCACGAATATACATAACACTTCGGAAGATCACCTGACTGGCAATATTGCTGAGGAATCAAACTATTTGTTGAACACAAAGATTTTACCTCGAGTCTCTCGACCTACTTCCATCTGACTCCATAAATTCTTTCATCACATCTTAAAGCATTGAAGCTATGAAATGCATATATGTGTCCTTTAAAATTGTAGCGGCCATCTTTTCTGAAATAGAGCTCGGCCACCACATAAGAGCGTCTCGCTCTCCTTAACGGCAAACTAAAACCAAAAGCATATGTATAAAACATAACAGAATAGGACTATGCTCAATTAGCAATGTCTACTGCACTGCAGCTTTAAGGACTGCTCTCATGACGCACTTCCAAAGTCACTGGGGTTGAGTTCTTAGAGCCTTTACATGTAATCTTACAAACACGAATAAGCTTTACTACTCCCACAACAAGAATTATCAGTAAAATAGCTATTAAGACAATTAAAATTGTCGGCATAATATATTCTTGATACTGGAACATCACGGAATCGTCAATGTCTTCCAACGGTGGAACCGTCATTGGCACCTTGGTTGTAGGTACCTCCACTGCAAATGCTCGTTATGCGTATGACGCATAATTATCTTCTCGGAACTGTTGAATACAGCACGGCTAAGTACGAGAAATTCCGTAGACAGGATTCTGCAGGATGAATCGAACTGCTCGGACCCTCGATGAACGAATGTCGTCGACTTGTTGCTCTGGCACATCATTGTAACTGCATACTCCTTGTAAAAACACAGCAGGAAGAGTACTGGTGGACTCAATGTGGTAATCTCGCAGGAACTGTCTAAAGTCACATTCTGTCGGAGTCTGTCTATGAACCAACGATAACTCACAACCACCCACAGACACAACTCGCAACTGGAAAACACTACTGTCACACACACACTTCTCTCTAACTAAAGTACAACTCGTCTTACAATCAACTCCCGAACCTTGACATCGATCTCCCAAAAATGAACATGGTCTCTACTCTATCCCATGTCACTACTGAGTCTCCCAAAAACACTCGAAAAGGTCTAATAACAAAAAAAAGTTTCATGTTACTGAACCAAACAAAACTACTAATGCAAAAATCAAACACTCACAATGTGAACTAATTCCAAGTTTGTATCTCAGAATAATCACAGTCAACTCACTATTAAGCACAATAACTCTACGGAACTCACTCACAAAAAAAAATTCTATCCAAACACTAAAAAAATACTCGATCATATCTAAAAAGGTATCATAAAAGACATGAAAGTTCTACTCCGGTTAGCAAATATTTCGCAACACCTGACTAACTCTCAACAAAATAGCAATTGACGTAATGGCAATCGCTCCCATGATCTTAACAACTACAACCACTCACAATACAGCTCCCTTAACTTTAAAAAAAAAGAAACTGGAAAAAAAATCCAAACACTCAAATACGATCTCCCAACTCGAACAAAAAAGGATCAGACTTGTTCGGTCCGATATACTAAGTACCTCCCCCAAAAAAAATAATCTAAACAACACACCCATTGCGTCAGATGATGAAATACATCATAACACAATAACACACTAACACACGGGTCAAATCTCGTATGAAATTAGCCCATGTCTCAACTTCTAAAATCATTCGAAAACAAATGACTAAGAACTTCAACATCTAAAATGAACAAGAAAAAAAAATTTAAAAAATAAATGTCATATATATACAAATATCAACCCACTTATCCCTCTAACTATATACAAACGTTCCATTACATCCCAACTTTCTTTAACTTCGAAATATGGGTCAATTTCGTCACTCCAGTGTTTACATCTTTAACTACAAATCTATTCCCTCTTTTGATCTCTACAATCTCAAAAGGTCCGTGGAACTTCGGACTTAATTTATAATTCAGATCATTCCGAACATTCACTTTAACAAACACTCTATCACCCATCGAAAAAGCTACTCCCCTCGATTTCGCGTTACTTTTCTCTACCATTGCGCGCGAACTAAGTTCAAGTTCTTTACTGATACGTGCAAATCTTTCTCGCGCTGTATTTATCAACGAAGTGACCGTAACATCACCCTGAACACACTCTGGTAACAAATCAAAAGGTCCTTTCAACTTGTATCCATACAAAGCTTCTGCTGGAGATATCTTAATTGTGTCATTCATCATAGTATTGATACTATATCGCACTTCATCAAAGATCTGTCCCAATGTGTATCGGAACCTCCCACCGTCATGCGCAAAGCTTCGATTACTTTCCGATTCGCCCTCTCACACAACCCATTTGCTTCAGGTCTATACGGGATTATAGATACTTTCTTTATCCCCAACAAATTAGCAAGACCGTCTAAAGTCTTATTAATAAACTCCCTACCATTGTCTGTGATCAGACATTCAGGAACACCATATCGACAAATTATCCCTTAAAAACGCTATAGCAACTTCCTCAGCTGATTTGTATTTCAGTGGGAAAATCTCGACAAAGCGAGTCAACTCATCAACAACTACTAATAAATGTCTATAACCATAAGCGGACTCTGAGAAGTTACCCAGAATATCCATATGCACTCTCTGAAACGGCCTATGTGGTATGGGATATGAACCCAAACGACACGACACTGTCGTCGCTGGCTTATTCGCATTGCAAATAGCGCACTTCTTCACAAAGGCTTCTACTGCGGAAAACATATTTTCCAAAAGAACTTTGACCTGACGTTTTCATACGTCTTGTCTACACCCAAATGAGGAGAACCAAATTTACAATGTACAATGTCTAGAACTTGTGGTACTAGACTCTCTGGCACGATGATTTGTGTAATCTCACCCATGCTTCAGTACTTCATAAAGTTATACTTAACTTTTCTCACCAATAAATTATTCTCCAACTCTAGACCAGAAAAAGGCAACTTATACCCTTTCTTCGGTGAAACTCCCTTAAGAAATGCCTTAGCATCTGACAACAATTTATCTTCATCTTGCTTTTGTTCCAGCAAGCCTATGTCCCAAGTGACATTTTCACCCGTAATATAACACACAACGTTACTCTCACTATCACGAATAACAATCTCTCCCGAGACTGCCGACTCACTATTTCTCCCCAAAGTATGCACTGTAGGAACGTGTATGTCCTCTACATGCGATCTCTCAGAATTACTAATATCAGAGACATTAGACACCAAATATTTACTCTCTTCTCCCACACAGGATTCGGTGTGTATTTCCTCATCCTCGACCGGAAAATATCTGCTCAATGCATCTGCAACTACATTATGCTTACCTTCAATGTATTTGAGGTTTGCATCAAAATCTCTCAATGTTAGGAACCAACGTGCTCTCTTGGGCGACAAATTTGGCTTATTAAAAGCTCTAACAACGGTTGATGATCTGTAAAAATCTCAACTTTATTTCCCAACAACAACATCTTAAAATGAACAAGGCTAGAGACGACTGCGAAAGCCTCCTTGTCCACAACTGACATCAGCCTTTCGTTACTACCACGCGTTTTGAACTTTCTGCTATAAAAAGCAATTGGGTGTAATTTCCCCTCAAATTTCTGCATCAAACACGCACCTATACCTTCCTGACTCGCGTCAGTCACTAAGGTGAACGGTTGACTAAAATCTGGAAACTTCAAAACTGGTGGGTTCACCAAATCGTTCTTAAGCTTCTCAAAAGCTAATTGTTGACTATCACCCCAAACAAACTTAACGTCTTCTCGTAACAAATCTGTCAATGGAGACGCTATTGTAGAAAAATTCCGCACAAAACGGCGAAAAGAAACCCGACATACCTAGGAACGAACGAATCTGTTTCCTGGTTTTGGGAACTGGAAAATTCACAATGGCTTTAACTTTCTCATCATTCACTCTAACTCCCTCTTTAGAGATAACATGTCCTAAATAGACAATTTTTCTCTTCAGAAACTCACATTTGGCCAATTTGACCTTTAACCCAGCGAACCGTAATCGCTTGAGGACTTCTTTTAACACCTTTAGATGTTCTTCAATTGTATCTGTGCATATGAGAATATCATCCATGTACACAAACACCGACTTTCCTAACAAACCATGAAGTACTGTGTTAACCAGTCTAGTAAATGTTATTGGGGACCCTTGTAATCCAAAAGGCATCCTATTAAACTCAATGTCCCTTTGGTACCGAAAATGCTGTATATTTACGGCTACTCTCACAAAGGGGAACTTGTAAAACCCTTGCATCAGATCTATAGATGAATATATATTCTTGCCACCGATCTCAACAAACAAATCAGGCAAACAAGCTACCGGATATCTATCTGGGCATGTTTTTCATTCAATTTACGAAAATCTACACAAACTCTGATACTACCGTCTTTCTTAGGGACTGCAAGCAAAGGAAAATTAAACGGAGAATTGGACGGTCTAATAATGCCTTCCGACTCCCACTTCTGAACTTCTTTTTCTACTTCTTCCCTGATTTTAAAAGGAATTCGATATGCTGGAATATATATGGGATTTGTACCCTTTTCTAGGCGGATTGAATGTTCTAAAACATCTGTAACTCCTAATTTATCTCCCTTCAAAGCAATGATATCTAGATATTCTTTCAACACTTTCTCTACTTTATCTGAATATTCAGGATAATCAACTTTAGCCAAATGTTCATGTAGAACCTGACTTCGGAACTGTTGCTCCTCGTTAGGAAACATATTCCCGTCTCACAAAAACTCACTAATTTATGCTCTTCATTAAACTCTTCAAAATCAATTACATAAGTACCCTTGTGATATTTTTTCACTGAGTCTTGATAGCTAACTAATTCTACTGAAGTCACGCCTGCGACTGAAATTTCATTCACTGACACCGTACTCACAACGTCTTTGAATTTCTCGGTTCCCTCAACAACGCACACTTTGAGAAGGAAAATTTTCTCTTTCAGCGACACTTTAACTAATGTAGGAACTCGCGGTTGCAATTCAATATCTTCCAACAAAAATCCTTTGAAAGATCTTTGCGGAATATCTTCACTCTCTAATGACTGTGTTACACATGTCTCAGACTGTGTCTTAAGTTTCTCACAAGTTTTTTTCCTGTGTATATATGGAACAAAACAACCTGACTCACCTATTGTAATCCCCTGAACTCCCGTAAGAATGTTGATGTTATGTCGCATACAAGAAGGGTGTCCTAGCAAAACCATTTCACCTAAGGCTAATCCTTCTATGACCAAAAATGATTCTACTATTGTCTTTCCCCCGATACAAAGCGTAAGAAATGACGAACCTAAAATATTCAGTTTCCTCGCTTGTACATCACACACTGTCTCACTAGAAGGGACTAATTTGCACTCTGGAAACCTCGAGTGAAAAAGGTCAGCATTTACTAAGTTAACTGAGCTACCAGAATCAATGAAAATAGAAATTTCATTCTCATTAGAGAATCCACGTACAATCGGCCTAGGTTCTAGTGACTCTACGACCTGATTAGTCATTATCCTGTGTCCGTTTTCGAACTTATCTTGTGAAAATTCTGCTGTTCCTTTGTGTATCTAGAACTTGCATCATGTGGAATTCTCCTGTCATATCTAGAAAAACCTCCCCGGGACTTCCCTGAATAATCTCTACTCTTTGTGGCTGGGCAAAATCTCCATCCATGATCTGAAGATTTGCAAACTGAACAATATCTCACTCTGCAATTTGATTTACTATGGCCTATTTTATCACAATTAAAACAACGTATCGTTGTGACTGATCTCTCTGGAATTTTCTTCGATTCTACTCGTGCACATGTCTTCGCTGTTGCATCATTTCCCGAATGCGAGCGACTATCATTATTCTGTGGTTTGGAAACCGCAGCTGACATCTTTGCACCTCCCTGTACAAAACTACTGTCCAGTGTCGGGCATTTTGCTAGATTTTTGTTAATCTGTGCAAACAAAATGGATTCGTCTGTATCCTGATCAATAATCTTATCAAAACTATCTACAATTACATCTGGGACCGACGTTAAAAGGCAAGCAAAGTGTAACAATCTTTCAAAATTATCTAAGGAGATATTATTCCCAGTTACCCATGGAGAACCTGTTATAGATTTCTTTAACTCAACTACTGCATCAAATAAATTCGCACTGTATGTGACTAGTGAATCATTGCCCTTCTTTATTTTGAGAAACTCTCGCAAATTCCGAACTGCGCATTCACGTTGAACTCCGCCATAAGTAGCTCGTAGAAATTTCTGCAGTTCATTCCAAGTTTTACACCTTCTGAACCCGAAACTGCGTGCTCGTTTCCCAATATCTCCTTTATCTAAATCCAGAAATGATTTAGCCTCTGTTAAAGCTTCAGCGCCATTCGTAATTTTCTTGGAATTCAGATAATTGTTCACTGACTCAATGAAAGTTTCTATATTTTGGGTTGGCTTTCCTTCAACCAGCCCTTTAAAATTTGTAATTCCCACACAAATGTTCGTCACTTTATGCACCACAATTGATTGGGATGTGCTTGCTGCATCGTCCGGCATTTTGTGAGTAATCACACGCCCTGAGCGTAACAACATAAAAAGAGAAACCAAAAAGAACACTAGAGAAAGGCACAAGTTACCCCCTCTAAAAGAAGAACAGAAAACGGCGTTCTGCGCAACTTACGAGAATGGGGTACTTACCAATTTTGAAACAGAAAACGAAGTACCTATCTCTCAACAGAGCTGTGTGCAGCCTGTGACGTCACCCATTCGACGGCTCAGCAAAAAAGGACACCCAGCGCGCGATTATTGTTGAATAATCACTTTGCGTAATTAACTCACAATCGCCACTATTCACACTTATTTGGGTATTTTGTTAACCCCAAAATTGCTCTAGAGATCATCCAGATCTATTTCACAACTCCCCACTCCCAGTACTCGAATAGAAACGGAAAAAAAAAAAAAAAAAGAGGAAAGGTTCCCCGTATTTCACACGTAATCACGACCTACTCAGTCATTCAACACTGACCCGTCGCCTTAGCTCTTAGGTGAAGTCGCCTATGCCTTGGGCATCAACGTTACCAATTAGTCTATTAGCAATCTCCCTCTTTCGCCATCATTAAAGACATTAAAATCATGCTGCCACCATTTAAAATCAAAAGACACCCGCTGCCAACATTTCATTCTAACACCGCTGCCAACCAATTCATTCTGTAACGAGGACAGAATTAACACCCTTTGAAGGTGTACGTAACGTGCTCAACGATCTTTATTCATGAAACGGAGCGTATGAACGTTCGCTCACGGCAACACTTACATCTATTTTTCTCCTCTTTTTCTCTCTCTCTCTCTCTCTCTCTCTCTCTCTCTCTCTCTCTCTCTCTCTCACCGTGTATCACCTCTCTCTCTCTCTCTCATCGTTTTCACACCCACCCGAATCTCACTCATTCTCACCAAATCAATTAAATGGACTATTTAAAGAAACGCAATAGTTTCTACAAAAATAGGTTTATTATTCAAATAACCCAACAAGAAATGAATAAAACAAAGCAAAGATTAAAATGCATAATAAATGAATTATCGAGAGTTAGATAACTAAACTCTGAACTGCAAAAACACTTCTGATTAAAGAAGTCTCACTATGGCTAATAGCCTGAAAATATCCAAACTCACACATACTCCCCAAATCAATAATTAGTCATGTCAAAACCAGTCTACCACATGTTATTCGAAACAGTCCACACTGTCCACCGACATCTGTCCACAGACATCTGTCGGAAGAATTAAACATAATAGAAAACTCCCAAAAATATATGAAATGCAAAACACAATAATGGAAAGTGTAAAATGCATAGCCAAGATATGGCAAACGTAACATGACAAAATAATAATATAAAAGATGTATGAATATTCATATTAAATCTCCCACACCAGTTCAAAAGTTCATAATGATTAGAAAATCATGGTAAAAATCACAAGTTCAATTTTCTCCCATAAAAACAGAGATTTCAAACTCTACCTTATCTGCCGATTCAAAGCCTGGATCCTCTCCAAAGCTACGTCTAGACAACTGCAGTTCTATCACGTTAATGAACGATCAAACTCACTTTTAGGGCAAGATTTTGGCGTAATCTAGATCAAATTAACGCACGTACTCACGAATATACATAACACTTCGGAAGATCACCTGACTGGCAATATTGCTGAGGAATCAAACTATTTGTTGAACACAAAGATTTTACCTCGAGTCTCTCGACCTACTTCCATCTGACTCCATAAATTCTTTCATCACATCTTAAAGCATTGAAGCTATGAAATGCATATATGTGTCCTTTAAAATTGTAGCGGCCATCTTTTCTGAAATAGACCTACTTCCATCTGACTCCATAAATTCTTTCATCACATCTTAATATATTGAAGCTATGAAATGCATATATGTATATCCTTTAAAAATTAATGGATCTTTTCTGAAATATATATATATATAATGATTTCTGCCATTTTTGGCTTAATATTTGTGGATAATATTATATATATATATATATATATTTATATATATATATATTTATATATATATATATATATATATATATATATATATATATATATATATATAAATCATATATGAAATATGTGTGTGTGTGTGTGTTGCGCGTGCGTGCGTGTATAATTAAAAAACAGTTTATTTAATCCGATATTGCCATAAAACTAAATTAACATATTCTTCCTTTAATATCATATAGCGTCATATTTTTATTTAGGCGACTAAATGAACATTAAACAAGGAGAAGCAACATCTACCAGAATGAACATCCAAGACATTACGAAGAAATTACGAAGGAATTGCATCAGGAATCACCGGCAATTACGCACGAACTTGGATTTAGTTTCCACGTCCAGAATAGTAAAGGGGAACCAAGTCCCCCCTCCCCATATTCTAAGCCCAGAGTTCCCCTCCCCCCTCCTTTAAACCCTTCTGTGACCCATCCGTTCCCTTATGTCTGACCCTTAAGGTCTCATGCATTGTAGAGAAGTCAACAGTTAAGGGCCTAAATGGGAAAGGGGAGTGGGTGGTTCAGTGGTTCTCCTTACACCTTTCTCCCTCCCCTCCCCTCTCTCATCCATCCCACCTCAACCCCTCACCCTTCTTTCCCCCCACCCCCTCCCCATACTTCCTTCCCAAGCTCCCACCCTTCCTTCCCACCTCAACCCCTCCCCAACTCCTAACCCCATCTTCCCCCATCCCGCCTTTTGTTCCCTCACCTCAGCCCCCTCCCCAAGCCTGCCCACACCCCAACCCCTCCCACCCCATCCTGCCTTCCCCGACCCTAACCCCTCCCAATCATTCCTTTAAACCCCTACCTTCCCAACCCTAATCCCTTCAATTTTTCTTCCCCTACCCAAAGATCCCAACCCCACCCTACCCTTCTCAAGCTTTCAGTCCCCCACCCCAACCCCTATTGTAAATACCCAATTTTATTCTTCCTTCCCCACAACCCCAAACTTCTCCCACACCCTTCCTTCCCCAACCTCACCATTCCTCCCCTCCCCCTCCCCACACCCACTTCCCCCAAACTCCAAGAAGAGACATTTCATGTTGATCGTTCGAAATCCTAATGGTTGGGAGGGACGCGGGGGAGGGGGGGGGAAGGGGACCTTAAGCTATTTAACTCGCTTGCGTCTCCAAATGGCGCCTTTAACTTAGGTCATTACGCACCGCAAGGCCTGGCACGTCGCCGTCACATTGCGTCTTTAAGACGAATACGGTTGTCTTTAAGACAGCAGTTGTCTTTCAAGAAGACAGTTCTCTTATAAGACAGCAGCTGTCTTTCAAGAAGAGTTCTCTTATAAGACAGCAGCTGTCTTTCAAGACGAACAGTTGCTGTCAAGACAACTGTTACGAACGAAATGGGAGGAAAGGAACAGAGTCCATCAATTACTTACGAGATGACGTTTGATGACGGGTCTGATTTAACGAGAACTACTATCATGTTAATTGGCCTTATATTTCTCAGATGGCCAGTTTCACCTCTCTCTCTCTCTGCAGCATGCAAGTCTCTCCGACCGAGTCCTACCAAAGTTTTCAATTTTACTTGTTCCTGTGTCGTTTCTTTGTATTTTTTAAATTTGTTTCTTTTTTTATTTGTTCCTTGTTTGGTTTGTTGGCAAGTATGCACATTGCTTCGTTCCTTTTCTCGTGACTTTATTTCTCATTGTAAGTAATATCCTTAAGTTAAGCACTATGAAACCTTCATCAGTTTTTATTTATTTTCATAAAAAAGCTAAAGTTCATTTCAGTAACTGCTTTTATAAATATACTGTATAATCATTTACGAAAAAAGAAAAATGAATATCCGCTACGGCGCTAAAAACAAATCAAGCAAAAATGCAAGGATAGCAAAAAAAAAAAAGAAGAAAGCGTGAACCGTGGCTTCTAGGAAGATCTGGAACGAAAGCTCAAATTACCATTTTAGAAAGCATGCATCGAGTTGCTTACCCGTGCAACCGGAGAGAGCGATGGATAGAGAGAAAGACAGACGAATAGATAGATAGACAGATGAACATATAGACAAACTGATAGATAGAGAGATAGACAAACGAATAGAGAGATAGACACGACCAGACAGATAGACAGACAGATGAACATATAGACAGACAGATAGACAGACGAATAGAGAGATAGACAAACGACCAGACAGATAGATAGATAGATAAACGAACAGATACACGGACAGAGAGATAGACGAATAGATAGATAGACAGGTGAACATATAGACAAACTGATAGATAGGGAAATAGACAGACGAATAGACAGACAGACTAACAGACAGATACAGAAATAGATACACAAACAGATAAATAAACAGACGAACAGATAAAGAGATAGACACATAAACAGCCCAATAGACAGAGAGATCCACGAGTAGACAAATGAATAGATAAATTGACGCACACAGGTAAATAGACAGACAGACACAAATAGATCTATAGATAAATAAACAAGAAAACAGATAATAGATAAACATACAAACAAAGACATACAGACAAACAGACAGACACACAGGCAGGCAGACAGATGGACAGATGAGACGAGGCTCTTCACCTCTTCAGAGAATTCTTTTCTGACGGAGGCGCGCGCAAGGAGAGAGAGAGAGAGAGAGAGAGAGAGAGAGAGAGAGAGAGAGACTTTTCGTAACCCGACCGCCGCCGACGTTCCCCGTCAACAAGAATTCTGTCTTTTTTTCAGCAAAAATTGTCTTTTTTCAACAAAAACTCATTTTTTTTTAATTCCCAGTCTTTTTTTCAACAGAAATTCTGTCTTTTTTTCAACAAAAATTCTTTGTCTTTTTTCATAAAAAATTGTCTGTTTTTTTTCGGTACTGATGGCGGACGGATCTGCTTTGAAACTCCGTGTTTGGCCATTTCGATCGTCGACGATCCTCGCTGAACAAACACACTGAATTTACAGCTTGGTGGGGGGAAGGGGACTGAATGATTGAGTTGCAGATTTTAGGCATACATGCCAAGCACTGGGGCAACTAAGGCCATTCAGCGCTGAAGCGGAAATTGACAGTAAAAGTTTGAGAGGTGTAATAGGAGGAAAACCTCGCAGCTGCACTGTGAATCAATTGTTAGGAGAGGGTGAACCGTAAGATGGAAGAAAGACAATATGAACGGAGGTACAGTAAAAGGAATGAAAGCAGTTGCAGCCAGGGGCCGAAGGGACGCTGCAAAGACCCTTAAATACTGCATATATTGCACCGCATGAGGTGAACTGCCGGCACTAAACCCGCTGCGGGAGGGGGCGGGGGAGGGGAAGAAGGGAAAGGAAAATGAGGTGGATGAAAGTAGTTAATGGTGTCAGCGGGAGGAAAGCTATATGATTGGAAATTTTTTACTGTGTGTGTTTTACTATGACAGTTTTCCTTGATCGGGAAATATTTAATTGATTGAATGATACACTGGTTTTTAGTACGACAATTTTTGCAGGACTGGCAAATATCTGACTGACTGATAAGATAGGCAATTTGCTCTTTTAGAACAAAATGTAATGTTCTATATGTGATCACTCCTGTTCTAGAGAGAATTTTTTTGACCTTGTATTTCTAAAACACATCGAAGGTGACCTGGTCATCAATCCAACAAAGGAAATAATTAAGTAAATAAATGAATACGCGTTACAAAATGAAAATAAAAAACTATATGATGTCCTTTTAGAAAAATTATATATTTCATAAGAGAATATCGCTACTTCTTGGACCTGAAATATGTAGCTCATAGTTGATTTGCCGGTATGGTCGCTAGTGTCGTGACATGCCGCTCGATGTCGCGAGTTCGCGCCCCCCCTAGGGCGATGAAAAAATCACTGGCTTTATATCATAATCAGTTACTGTCGCAGTGTGGGGTCTACGGTGGGAGATTGAAACCAACATTCTTTGCAAGCTTGAATTTCAAGTCAATGGCCCCTGGTTGCTTGTGACATGTGAATAGGTTTCATCTGCCGAAATGATAAAAATAATAAATAAACGAGACAACCTCGCAGGTTGCAACTGTCATTTCTGAAGTAATGTAGACACATGCCTGCGTCACGTGCAGCGACCTTTTCACGAATATTTTAACTAATTTAGAAATTTTACCTCATTAAAATTAGGTAAAATTTTCAGAGCATAATAAAGTTGATATGACATTTTGCCGTTTAATCCTTTTATTTTTAATTTTGCGTTAAATTAAGGGAGAAACTCTTATTCAAATCAGCAGTTTCTTGCTTTGTCCTTTGTCAAGCATTACAGGTTACTTTGAGAGAGAGAGAGAAAGAGAGAGAGAGAGAGAGAGAGAAGAGAGAGATTAGAGATCTGTTTTCTCTGAAAGAGGGGTTTCAATTTCATATATATATATATATATATATATATATATATATATATATATATATATATATATATAGAGAGAGAGAGAGAGAGAGAGAGAGAGAGAGAGAGGGAGGGTCTCTTTGAACTTATTTATATATATACATATATATATATAGTAATATATATGTATGTATATATATATATATATATATATATATATATATATATATATATATATATATATATAGAGAGAGAGAAGAGAGAGAGAGAGAGAGAGAGAGAGAGAGAGACAGAGTCTCTGTGAATTTCATATATATATATATATATATATATATATAATATATATATATATATATATATATATATATATATATATATATATATATATATATATATATATATATATATATATATATATATAGATGGATAGATAGACAGACAGATAGATATATACACACATAGAGAGAGAGAGAGAGCGAGAGAGAGAAGAGAGAGAGAGAGATCCTGTCTGCATGACCCCGCAATGGTCGCACGGCCACAAAACGACCGTGTGTATACCAATCGCCGGGAGCGTTGTTATTTCATTTCCACCTGAAACTTTGTCCAGGACGAACAAGAACTTCACACCTTCGTCTGTTTTCCAATCGAGTGGAAATGCCTTGAGCCTTTAACACACTGCTGCAAATACGATGTCTTTTTTGTAACTTTTTTTTTTTAAATTTTTTTAAACGTAACTTTGTTACGGAAGCCTGTCAGCGCATACCACTCGGAGCTCTTGTCGTGATGGCCATGAATTTGTATTCGGTATACCCTACGGGAAAACTGTTTTCGAATACATTCGGGAATAGAAACAATTATTTTTTTATTCACTATATATGTGTATATAATATAATATATATACATATATATTATACATATACACACACAAATATATATATATATATATACATATATATATATATATATATATATATATATATATATATATATATATATATATATAATATATATATATATATAATATATATATATATACCCTTGACCTTCTATCCCTAACAATTTCCACCCAATCCTTCCTCCTCACTCATTCTCACCACATGTCCATACCACCTAAATTTCGACTCTCTTTTATCATATCGTCACCATCCAGTCACTGCTGCATATCGTATGGAAACACTCAATTATTATATAAATAAGATGTACATTTATGCCATTCCAAATACGAGATGAGTCTCGCACAGTTCTTCTTCATTCCTTCCTCCTCAATCATTTTCACCACATGTTCATACCATCTGAATCTTCGACTTTCTTTTA
>NC_089746.1:15577194-15614694 GCF_040412425.1 Macrobrachium rosenbergii
TGTACACCATCCGGGTAAGTACATGAACCATCATGTACAGCCCCCCATACCCTTGGCTCGGCTCTCCCGCTGGCACATCCTGTCTATTCAGGTGCGGCTATCTAACTATAGCTGGTCTGGGGCTGTTAGAAAGCATTTGGGACACTAAACTAAACTATACTACAACTACTAGTCTAAGACTACAGGATTAGTAAAGCTGGATTAGCTGGCACTGAACCCCATGCTGAGTTACACAGCAGTGATGTCACCAGTGTGCCCTGGTTGTGTGCAGACATACACTCTTTTACATTTATTAATTTTCCTTCAAAATTGATGAGTTATTCGAAAGAGATGGCCTCATTAGGATCTAAAACCACAGAAACCAAGATCCATGCTTAAAACGATAATTGTTGAACGGGCATTATTTCTCATTATAATTATTGTTTCTACCTTTTCTTGGCAGCCATATAGCCCCCATATTTAAAGGTAAACTGTACTGGGAAGCTACAGAAACATAATATTCACAAGAAATAGTATGGAAGAGCTTTACCATATTGCTAGAAGCAAATACATGCCATTCTAGTGAAAAATTAGCCAAAATCTGTCGATACTGGCCGCCATCTTGGAATTTGGCCGCCATATTAAATTTTTTGCGTGGCCAGCGCCCTTTTCTGATAGAGGGAACTTTAAAGAGCACTTGTGCAAAATTTCATGCTTGTTTCACTATCTGAACGATTCTTATGAAATATGCAATTATCTGCTGCACTATTAACCTCCCTCCCTCTCTACGTTATTTTACTTTTGACTATGAACATTCTTTACTATTCCCTAAGTATTCCAAGTATCTTCTATCATTCTAACCCACTCCTAAATTAATAAAAATATAGTACCATGTGATTTTTACTAAGAATTCCTATCCATGACAAAGTAATGTTCTTTTGAGCATGCTGGCTTATAAGACCTTTATTTCTTAGCTAAACTACATTAAGTTATTATCTACATCAAAGTGTGCCCTCTTTTCTTAAAGGTGTTGATTTTATTTACAATACATGCTCAGGAAAACATTAATGTAAATGCATATTATATAAAAGTTATTGTTCTAAAATGATTTCACCTGAACTAAACATTTTTCTTGAATTTTACAGGTTTCCTATATATCATACCCGTTCAAACTTCTTAAATAATGTATTTAATTATTATTATTATTATTCAAAAGACGAAACCTATTCATAAAGAACAAGCCCATCACACGGGCCACTGACTTGAAATCCAAGCTTCCAAAGAATATTATGGCGTTCATGAGAAAGGAGTAGCAGAACGTAATGGAAAATACAGAAAGAAGAGATCACTTATTAAAAAAACAAAATACAGAAAGAAGACATCACTTATTAAAAAAAAAGATAATATAAATAAAAAAATTATTAAATACTTAATAAATAGATAGACCTCTGTTTCTAATTCCTCTTTTTTTTATGTTACCACTGAAAATTTTTTGAGATCCGTTCGCCGATAACATATCAGTTCGGATATGCTTCATCCGTATTCGAATCAAGTGGGTAAACTCCCTTTTTTTCTTTCTCGCTCTTGGAGATTGACTCTCTCTCTCTATCTCTCTCTCTCTTGGCTATTAATTCTCTCTTTTTCTCTCCTCCTTTTGGCTGTTTATTTCTCCCCTTCTCTCTCTCTCTCTCGTGGCTACTGACTCTCTCGCTCTTGGCTATTGATTCTCTCTATCTCTCTCTTGGCTACTGATTCTCTCTCGCTCTTGGCTATTGACTCTCTCTGTCTCTCTTGGCTATTAACTCTCTCTCTCTCTTGGCTATAGACACTGTCTCGCTCTTGGCTATTGACCGTCTCTCTCTTGGCTATTAACTCTCTCTCTCTTTATCTCTCTTGGCTATTGACTCTCTCTCTCTCTCTATCTATCTATTTCTTGGCTATTAAATCTCTCCCTCTCTCTCTCTCTCTTGTTGCGTTCAAGTTTGCGTGTCGAATCGAACTCACAAAAAAAAAAAAAAAAAAGTTCTGAAGGACTGTTTGGATTCGCTCACGAGCAAGTGACTGAGAAAGAGGCAATTCACACTTACGGTATATTATTTTTCCTCAGCTACTTCCTCCTCCTCCTCCTCTTTTTCTACTTCTTCCTCCTCCTGCTTTTCTTCTTCTTCCTCCTCCCCTTCCTGCTCTTCTTCTTCCTCCTTTTCCCGCTCTTCTTCGTTTTTCCAAGCCGAGTAGGCTTGTTGATTGACAATTTAATTTCCTCTTTAAGAGATGATTTACGAGATTGCAAGAGAGAGAGAGAGAGAGAGAGAGAGAGAGAGAGAGAGAGATGTCGTCTCTTTCTCTCTCTCTTTCCGTGACTCTGGGGAAAAGCGCAATTTCCTGTGTTATGTGACGGTGCCTGTCATGAAATGTCGCGGATAATGTCAGTTCGCTCTTCCAAGTTGATGATGGCTTCATTCCGAAGACGATACCGGTCAGGAAGTTGTATAAGGACTCGGATATAAAGAGCGGAAGAAAATAATGAGGTTTTAACCGCTGATGACGACCCTAGTTATTGTGACACTAGTTTACTTACCCCAACAAGAAGCTAGTCATGTTTTAAATTACGTGGCAATATTGTTATCGGAAAGTTTAGAACGAAAAAAACATGAGAGCAAGAGTGGATGCGTAACCCACATCAGGATCCAACCCAGGACTGTTAAATGAAAGCCAAGGGCGCTACCGACTGACCCACACAGGTCGGATAGAGATAACTGTGGATTATTCACTATTCTGTCTCTCTCAGTTAACTGACATACACAGGCCACAGAGATATAACTATAGATTACCCACTATTCTCTCTTTCTCTCTCTCTCGCAATTAGTTTCATCAGCTGAAAATACGAATAAGAGAAAAATTACTCAGTTTTATATAAAACTTGTATAAACAATTTTATTAAACACTATTACAATTTTCCGCATCATTTTCCGATACTCCTGCTACCTTGAGAGAGAGAGAGAGAGAGAGAGAGAGAGAGAGAGAGAGAGAGAGAGAGAGTCTTGGACAAAACAAATTGGGGTTCCTCGAGGAGCAACTTGATAATAATGTAGTTTATTGGTTTATTCAGATACGAACCAGGGGATATTAAGCCGGCTAAAACGCTAACCGAATATCTAATCTCTCCTGAGTTTTTATCTTTTTGGTATGTAAAGGGTATGCGTATGCGTGTGTATGTATGTGTATATATATATACTATATACATGTGTATATGTATACATATATATATGTATATATATAATATATATGTATATATATAATATATATATATATATATATATATATATATATATATATATATATATATATATATATATATATATATATATATATATATATATATATATATATATATATATATATATATATATATATATCCTAGGAGAGCTGTTAATCAGCTCAGTGGTCTGGTAAAACTAATAAATACTTAACTTTTACAGTATATACATATATATTATATTAGTATATATCTAAAAATCAAAAGCAGACGTTAAGGCTTTCAACTCTTGACATAGAATCTATTTCCATTATTATATCAGATCCGCACTCGTGTGATGGCAGGATAAATGGCTCCCCAACCCCCCATTGTTGTGAATCTAATTGCTTCAAAGTCCCACCGACCTCTCGATCTTATGAGGATTTCTTTCATCCCCTCTCTCTCTCGTTTCTCGTTTCTCGATAATCTCTCTCACTTTTCTCTCTCTCTCTCTAACTGTCTCACTTTGTCTTCTTATATCTCTCTCTCTCTCTTCTCGTCTCTCCCTCTAATCGTCACACTCTACCTTCTTATCTCTCTCTCTAACTTGTTTCTCTCTCTCTTGTCTTTCTCCCTCTCTCATGCTCCCTATCTTTTTGTCTCTCTCTCTCTCTCTCTCTTTTTCATCTCTCTCTCTCTCTTTATCTCTCGTCTCTCTCTCTCTCTCTGCTTCCTAATTATTCGTATCGGGCTGTTCCCAATGCCTCTTCTCGTATTCCCCTTTGCGCCTCTTTTAACAGCGCATTCCCTTCTCCCTCTTTTCTTTCTTTCTTTCCTTCCTTCCTTCTCACGTTACCAATTTCTGCCAGCGATCGTCCGTTATTTTATTCATATATTTCCTTTCATTTGCTTCGTTCTGTGTAGAGAAATCTTTGATAGAGGGCATTTCCCATACGCGTAAATTAAATTCCAATGAATGAATAAATTTACATCTATATATTATATATACATATACATATATATATATATATATATAAAAATATATATATATATATATATATATATATATATATATATATATATATATGTAAATGTATTCAGTGGTGTTCGTCTCATGGTCTTGTTTCATTTGTTAAAAGGCAAATCTTTTTTTTTTTTGTATTTGTTAAAATCAGTGTTGATTTTCTTTTGAGTCTTTTCTCTCCTTTCTATCTCTCTCTCTCTCTCTCTCTCTCTCTCTCTCTCTCTCTCTCTCTCTATCTATATATATATATATATATATATATATATATATATATATATATATATATATATATATATATATATATATATATATATATAAATATATTACTAGTTAAAATCAATGTTGTTTTTCTTTTGAACCAGCTCCCCTCTCTCTCTCTATAATTATATATATACACACATATCATATATATATATATATATATATATATATATATATATATATATATATATATATAAATATATGTATATATATATATATACACACACACACACACACACATATATATATATATATATATATATATATATATATATATATATCACCACTGTGATGAGGTGTTAAGGTTCTTTGTCTATAGTCAAATTTAAAACGTCAGGTAATGCCAATTAATCTATTCGTCACCTTAAAAAAACTACAGTCGACATCTATTAACGAATAAAAAAAATGTAGTCGAGAGTTTTTGTTTTTTTGTTTTTTGTGATTTCTTTCAAGAGAAAACGTCACCATAACCGATTTATTATATTTTTCGCCGTGCGAATCCCATAGGTTTTCCTCTGTGAAGGCAAGAGAGAGAGAGAGAGAGAGAGAGAGAGAGAGAGAGAGAGAGAGAGAGAGAGAAGAACTCGGCAGAAACAAATGGATTTAAGACGCTGCAGAAACAAAATCGGAAAACAAAAGCGAAAAGGGTTTTTCGATAAAGCGTGGAGAAATGAGAAATCGGATTGGAATGGAATAGGTTGAAGGGAAAGGAGAGGTTTGAACAGTAAGTTGACTGAGAACAGAAAGAAAAAGAAATTAACGAAAAGGGAGCGAGAGAAAATTGGAAATTAAATTGAAATGATTTGGGGAATATGGTGAGAGGAAAAAAAAAAAAACATTCGCACAATGACTGGGATTGGAAGGGCGTTTTTTTTTTCATATACCTGCATTAAATGTCGCTTGCTCCGTCGTGTACAATTAAATACTGTAGATGATTTAACATATCAAAAGAAAGTACTTGCAATTAAATACCTATTCCTTCGCATATAATGGCCTTTCTCTCTAATTCAATATTATAGTGATTTATGCTTAACGTATCAAAAGCGTAGTACCTTTAATTAAATACTAATTCCTTCGTTTACGATGGTGTTTGTCTAAATCGTCTTATTCAAAATTACAGAGATTTATCATTAACATATCAAAGGCGTAGTATCTTCAATTAAATACCAATTTCTTCCCTTATAATGCCACTTCTCTCTAATCCATCTAATTCAAAATTATAATAATTTATGCACCGAAAACTCTACTCCCCTTCTACTGAATTCCGTGCAACTTTCCCGCCTGCTTGCTTACAAAGTCCTTCCTTCTTACGAACCTTCGGCACACAAACCGTTCTTCCACTCGAGTTGACTGTCGCTCATTCTAAACTGTTTTTTTTTAGTCTTCTATAAAAGTAAACTATTGTGCTGGCTTTGTCTGTCCGTCCGCACTTTATTCTGTCCGCCCCCAGATCTGAAAAACTACTTAGGCTAGAGTGCTGCAAATTGATATGTTGATCATCCACCCTCCAATCATTAAACATACCAAATTGCAGCCCTCTATCCTCAGTAGTTTTTATTTTATTTAAGGTGAAAGTTAGCCATAATCGTGCTTCTGGCAACTATATAGGATGGGCCACCGCCGGGCGGTGGTTAAAGATCCATGGGTCGCGGCTCATACAGCATTATAGCGAGACCAACGAAAGATAAATCTATTTTCGGTGGCCTTGAATATACGCTGTAGAGGCTGTACAGAAAACTCGATGGCGCCGAAGAACCTTCGGCGCATTTTTCACTTATTTTTTATTTATTTAACCCCCTGCTTTTGTACGGGAGTCGGTCTTCGGTGCCTTCTTCAGGAGAAGAAAACTTTGCTTGTTTTTTTAAAAAAGCTTGAGGTCCTTTTTGAGGTTGCTGTTATCGTTGTTTAGAGTTGCTGTTATCGTTGCTTTGAGTTGCTGTTATCGTTATTTAGAGTTGCTGTTATCGTTGCTTTGATTTGCTGTTATATTTGCTTTGGGTTGCTGTTGTACTTGCTCTGAGTTGCTGTTGTCATTGCTTTGAGTTGCTCTTATTAGTCTGAGTTGCTGTTGTTATCGTTTTGAGTTGCTGTTGTCATTGCTTTGAGTTGCTGTTCTCATTTCTTTTAGTTGCTGTGTTTTGTTTTGTCATCGTAGTTATTAATCTTGATTTTTTTTCATCATAATTGTTACTGGTATTCTCACCATTTTTTAATCACTTTACCTGACTTTCATTTTCTGCTCTCTCCTTCCCTTCCTCCAGCATTTCCAGATTACTCATCCTACACCAGAAATTCTCCCGGCCTCTCTACATGTACGAACCACCTCCGTCGTTTCATCTATACTATCTTTTTAGACTAAATTCTAGTCTCTCGATGTTGTCATTCTTTTAGTGCCCATTTCTCCCTAAATTATACTTCGCAGAAACTTCATTCCGGTGACCTTCATCAAATTTGTTTATTTCATATCTGACCTCCTTGCTAACCTTCACTTTGCTGCTTTCACGCAATTTTGTATCTGGGTGATGGTAAAGAAATATTGTGGGGGCTTCGAAGCACTTGGAAGAAGGGACTACATTTTTACCTCTAAATTTATAATTATTATTATTATTATTATTATTATTATCATTATTATTATTATTATTTCATTCCCTCCCTAGAGCTCCTTAAAGGAATCTTGTCACTGACAAGATTGTACGGTCATGAACGTGAATACTTTTAGCCACATGAAGAAGCAAGGACATAAAGAATAATATATTATTAAAATATGTATACTGTTGTCTTTTTAAACATTTTATGTATGTGTTCATCTACGGCCATTTGTCTTCAAAATAATGCTTTTGAATTGAACTGAAATGAATATCTCGTAATACAACTATCCTAACGTTGAGAATTTTAGAACTAACAAGTTATTGTCCTCAATTTAAATAAGCTAGTTTAACCTCTAAAAACGACCTTGATCGAGAATATACTTCTTTTTTGGAATCTGGTCCTCACAGAAACACGTGGTGTTAACCAAGATTAATGTTATTTTAACGTCTATTTCTCGGAATGTCGATACCCAAACAAGACGTTTATTGAACTGAAGTATCGAATATAGAATTTAGGCCAAAGGGCAAGCATTGGAACCTATGAGGTCAGTCAGCGCTGAAATGGAGATTGACCGTGAAAGGTTTGAAAGGTGTAATAGGAGGAAAACCTCGCAGTTGCACTATGAATCAATTGCTAGGAGAGGGTGGAGAGTAAGATGGAAGAAAGAGAATATGAAAGGACGTACAGTAAAAGGAACGAAAGGGGTTGCAGCTAGGGGCCGAAGGCACGCTGCAAACAACCTTAAGTAAAGACGTTTATTGTGTCAAACAATGATGACGATGACGTTGCAGACTACGTTACTTTGGCAGGTAGGAGGGGAGCGTCCCCACTGATATATGGGCCACCATGAATCTACTCGCTTCCACGAACTAACTCCCGATACCCTTGATTGATTTTCCCTTTCATACTCCCACTCTCTTTCACACTGGGAGTGGCTGTGAGTGTGTACGAGATGTTGTCTTTAGTTGCAAACCTCGTTTATGGTCAAAATGACGTTCGTTTAGTTTTATTTTTATTATTATTCAAAAGATGAACCGTATTCATGTGGAACAAGCCCACCAAAGGGGCCGCTGACTTGAACTTCAAGCTTCCAAAGATAATGTTGTTCATTAGGAAGAAGCAACAGAAGGTAATAAGAGATACAGAAAGAAGAGACCAGTTATTAGAAAATAAAAAAATAAATTACCAATTAATAAATAAATAGATAAAAATGTAAGTAAATCATAAAATACAAGAATAGCTAGGTGCAGTAATGAATTGCATCTTCGCTTGAACTTTTGAAGTTCCAATTGCACGACATCCTCAGGGAGACTGTTCCACAGTCCGACGGTGTGAGGTATAAAGGATCCTTGGAACTGAGAAGTTCGGCAGCGAGGCACATTTACTGCAAATTGGTGCTGCTGCTGTTCAGCAAATCTGGTTGATCTCGGCAGGGGAAGGGGATCAGGGATCAATTGTGGATGTGAAAGATCTCTGTTAAAATACAACTTACGAAAAATTGACAAACAAGACACCACCCACTGATGGTTCCAAGTCATAAATGATTTTGAAATTTTGCAAAGTGGTTCGCAACTTGTTCCCAACTATTCACATATAATTGTAGGGGGGGGGGATGGGGAGATGGGGAGGGGGGCGGGGTTAGTCAGATAATAGACCTCCCCTATTAAAAGTTGAGCATTTATTTTTCGAAAATATTCTGGGTCAGGCTATTGATTATACATTCATCTCCCAAAATTAATTGGTCATTGGGACATTTTCAGGTATGCTTACGGATGGTCATCTCACGTTTCTGGACGGAAAACCCCGGAATTGTCAATTAGCCCTCGTAATGACAAGTAAGGACCTATTAAGCTTGGTGCAATAAAGTACTTGCATAGTGAATGTGAAATAGTGATGATGAATACAGAAAGGAATATTTATGGCTGCCCGCATAACAAAAAATTGCAATGTGCAGCTTGAAATAATTTTCGTAATGCATTTCAATGACATGGATTCAAGCATATTTTTATGGGCTATTCATACAGAAATATTTGCTATGAAAACACAATTCTGTACACACCACACGCACACATATACATATATATATATATATATATATATATATATATATATATATATATATATATATATATATATATATATATATATATATATATATATATTCAGGGGAGAGAGAGAGAGAGAGAGAGATTCATAGCTTTCTCACAGTTTGACGTCTCTAGCAATTTCGTGACGAATATCGAGTTCCCTTGACAATAAAACATTTCTTTGTCAAATATCTCAGCCTTGAAAACACGAGAAGACGTTTATTTACTGAGTACGGGATTGAGGATGGTAATTATTCTTTTTCCGAGGTGCTCTCTTCTGCAAATAGACTTCCTAATTGCAACAAAGAACTTTAAACTGTATTTCTTTTTACATTTTTACTAACCATCATCTTCTGAATCGTTTTATTTCTTTTCCTTTTATTATTAACCAATTTCAAATTCCCTTAGAATGCTTTGAGACGATAAGATGAAAATATGGTTGACGTTATAAATGAATGACAAATACTACAAATAACACAAATGACAAAATCACAAAGTTAAAAACGCAGAAAAAAGGATTACTGACACAAACAAAAGATCCTTGAAACGTCTAGATTAATTGGTTTTTTATTTTTCCTTTTTTTATTTTCTTATTTAAATTTTTTTTAAGTGCCGTATAACAAGTTATCCTTTGCTCAGTTACTCTTCGTTTAAAATTAAAGACAACATTAAGTTTACTTAAAACAATCTTATCCAATTCCACTTCCAGGAAATTTCTTAGCAGCGACGAATTCTCGTCGAAAAGTAAGACCATATATATTAGTATCATGATATTATTCTGTAACATCCATTAGGATTATTTGGATTTTTGTCTTTACACATTTATTTTTACACCCATCAGCTAAAGGATAACGTAGAAGTAATTATAGATATGGACTGTTGTTGGAAAAAGGAAACAATAATACGCAATTTCTGAAAAATTATACATACGCTGGTTGGGAGAACATGACACGCGTATGATTCTGACAAAGGATAAATAACTAAAAATACTTTTGCAATCTAAACCGATGGTTTAATGAGGAAACTCGAAATTTTATCAGCCATTTTTAGTTTTCTGTAATAGAAAACTATTGTGCCGGCTTTGTCTGCCCGTCCGCACTTTTACTGTCCGCCCTCAGATCTTAAAAACTACCGAGGTTAGAGAGCTGCAAATTGGCATGTTGATCATCCACCCTCCAATCATCAAACATACCAAACTGCAGCCCTCTAGCCTCAGTAGTTTTATTTTAATGTTAAAGTTAGCCATAATCTACTTCTGGCAGCGATACAGGGTATGCCACCACCGGCCCGTGGTTAAAGTTTCATAGGCCGTGGCTCATACAGCATTATACCGAGACCAGCGAAGGACAGATCTATTTTTCGGGAGGCTTGCTTATTCGCTGTACAGAAAACTCGATTTCGCTGAAAAAACTTCGGCGCATTTTTTACTTATTTACTGTATACAATTAAGCACCGAGTCTTGCCATGATTTAAACATAAAAAGCGGCGTGCCTAAATATTTTCACCTACACCCAGCTAGACCACGACTCTTGAATAGGACCATAATTTAGCTATTTAGTCTGAAAAATGAATATATGAAATGATCTTTGTTAGGACCATAATTTACAGTCTGAGAAATAAATGTAAGAAATATATCATATGAACACAAATACTAGACAGGTATTAGGACCAGGTTTATCTCCATCATTCCATAACCGTCGAATCATTCCTCCTTTGATTTCCAATTCCTGCTCTTCTATTCTTTATTTATCAGGTTGTAATTTTTTCTTAATTATCCGTCTGCCCTTCCCATCCCTTCCAAATGTTTCCCCCAGTGCTGCGAAAGGGGTGGAAACGATAATTCTCGTCAATCGTATTTCTCATTCGAATTGTATCTCTCCGTCTCTCCTAGTTTCATCCACAAATCGCTTCCTTTCTCCGATTGCACACCTTTTCTTTTATCTTTTATTGCTTTCATTACATTCTTCTTTCTACAGGCTCCACTGTCGTGGCATTTCTCTTTTCTCTATTTATCTTTTTCGTTCTGTTTTATCTGTTTTCCTTTTTCGCCTCCTTTACACAATTAAATTTTTTTGTTTTATTTTGTACTCTATAGTATCACTCTTTATTCCTGCATCGTTCGTCCGTTCCCTCCAATTTCTCTCTCTCTCTTCGTTCAATTATTCTCTATTTTTCTTCGTCCAGACTTTACCCATTATCGAATTTCATACGTCAATCTTATCTCTCTCCCTCCATTCACCTTCAACACAATTTTCTCCCCCTCACCCTATCTCCACAATTCCTCTTTCTGCGTCCTCTTTCGTTCTATGTTTTTCCTCTCTTCCCAACCTCTCTTCCCTTGCCTCCATCATCATCATCATCATCACAGTCATCATCACCACCACCACCACCATCACACCTTTCTCTCTCTCTCTCTCTCTCTCGCTTGAAAGGTACCCTTCTCCTTTCTCTCTCTCTCTAGCTTCTAAGCTACCACTCTCACTCTCTATCTCTTTTGCAAGGTACCCTTCTCCTTTCTCTCTCTCTCTAGCTTCTAAGCTACCACTCTCTCTCTCTCTCTCTTTTGTAAGGTACCCTTCTCCTTTCTCTCTCTCTAGCTTGTAAGGTACCACTCTCACTCTCTATCTCTTTTGTAGGGTACCCTTCTTTCTCTCTCTCTCTCTAGCTTGTAAGGTACCATTCTCTCTCTCTCTCTCTCTCTCGCTTGAGGTACCCTTCTCCTTTCTCTCTCTCTAGCTTGTAAGGTACCACTCTCACTCTCTATCTCTTTTGCAAGGTACCCTTCTCTTTTCTCTCTCTCTCTCTCTCTTTCTAGCTTGTAAGGTACCACTCACTCACTATCTCTTTTGCAAGGTACCCCTCTCCTTTCTCTCTCTCTCTCTCTAGCTTGCAAGGTACCATTATCTCTCTCTCTCTCTCTCTCTATCTCTTTTGTAAGGTACCCTTCTCCTTTCTCTCTCTCTAGCTTGTAAGGTACCATTATATCTCTCTCTCTCTCTATCTCTTTTCTAAGGTACTCTTCTATCTCTCTCTCTCTCTCTCTAGCTTGCAAGGCACCATTATCTATCTCTCTCTCTGTCTCTCACTCTATCTCTTTTGTAAGGTACCCTTCTCCTTTCTCTCTCTCTCTAGCTTGTAAGGTACCATTCTCTCTCTCTCTCTCTCTCTCGCTTGTGAGGTACCCTTCTCCTTTCTCTCTCTCTTTGTAAGGTACCACTGTACTCTCTTTGCAAGGTACCATTCTCCTTTCTCTCTCTCTCTCTCTAGCTTGTAAGGTAACACTATCTCTTTTACAAGGTCCCTTCTCTTTTCTCTCTCTCTCTCTTTGCAAGGTACCATTATCTCTCTCTCTCTCTCTCTATCTCTTTGTAAGTACTCTCCTTTCTCTCTGTCTCTCTAGCTTGTAAGGTACCACTCACTCACTATCTTTTTTAAACAAACCTCCTTTCTCTCTCTCTAGCTTGCAAGGTACCATTATCTCTCTCTCTATCTCTTTTGTAAGGTACCCTTCTCCTTCTCTCTCTCTCTCTCTCTAGCTTGTAAGGTACCACTCACTCACTATCTCTTTTACAAGGTACCCTTCTCCTTTCTCTCTCTCTCTAGCTTGCAAGGTACCATTATCTCTCTCTCTCTCTCTCTCTATCTCTTTGTAAGGTACCCTTCTCCTTTCTCTCTCTCTCTCTCTCTCTAGCTTGTAAGGTACCACTCACTCACTATCTCTTTTACAAGGTACCCTTCTCCTTTCTCTCTCTCTTTTGCAAGGTACCATTATCTCTCTCTCTCTCTCTCTCTATCTCTTTGTAAGGTACCCTTCTCCTTTCTCTCTCTCTCTCTCTCCTCTAGCTTGTAAGGTACCACTCACTCACTATCTCTTTTACAAGGTACCCTTCTCCTTTCTCTCTCTCTCTAGCTTGCAAGGTACCATTATCCTCTCTCTCTCTCTCTCTATCTCTTTTGTACAGGTACCCTTCTCCTTTCTCTCTCTCTAGCTTGTAAGGTATTATATCTCTCTCTCTCTCTATCTCTTTCTAAGGTACTCTTCTATCTCTCTCTCTCTCTCTTTTGTAAGGTACCACTCACTCACTATCTCTTTTGCAAGGTTCTCCTCCTCTCTCTCTCTCTCTCTAGCTTGTAAGGTACCATTATCTCTCTCTCTCTCTCTCTCTATCTTTTGTAAGGTACCCTTCTCCTTTCTCTCTCTCTCTCTCTCTCTCTCTCTCTATCTCTTTTCTAAGGTACTCTTCTATCTCTCTCTCTCTCTCTCTCTCTAGCTTGCAAGGCACCATTATCTATCTCTCTCTCTGTCTCTCACTCTATCTCTTTTGTTAGCTTGTAAGGTAACATTATATCTCTCTCTCTCTCTATCTCTTTTGTAAGGTACTCTTTCTCTCTCTCTCTCTCTCTCTCTCTCTCTAGCTTGCAAGGCACCATTATCTCTCTCTCTCTCTCTCTCTCTCTCTTCTTTGTCTAGTTCTCCTTTCTCTCTCTCTCTCTCTAGCTTTAAGGTACCATTATCTCTCTCTCTCTCTCTCTCTATCTGTTTTCTCCTTTCTCTCTCTCTCTCTAGCTTAGCTTGTAAGCTACAACTCTCACTCTCTATCTCTTTTACAAGGTACCTTTCTCTCTCTCTCTCTCTCTCTAGCTTGTAAGGTACCATTCTCACTTTCCATCTATTTTACAAGTACTCTTCTCCTTTCTCTCTCTCTCTCTAGCTTGTAAGGTACCTCTCTCTCTCTCTCTCTTCTCTCTCTCTACTCTTTTCTCCTTTCTTTCTCTCTCTCTCTAGCTTGTAAGGTACCACTCTCACTCTCTATCTCTTTTATCTGTACCCTTTTCTCATCTCTTCTCTCTCTCTCTCTCTCTCTCTCTCTCTAGCTTGTAACAAGGTACTCTTCTCCTTTCTCTCTCTCTCTCTAGCTTGTAAGCTACCACTCTCACTCTTTATCTCTTTTACAAGGTACCTTTCTCCTTTCTCTCTCTCTCTCTAAGGTACCTCTCTCTCTCTCTCTCTCTCTCTATCTGTTTGTGCTGTACCCTTTTTTTTCTCTCTCTTGTAAGGTACCACTCACTCTATCTCTTTTGCTACCATTCTCCTTTCTCTCTCTCTAGCTTGTATAAGGCACTCTCTATCTGTTTTACAAGGTAACCTTCTCCTTTCTCTCTCGCTAGCTTGTAAAGTACCCCTCTCTCTCTCTCTAGCTTGTAAGGTACCTCTCTTTCTCTCTCTCTCTCTTTTACAAGGTACCCTTCTCCTTTCTTTCTCTCTCTCTCTCTAGTGCTTATAAGGTACCTCTCTCTGTCTCTCTCTTTTGTAAGGTACCCTTCTCCTTTCTCTCTCTCTCTCTCTCTAGCTTGTAAGGTACCACTCACTCACTATCTCTTTTGCAAGGTACCCTTCTCCTTTCTCTCTCTAGCTTGCTTGCAGGTACCATTATCTCTCTCTCTCTCTCTCTCTCTATCTCTTTTGTAAGGTACCCTTCTCCTTTCTCTCTCTCTAGCTTGTAAGGTACTTATCTCTCTCTCTCTATCTATTTGTAGGCACCCATTATCTCTCTCTCTCTCTCTCTCTTTCTAAGATGCACCACCTATCTCTCTCTCTCTCTCTATCTCTTTTGTAAGATGCACTTCTCCTTTCTCTCTCTCTCTCTCTAGCTTGTAAGGTACCATTCTCTCTCTCTCTCTCTCTCTCGCTTGTGAGGTACCCTTCTCCTTTCTCTCTCTCTAGCTTGTAAGGTACCACTCTCACTCTCTATCTCTTTTGCAAGCTACCATTCTCCTTTCTCTCTCTCTAGCTTGCAAGGTACCATTATCTCTCTCTCTCTCTATCTCTTTTGTAAGGTACCCTTCTTTCTCTCTCTCTCTCTAGCTTGCAAGGCACCATTATCTCTCTCTCTCTCTATCTCTTTTGTAAGGTACCCTTCTCCTTTCTCTCTCTCTCTAGCTTGTAAGGTACCATTATCTCTGTCTCTCTATCTATCTCTTTTGTAAGGTACTCTTCTCCTTTCTCTCTCTCTCTCTCTCTAGCTTGTAAGCTACAACTCTCACTCTCTATCTCTTTTACAAGGTACCCTTCTCATTTCTCTCTCTCTCTCTCTCTCTAGCTTGTAAGGTACCATTCTCACTTTCCATCTATTTTACAAGGTACTCTTCTCCTTTTTCTCTCTCTCTCTCTAGCTTGTAAGGTACCCCCCTCTCTCTCTCTCTCTCTATCTCTTTTGTACTGTACCCTTCTCCTTTCTCTCTCTCGCTCTAGCTTGTAAGCTACCACTCTCACTCTCTATCTCTTTTACAAGGTACCTTTCTCCTTTCTGTCTGTCTCTCTCTCTCTAGCTTGTAAGGTACCTCTCTCTCTCTCTCTATCTCTTTTGTACTGTACCCTTCTCCTTTTTTCTCTCTCTCTAGCTTGTAAGGTACCACTCACTCTATCTCTTTTGCAAGGTACCATTCTCCTTTCTCTCTCTCTAGCTTGTAAGGTACCACTCTCACTCTCTATCTGTTTTACAAGGTAACCTTCCCCTTTCTCTCTCGCTAGCTTGTAAGGTACCCCTCTCTCTCTCTCTAGCTTGTAAGGTACCTCTCTTTCTCTCACTTTTACAATGTACCTTTCTCCTTTCTCTCTAGCTTGCAAGGTACCACTCTCACTTTCTATCTCTTTTACAAGGTATCCTTCTCCTTTTTCTCTCTCTAGCTTGTAAGGTACCACTCACTCTATCTCTTTTGCAAGGTACCATTCTCCTTTCTCTCTCTCTGGCTTGTAAGGTACCACTCTCACTCTCTATCTGTTTTACAAGGTAACCTTCTCCTTTCTCTCCCGCTTGCTTGTAAGGTATCCCCCCCCCCTCTCTCTAGCTTGTAAGGTACCACTCTCACTCTCTATCTGTTTTACAAGGTAACCTTCTCCTTTCTTTCTCGCTAGCTTGTAAGGTAACCCCCCCTCTCTCTCTAGCTTGTAAGGTACCTCTCTCTCTCTCTCTCTCTTTTACAAGGTACCCTTCTCCTTTCTTTCTCTCTCTCTCTAGAGCTTATAAGGTACCTTTCTCTCTCTCTCTCTCTTTTGTAAGGTACCCTTCTCCTTCCTTTCTCTCTCTCTCTCTCTGTCTAGCTTGTAAGGTACCACTCTCATTCTCTATCTCTTTTGCAAGGTGCCCTTCTCCTTTCTCTCTCTCTCTCTAGCTTGTCAGGTACCTTTTTCTCTCTCTCTCTCTCTTCCTTCCCTTTCCTCTTCCCCTCAGTGACCAACAAAGTATTCTCCCCAGAATATTTTTGCGGCACTTGGAGCAAAAAAGGTCCGAGTGGTGGAGACGGAGGAGAATTTTGATGACCTTTTTTTTCGCGAGTTCACGTGTACACGTTTCTATTGGGGGGGCGTCCACCACACTTTCCTTTTTTTCTCTCCCACCCCTGCCCTTACCCTCTAGTTTTTTTCCCCTGGCATTTGAGAGAGGGGGTATTTGACATGCTCTTCCCTAACACTTTAGAGACCGTCACCCCTTCACTACTAAATGTCCTCTCTCTCTCTCTCTCTCTCTCTCTCGCTCTCGCTTTCTAAGGTACCCTCCGCCTTTCTCTCTCTCGCTTGTAAAGTACCCTTCTCCTTTCTCTCACCCCCCTCTCTCTATATTGTTAGGTACCCTTCTTCTTTCTCTCTCTCTCTTTTAAGGTACCCTTCTCCTCTCTCTCGCTTGTAAGATACCCTTCTCCTTTCTCTCTCTCTCTCTTGCAAGGTGCCCTTCCCTCTCTCTCTTTCTCCTTTGGCCTACACTGTCCTTCACTACTCAAGGAAGCGTAAATATAAGTGATGGTTTTTTGTGGTTTAATTCTGCATTCCATTTGTGAATTTAAAATCAGACTGTCCACCCCATCCACCTCCACCCACCCACCAAATCCAACCTCCTCCCCCCCGCCACCACCAATCTCCCCACCGTGACCTTTTCCTTTCCTTTAATTCTCACAGTCCCAGAGAAGGACAGCTGACGGGTCCTTCAAATTCGAGTCACATTCACTCCCACCCCCGCCCCCACCTCCCCAAAAAAGGTAGCGTCGACACGAAAAGTGTTTCAGGATAAACCGTACTTTAAATTCTTCAAGTTTTTCTTTTATTTAATGATGTTCCTGTATTTCCTATTATCTCCTGCCGTGTCTTTCAAATGAACACCACATTATACTTTGGAAGCTCGAATTTCAAAGGTCAATGACCCTCGTGGTGGGCTTGTTCCATGTGAACAGGGTTGGTCTTCTTAATAATAATAATAATAATAATAATAATAATAATAATAATAATAATAATAATAATAATAATAATAATACAAGATATTCAAGAAGTCTGTTACTTCTTTCAAATGAACACCAAAATATTCTTTGCATGCCTGATTTTCAAGTCAGTGGCCACTTTGGTTTGGTTGTTCGTGTTCTAAATAACAATAAAAATAATATTATTTCTTCAGCTGAACAAATAAATCAGATCGACAGTTCTTCAGGAAATAATGGTGAATGAAATTACAGGTAATAGACACAGTTACTGCAATAATAATAATAATAATAATAATAATAATAATAATAATAATAATAATAATAATAATAATAATAATAATAAACACTTCTGCTGCTCAGCACAGAAAAATCATCGATAACTTACCCAGTTAATTAGTAAAATGCGTTTAGAAAAAATCAGGTAGCAGACCTTGTTAATGCATTAAAATATTCCTCAATTCCACATATTTAATGCAAAGATAACCTCTCTTAAAAATAATAAAATTCATTAAAGTCAACGACAAAATAACAGCCCCTATCGCCATTCACTAAAACGTTAAAGACATATTATATCCTTCAATTTTCCAATAATAATAATAATAATAATAATAATAATAATAATAATAATAATAATATGTATTGGGCTTAACAACCTAATACCACATATTTAATGCAAATTTAAATTTAGTTAAAAGTAATAAAATTTATTAAGGTAACGGCAAAATATTAGCCCCTATTATCACCATTCACTAAAACCTAAAAAAAAAAATTTCCTTCAATTTTGAGGCAAGGAAAAAGGTCGTAAAAGAGAATCCTACTAAAAGTATCCTACCATCCTTGTTTGAGAAAATTTTCAGGCGATGCAGGATATTCGGGGAGATCCTTTTTACGACACGCTAAGGATGCCGAGGTTACATAATGGTAAACTTGAGAGGGATCCCGTACCAGCCGCCGGAAGTGGCCATGCCAAAATACCAATAAGGTCCAGGAAAGGGAGGGGGAAGGGGTGGGTGGTGGGGGAGAGATTCTGCCTTGAAATAGTGCGGGCTAACTTTCTGATATTAGATGGAAAATAACCCTATAGCTGTTTTATTTTGATTTTATGTTTTTTTTTTTTTTTGCCACTTAATACTTATGTAATATGTAGGATCTAAAAGCACTATAGAGCTGGTGAAGGCTTATCTATTCGAATTCTGGGTAGAATAGTTTTTATCTGAATCATGTGAATGTTTACATTTGCAATTACTTTCTGTTATGGTCTACTAACTCTTACTTGGATCCGTGATTTAATAAGCAAGACGATCTCTCTCTCTCTCTCTCTCTCTCTCTCTCTTTTACACTTTACGAAACGTAAACTGAAATATAAGTGGAGCTCTCATCCTCTCAACGAAAGTAGAAGAATCATTCTACAATATTTTCCTCTATAAATGCCCAGCTTTGTATTTTCATTTAGCCATGCGATAATGTAACACTGCCTAATATCTGTGATTTTTTTTCCGTTCCACCTTGAGTAAGTTTATGATTTACAAACAAACACACACACATATAATATATATATATATATATATATATATATATATATATATATATATATATATATATATATATATATATATATATATATATATATATATATACACACACACACACACGCGCACACACACACTCAGACAGCTTTTAGGTAACCCTGTGTTTCATAATGAAAACATTTTAGCTGAATTTAAAAAATTTTTCCCTTTAATAATACATTAGGACATAAAGAATATGCTACTGAGCTGACAATTATGACTAAGACCATGCTACAAATAAATAATCACTTATGGCATGTATGCATTACAAAAATATCATACAAAATAATTTCATTCCGCAAAACTTAAACAAATAGGAGATAAAAAAAAAAATCGGTCGTTTGATCTCAAAAGATTGAGGTAAAACAAACTTTCCCGTCTTTTTTTTTTTTTTTTGTCTCGGAAGGAAAACAATAAATCTGACCGCCTTTTTTTTTTAGTTGTTTTTTCTCTCAGTGATCAAAAGTTTCCCGAGCGAGCGTTTGGTCGGCCCTGGTTCTAGTTGTTGCAACATTTATCATTTCCTAGTTTTTTATATATAATATTATACGACTAAGACAATGAGAAAAGCATAAAAAAAGATTATTGACGATATATATACATATACATACATATGTGTATATAAACATGTATATAACATATATATAATTTATATAGGCTATATGTATATATATTAGTATATATATATATATATATATATATATATATATATATATATATATATATATATATATATATATATATATATATATATATATATATATATATCACGATCTAGGGTTCCGAGAAAGTCACAGTACAGTGCATAGTGCCAGGCTTACATATTGTGAAGTAACTGCCATCACACTCGGATATAGTGAAACTTTAGGTCTATGTTTACCGCTATTTTGGAGGGCATTAGTTGTATGCTGATTGTTTGAATTTTATATACCCTCCCTTCTTTTCTTTTTATCTTGTACACCGATAAGCCTAGTTGTGTTGTTTTTTTTGGTATTATTTTACTTATGGACATTAATTGCTTTCAACATAAAATATAGGTTTTTCTGTTGTATTATGATGTGATTTGAATGATTTTGAGGTTTATTTCCATCGCAAATAAATACTTATCCTTCCCCGGCAAATGATATACTGTATACATAATTAATAAAATTACGACTTGTCAGCATACTGCACCCCTCCATAGCTAATACGGCAAAACTGTGTACTGATTACAGTTTTGCCGTATTAGCTATGGAGAGGGGGTGCAGTATTCTGACAAGTCGTAATTTTATTAATTTTATATATCATTTGCCGGGGAAGGATAAGTATTCATTTCCGATGGAAATAAACCTCAAAATCATTCAAATCACATCATAATACAACAGAAAAACCTATATTTTATGTTGAAAGCAATTAATGTCCATAAGTAAAATAATACCTTTTTTTTCTCCAACAGAAACTAATCTGGAACTATTCCTGGATTTAGTCTACAGGTCTAATTTCGAAACAAACTCTCAACGTAACGGAAGCAGGCCAGTGCTTTGCACATTTATATTCTCCATCTCCGTTCTCTATAAAGGGAATAGGGAAATAAGACACAAGGGTTGATCAAATACCATACCCGGTAAAGAAATAAAAATCGCCATATTATCCCTTATCATAATGCAAATAAAAAACAGGCGTTAATTAGCAAGTCTTGCCGCACGGCGGAAATTTTCGCTGCTTCTACACCTGATCACCAAACGCTTGCAATTTCCTCACCATAACGGAAATGTATGCTATTTGGCAACACAGGCGCGCGCGCACACGCACACGTTAAAAAGTCTGCTTGTGACGTCATCCACACACAAACAGTCTGTAAGTGACGTCATCAGTTATCTACGCTGCTATACTGCTCCTGATATAAACGAAATTGAGACAAAAACACATACACACACAAACGGCTACTCGTGTTAGAAAAAAAATTGAGCACGTGACGTCATCCACACACTTACACACACACAGACAGACACGTAGAAACTGCCTACACGTGACGTCAACCCTCACAGAGCACAGGCATCTTTGCTATGGCCAGTAAAAATTAATGTTACTATCCTTTCAAAATATTTCTACTAAGGTCCCATTGGTTAACTAATGACTGGACATGCGTGTAGGTTACGTTTCCGGAGCGTTTAAAATTCTATAGGCCTACATGTTTAGAAGTACCGTTATTTAACCGTAAGCTGCATAGACTAGGAAAAACACACTAATGTGATGCAGCTGAGTGAGCCTAACCTACTCAAGTACGTATATCAATATTATTGTTCCATTTGATACTAAACTTTGCCCAGTAGAATTAATCTTTTTCTACTGATTTTAAACCTTTTGGGGAAAAATGTAGCTATTACCAAAAAAGGTTACAGACATGTAACGTGTACACAGAATGAAACCTAACGTATTGTACAGAACTCAAAATTTCCTGAGGTCTTAGATGCCTTTAGCCTAGGTCCACACTATTCATCAGTAATACAGGCCTACCCCTATTGACTGTATAAGCCCCTTTGTTCATGCACACTGCTAAAGTACAAATATTACATTTTGAAGGTATTTTGGCTTACCTGTACAATTCTTGATCCGATTGGAAATGAAGTACTGGTAGGCTATATACATCAACCAAAGACATGTGATCTCCATCTTGTTCTAAGCTGGGTGAAAACTATCACCACTACTTAAAATAAGCATCGAAAACGTTTCTTTCATCATGATTGAGAGTTGTGGACGCCCAAAATACGAAATTTTTTGCCACTTGTGTACCGTATCACTACAACACTCACCATAAACGACTGGACGGCGTAAATATACAACAGACTGTTATCAACTGCCACCGAGTCTAACGACTTCAAAAATAAACGCCTGTTCGATCAGTCAACATTATGCCTTCTTTCTTATATAATTACAGAACTTAGCTAGTTTTTTTATTTGGAGGTTCTGGATTATATAGAACGGCTATTTACCAAACATACCATGTTATATTGCTATAATTTCAAGATATGATTATTTATTAGGCTATAGGTTATGAACGTTTGGAGGTTAAGCGTGTTACTTGCATGTAAAAGCAGGAGGAATGGTTGATGACGGGATTACTGTTACTTTTAAAATCAGAATACTTTTGTCGATATTGCTGTGATTAATTTCCATATTCTAATTTTATCCATTATAACAAAAATGAGAAAGGGCTACTTAGCAACTCTGCTCAGGGTGTAGAAATTTTTACTGCTGCTAAAGGTTTTACTTTTAGTATATGATATAATTCCTTTTTGATACTACTACTACTACTACTGCTGCTGCTGCTATTATAGTTGCATTAGTACTCGACAAGTGAATGATACCGGCTACTTACTCAGTCTGACTTATTTTTGTTGATTAGTATTGTATCATGTTACAGTTACATTTACTTTTAAAACCACAGGGTTACCTTTCATCATTTTCACGCAGTGAGGGGAATTTCATCATTAAGGTTACACATTACGGAAAATACCCTACAAAATTACTTACTTCTGGGTTGGTTTACAACACATACTCACGCACATATTTCCACAAATCTCCTTTTACACAGTTCCCACCGAGTAGGTCTAGGTCTTCCAATTCTGGAGTCAGGAACCTTGCTGATACTATCACGTACTTTCTCTCCGTTGGTTATATATACATATATATATATATATATATATATATATATATATATATATATATATATATATATATATATATATATATAACCACACAACTGTTACGGATGCTCATATAAATATTAGCAAGCTCGCACAAATGATTACGAATGTATAGGCCTATACTGACAGCCTAATAAACAAACTACCACTAGGCATTTCACTTCCCAAGGCAAAGGCCAAATAGGAAGAAGAAGAAGAAGAGGAAAAAGAAGAAGACATTGCGTGTAGAGAGGAAGGAAGGAAAGTTGTTGAGAACCAACGTCAGATTATTAAATTTTATCTTTTCTCTAAAGAACAAAGAAATCCCATTCCTTTTCATTGTTTAATTTTTAGGACCCGCTGGAGTAGTACATAAAAATTCTACGGGTGACTTTTTTCTGATTATTTTTAAAGGAAGCTAGAAGTTAGGCCTATTCAGACTTCTTTATCTGCTGACAGCCTTTTTTTCTGGAGGAGAAGCCCCTTAATTATTAGATTCTAGTGGGTTGACTTTTTTTTCAGTGATCATTTTTATTTCTGATTATTTGTTTTTTTTCGGCTTCTAGTTATTATTATTCTTTAAAGGTGAATGTGTACAGTACTTGTGTATTTGTTTTTCAGGGAGTTTATTTATTTCTCTCATGGAAAACATGTTTTGTCGAATATCACTAGTTGCATTCATCCATTGTCTGGACATTAGCTTGCTTCGATTCCAAAATTTAATAGATTTTTCATTAATTAGGATGGAAAACTGGTTTCTTTAGTTATTTATACACCCTTTTCAAAAATCATACCATTTTAGCAGAGTATGAAATTACCATTGATTTTCTTTAGTGTGTTTTATAACGCCTTTTATTCCTTTATGGAATTATAATTAGGTTATCAACAGTGCATTTGTGAGCTCGGCGTGCTCGATAACGTATCATAATAGTAATCAATTACTGAAAACGATTAATGTGTTCACATAACTTTGATGCATACAAGGTGATAAAACCTTTTAAACCCCTCCCCAAAATATGATACATATACCATGTAATAGTGTACCCAATTATAGACTATACTGAAATATAAACCGTATCAGGTATTTACCAAAATTCCTTTCTACTTTAACAGTAATAATAAATTAAAGGCTTAAGATATTCCAGCAGACACAATTTCATTATGACAACGCTGTATCTTTCTGTAGAGACTTCAGAGGCATTACAAGACTTAACGGCTCACGCATACGGCAGAAGTGCTCTCTCTCTCCAAGAGCACCGAAGTTTTAGCCTAGATAAACCTAGACTCATGCAATGGAACAAGTAACCCGGTATCAGGGAGATCAGCCTAGAGGGACAGAATTACTTACCTACCGTAACCCCCGCAGGGGAAAGCAGGGATAGACGGGAAAAGTTAAGGGTCGAGAGAGTGAAAGTTAATAGCGGTAGACGAGGATCGAGTGGAGGAGAACTTTTTCTCGAGTACTTTCTGTTTACTCTTTAAAGTTTGGTGCTCTAACTCTTCTTAAATTGATGGTACTTTCTTTTTATGGGAATGTCGTTTAATGTAAGGTAGTTTATGCGTCGTTTACCAGAATCTGAAGCTTTTTGGTTTGTAAGCTTTAGCAGCTCATGTGGAGTTAAGCTTTTTTTTCCGAGAGGTAGCAGGAACATCGTCCTGTGCTGGCATTAGGCCTACTTTAGCCTGGAAGAACGGAAGAATTTGCTAAGGATTATTGGTATAAAGGTGTAAAGGATTATGGGTGCAGAAACCCCTCAAATTTCCATAATTCAAGCTTCGCCTAAAATACCAGGCAACAAGTTAATACCATACTTTACTGTAAATGGAAAAGCCATCACGAAGTCTGCTGTCAGTAAGGTAACAAGGAATAAAACTAGTAAAATAAAATTTCCCTTTAAATTAAAAAAAAAAAAAAGTTGGCGGGGAGAGAAATCTTGTATAAAATCACGGCTTCTCCGAAATTAAAGAAAAGACTCGGTCTAGCGCGGATATGTGCACGCTTGTCTGAGCAACTTTAAATCGCTCACTCGTCAGTCAGCAGAGTCGCTGTTTTAATTCACCAAAAAGCCAGAGCTGAGGGGTTACAAGTTTTATAATTCGGATACTTTACCAACCTATTTTTCATTCTTTTTTAGTTTTCTGTAAAAGGAAACTATTGTGCCGGCTTTGTCTGTCCGTCCGCCCTCTGATCTCAAAAACTACTAAGGCTAGAGGCTGCAAATTGGTAAGTTGATCATCCACCCTCCAATCATCAAACACACCAAATTGCAGCTCTCTAGCCTCAGTAGTTTTTATTTTATTTAAGGCTAAAGTTAGCCATAATCGTTCTTCTGGCAACGATATAGGCTAGGCCACCACCGGTCCGTGGTTAAAGTTTCATGGGCCGCGGCTCATACACCATTATACCGAGACCACTGAAAGATAGATCTATTTTCAGCGCATTTTTTAATTGTTTTTATTACAAAGATATTTAGTGGTTGCTCTTCATTTCAATATACTAAAAATATTTTACCTTTTCACTAGGTCTAGTTTTTTTTGCTGATTTGAGTTCCTTTTGTATCGGTGCTGTTGACCATAGTAGTTGCAACGGCAGGTTACACAAACAGATCGCTCATACTTTTTACAGTATTTTGTTCTTGGGGCCTATCCATTTTACGAGCTTCAGTTTTAATTGTTGGTAGAGACAAAATACTCCAGCATCTTGTACCCTTTGATAAAAATATATTTAGATATAACAAGTTAAACTGACATTTGCACGATTAAGTAAAATAATGTATTATTCCCAGATGAAAAAAAAAATTAGCGAGTCACAGTCAGGGGATAGTGCTGTCAGTGCATCTCATTTGGCACACTGTAGGCCCTACTAAAGACTGTTTACAGTGTCCCTCCTGCCAGTAGCTACAACCAATTTTTAACCTTTTACTTACCTCCATTTCCACTGCCTTTCTTCAAACTTGCTGTCCAACCTCTCTCGCTATAACTTCTTAGTGCAACTGTATGGTTTTCTCCCAGTTCCACATTTAGCTCCCCGTAATTCATCTTCTTTATTTTCTGGATCTTTATCTTGCTGCCCAACCATCCAACTCACTCTTATCACTAAGCGATGAATGGCCGAAAGTGCCCCAGTGCTTGGCTTGACAACCCGAACTTCTTGAAATCAAACCAAAAGATATTAGCTCAGAAATAATACATAATTACATATATTCGTCCAATGCTCCCATGATTTATGCTTTAACTGAAAGTACAGGGTAAGAAAAGACCAATCTGTAAAAATACTTTATTAAATACATACAAATCTGCCAGTCTGCACTCGATATATTGTTCTGGAAAAAAAAATTGCTTTGGGGAAGAGAAAGAATTGCAGTCATCACTGTTTTGTCACCTTGATCGCAGTTGATAGTTTTCCTTTAAATACTCCAGTGAACTTTGCATCATTAATCCCAAAGGATTACACGCTAATCGCACCAAAAGCACAATGAAACAGGGATCCAGGAATCTGGAATCAATGCCGACTCTGAACTTTTGTATTTCACTGTCAGCTCTGGGGAAATCATGATTGCTTTCGCATTCCATATGAGAGTTGTAAATAGGTCGTAGGTTTCGGTAATATTCGTGCCATGTATTGAAAACTGACAAACACACAGACAAATAAGTACAAATTCTACTAAAGAAAGGACGTGCAAACATGTCTTTCATACGCATTCTCTCTCTCTCTCTCTCTCTGCCAATTCCATTTGCTCTGGGATCTTCCTTCCCTGCTTTCCATTCTCTCTCTCTCTCTCTCTATCTCTCTTGCAATTCCATCTGCTCTGGCATCACTCTTCCCTGCTCTTCATGTAAGAGCTGGAACTTAAATGACTTAAAAAGTCATTTAATCCTGGAAACATATACAATATTCCTTGGAAATATATACCAGACATCTTATTTTGATCATCTTTCACGCTCCTCACAATAAACGAATATATATCTTCCAAATAACCAGATTATATTTGTTACTCAGGGCACTCACATAATGCAAAAAGCTCCATTAACATTTTTATCCTTTCATCTACTCATATACTTCGATTTCATACCAAATTCCAAAACCATTTCCATAGGCTTTTGGTGAGAATAGATGTCCCTATTTAGGAACAATGAATACAAATGGGCTGTTTTGTATTTTAAAAGATGGCACCAGAAATATTACGTAAAATATCTTTTAAAAGGAGCGAGACTGGAATGGTATCACATACACTAAAAACACTTCCCTTTACCTGAACTGCTCTTCAGATGTGCCATTTATTCACAGTAAAAATCATCTACCTCTTAATTCGATGTTGTCTTCAGTATCAAGTCTGTACGAGGCACCAAGGCGACACATTCACAAAACATCTGACCAGCAGTTACTCTGTTTTTGATTCTGCTTTTTGAGAATGCGACCAAGGGACCATGTGAAGACTGCATGTTCCCCTCGTTCCTTTTGGTTCTTCAGCTATCTAAAAATCTTTAACCCTATTTTATCCTGGCTTGACCGCTTCAACACTTTCCCTCTCATACGCCCTTTCACTTCTTCGTTTTCTCTCTATCTCTCTCGCACTCTCTCAATCTCTCTTTCCTCCTATAACCTTCATTATCTATTACTATGGGCTTCGGATGGTGGGCTCTTTAAGAACAGAAGAAACCCTGATTCATCCTCCATTTCCCCAACAAAGAAGAGAAGGAATTCTCGGAAATGAGTCTCCACCCACTGTGCAGCCCAAACCATCAGCTTTACAGCCCTCTTGACTAGAGGCTCCAGTCACCATCACTGGTCGCTGTCTGCGAGCACTAGGAAAAAAAACACTAGATAAACATATCACAAAGCTTTGTACATCAACAAAACCTTCAGTTGTAACAAGGAAATAAGAAAAACTAATAAAGCGAAATACAGTATAACGGAATGGTTAACATATTGCATAATAATAATAAGAAGAAAATAAAATCCTATGAACACTTATTCTGGGCATGTTAATGCCATGGAAGAAACCAGAGGAAACTTTTGAAGGGAGGGATGCTGCCTTCCAGCCACCTTCCAGGACTGTTTCTAAGCTGACTCATTTTCCATTCATTTTCAAGAGAACCTGTGGGCAATGTAGCATATTAGGTATACGGGCTTCACTTATTTGATTTTTAAGCTGAACCACGTCTTGATATTTTGATATTTACAAGTTTAACATGGACCCAGGAAGTACTGCAATGATGCCTCAAATCAAAGACATAAAATAGTAGGTTTTAAGGTCACACCAGGTCATTTGAAGGATTATTAGCCCAGCCATGAAAGTTTTGATCTTATAAACTTACAAGCTATTATCAGGCACATTAAAGAATAATTACACCCATCCTTACAAATGGGACTGGAATGACTTTAATTATTGTGGTTTCAGTTAAAAAATCTTCACCCTCGATTCTGCCAGGACCCACAGGTTGTCTGGTGTCAAAACAGTCCTGGAACTAAATATCTTTCCAGGCCATCATTCGTTCTTGGATACTTAACAAGTCCAGGTCCTTGATGAATGAATTAGATTGGATACAGAATTCTTCCACTGTAAACCAGTTCTTTGCTTGATTTTGTTACACATTTGAACTCAGAGCAAAATCCAAACAAAGGTACTGAGACACTCAAACTGCTTCAGTTGCAAAGAACAGGTGATAAAGAGGGTGGGAGAGCAAAGTAGCACCTGGCCCGGAGAGTTCCTGGTCCAATAGCACCTTCTACAGCAACGCCCTTCAGTGCGGAGGCGCTTCACCCAAAACTGGTAAAGTCTGAAAATCAAGGAAGAACAAACAATGAAATGTTACTCTTAACCAACATGAAAACTTGGGTTTCTTATTACTCTACCTTTCCAAAGTATTTCAAATCATAGTAAACTACCTAAATACCATGAAGAACAACCTAGATTTGCAGCCCATATTCAAAATAAAAATAATGCATTACACTATACTTTGAGAAGCATTGGCTATCAACCTGAAGGAATGCAGCTACTGTTGTTCACAATTCCATCAACATTTATTTACCAAGCTTCTTTGCATTAGCCAACTCCAGGTAATTCCTCGAAATTTACCTTGCTTTCAGGACAAAGACCATGACGATCAAGTCTTGTATACTCTCGTCCTGAACGAGGCCTAAGTGTGTTAACAGAAGATCGAGCCAGCAGTCTGTGAAGATAACACAATACACTATGAAAACAATATGCTATAAGTTACATTTTCAATTTTTCAGCTATAAACATGTTAAGAAAAATACACAAGCAATAAATGTATTATGACAATGATCTGTGCATATTTTACCTATCATGATCAGATGAAGAATGAGAAGAAGATAGACTCAGAGTGTCGAGGTAGTCACTCATGTCAGAGGCACCAGATGAAGTGGACTTAGCATCACCACTACCACTGCTGCTACCTCCACCACTGACAACTCCAGCAACACCACCCAGCTCTTGACAAGATGCTGCTACACCTGATGAGAAATGGTGCTGTGTTATATTTTATAACAAAAGTTTTGCTTCTTTTCAGAAATCTATCTACAAACATCATCATTTGAGGCTGATAATTTTTTACAAGCACACAACTTTTCTGTTAGAATGAATGTTGAGTTTAAACTTGACTATACCTGAATGTGATGTGGGTGCATTATTTTGAGGATGTGGTGGACGTCTTGATCGCGGCAGAGAAGCATGTAAACAATGTGATGTGAGCAAACGGTCCACAGCTCTTGGTGACTCGCATACACCAGAGTCACTACTAGAAGCAGAATCTCGATTAGCTGGTGGTTTGCCAGGTACAGAAGATGATCGACGCAGCACACATACACCATCAGAATCTCTGGTGTTATTCGTTACAACATTAGGTTTGGCTGTACTGACTTCTCCATCAGTGCTCACGCTCAAGTCAGGAGTTATACTTACTCCATCAGTATCCACACTATCGTGGCGTAGATCACAGCCACTATCTGTCGCAGCTTCAGAGTTGAGACATTCGTCCCTTCTTCTCAAAGAGGAAGTAATTGTCTGCCTGTGAGTTGGTGTAGCAGTTGGAGTTGTGGCTGGCGATGATGGCCAAGCCTCCCTAGGCCGAGAATCTGCAGAGGTTGATCGCCTCGGGGCAAGGACAACATACCTATTACTGCTTGCCACAGATTGAGATCGACCACATCTGCTCTCTGCTATACTCATAGAGCGACTGCGATCACTGACAGGCAGAGTTTTAGTTTCACCTTCATCTGTGAGTGATTCACAAGGCACCAATGCTGCAGAAGGTTGAGAGGGTCCCATAGGGAGGTAGTGGGGATCAGGGGCAGGTGGTCTGGGTGCCATTGCCATGTAATGGCTCTCTGGATCTATTTTTGAATCTGTGGAAGCTGTTAACATACATTCCCCTGTTGCAGGCGAGGTAGGAGTTTTGTTGGTAGCAGTTGAGGTAATCTGCAACTGAGATGTCATGTTGGCAGAAATCGAGGTATTGGTTGTAGGTTTAACAATTACGGAAGAGGGTTGGGTATTAATTGGGGTGCCAGCCTGCAAAGAATTTGAAGCAATTTTCACATCTTTTACATTTTCATAAAGAGACAGACTGGCAGCAAACTCCAAGTTTTCATAATTAGCATGAGCAGTGCCTGTAGGGGGGTCACGATGGGGAGGGGGAGGTGTTGGAGGAGGTGTTGGGGGAGGTGTAGGTGCTCGAGGCTTCCCGGTCTTTTTCCTTTTATTAACAACAGCATATAGTGCTGCTGGTTGCTGTGTTGTTTGCGGCTGTTGCTGCGAGGGCTGGTTATGTTGTGGTGGTGTTGGTGGAGGTGGTGGATGGCGTAATATTGTACCTGTATTTGCGTCAACAACAGGCATTCGACCCTGTCCATCTACTCTCAACTGTTCTTGTGCTGTGTCCCCATCATCCTTCCTCCCACAGACTAAAGATCCAGCCCAACCAAGAACTTGGCCACAGCCAGGAGCAGCTGATGCCAAACCTCCCTCACACCATACCCCAGAGGATGGTGCCACACTATCTACTGAGTCCCCCGGAAGAGGTCCTTCACAAGTATGGATCTGTGATGCACCTCCATCGCACATGACTAGTCGCCTGGGTGTGTCATAATGAGCAGTAGGGGGCACTCGTGGTGGTGGTGGGATATCATAGTTATCCATTGGATTAAGGGCTACACGAGGTGGGTTTGTTACACTCTGGCCACCAGACTCTGGCTGATTCTGTTCCGCTCTGTGTTGCTGATGATAACACGGGTGCATATTTGGATGCTGGATATTACCTAAAGGGCGCGGGTGGTCGTACAGGGACTCCGGTGTGGGGGAGGGGGCAGTCATGCCTTCCCACGACCCCCGCGCCCACGTAGCCGCCCACCAGGCCCCTTCTTCCCCATCAGAGCTACAGAGGGGTGGACCAGATTTACTCACAGTAGAGCAAGCCACCACAGACTGACTCTGGCATGACGACCGCCGCGTCCATGGTGGCCAAGGTGCTGTATGGGCATCTGAATAGTGGCTGTCATTTAGAGGGTCAGGCAGGGTATCCCGTGGTGAGGTAGCTGTGGCATTGGCATCAGAAGCTGCCAGTGAAACAGTCTCACTCAGGTCCATGACACTAACTTCTCTTAGCCATGACAACTCTGTGCGGCTCTCTGCCCTTGAACCTGCAAATCAGGCAAATGTATACCAGTTAAGCAAGATATATTTATAATAAAAGTTGTTTATAGCCACCATGACATTATGAAATATGACTTGACAAAATTTTTAGTAGAGTAAAAGGAAGACATTTCTCAGACTGTCGGTACAACATATTTCTTGAAGATACACAAAACAAACACCAGTTTTTTTGTGAGATTTATGCTTACATTAGATCATCAAAGAAATGAAATATATAATTAAGCAAAAGAAATCTAAGCATCCAGCCATAATACTTATTATGATATCATAACAAATAACTGACAGATAATCTAAATACGATTCTTAACCGATACGAACGTCCTCAAATATCATCATCAAATGCTCGAAGTTTAGTAGTGAAAATCTGCAAACAAAACCCATCCTGAAAATGCTAACTGCTTCTGTCATTGTCAGGGCAGTGGAAATTTTGACTCGCTGTATTCCGAGCTCTCTTAATCTCCTCGCATAATTGTTTTGCAAGTAAAACGATACTCTTCAATCTGATTACAAAAATTGCAACGGCAACCAAGGAATGCTATCCTCGTGGGCGAATATTTCACAATTTGTTGGGGGTTTCACGAAACGTAATTGAAAAAAAATCCTTTACGAATGAAAAGTATAATTCGTTTATTTTTATACACTGAGCTAACGTCTGAGATACTCTTACCGAACGACAAGCAGAAAGGAAATTAATTATTGAGAATGGTTTAACACATGGGTTGTGAAACTCAATAGTAACGCTGCTACTTGTTTTTTTTATATAATTTTGAAATTACTCTCTGTACGATGATGAAATCTGATTGGAAATTCTCCGTCATTTGCAAATCCTGCCCAGTGACTTCTTCATAACGGATCTATACCACAAAACGAGTTATCATTGATTATCAGTTAATACAAAGGCATGTATATGACTAGCTAATAATCTAGCTTAAATAAACAATGGTCTAGAGGACTTGCAAATAATTAATTCAACAATACCAACTAAATCCTTGATTAACCATGCTTTCCATGGAAACTTTAATATTCAGAAAGTAAAGACAATAATGTTACATGGGGGAATAAGAATAATCAAAGAAAAACTCTTTATATACATACATACATACAGACATATATATATATATATATATATATATATATATATATATATATATATATATATATATGTGTGTGTGTGTGTGTGTGTGTGTGTGTGTGTGTGCATGTGCGTGTATGTGTTTTCTCCTCACCTGAAGCTGTGGGCGGTCTGGATCTGGGCTGAGCCAGGAGTCCTCGGGCGGCCTGGTCGATGGCGTGAGTCACGGAATGGGGGGCGTCGGAGAGGGCCACGTGCACGCCCATCCACCTCCCACATCGGGATCCTCCCTCCCACACCACACGCCCATCTACCACGCCGTAACGCCTACGAGTTGGGGGTGAGAGTGAAAGGTGGGCGTTATTTCCACAATACGACTGAATACATACAACCATGGGTAACCATTCGATTAATAAGTTTCTAACTCACATCGTGATCGAACCCAGGATTCTGAAATGAGTCCTGGGTTCAATCCCAGTGCGAATTATAAATTTATTTCTACTAAGAGTGATTGTGTGTTGATTATTTCAAAATCATTCGAGTATCAAGCTGTAATAGAAATCATTGTACTTTACGTCAGAAGTAATGAAGGAAAAGCAAAATCATAAATGAAATGACATAGAAGAACAACATGAAAGTACAAGAAGGAATAGAAAGGTCACAAAAGAAGCACTGAAGGCGCAAAGAATAACCTATTCAACATGAGAGCAAATGTATACAAGCAATTATCTTCATTTCAGAATCATTCATTTTCCCACTGACTGAAATTTAAAGCCCTCATTTGAGAATCATTCACTTGCTCCTTGACCGAAATTCAAAGCAATTTCCTTCATTTAACAATCATTCATTTCTCTTTGACTGAAATTCGAGGCAATATCATTTATTTAAAAATCATTCATATTCTATTCGACCGAAATTCGAAGCAATTTCATTCATTTAAGAATCATACATTTTCTCCTACACTGAAATTCAAAGCAATTTCCTTCATTTAACAATCATTCATTTTCTACTTAACTGAAATACAAAGCAAAATTATACATAGCAAATTCCTTATTTAAGCACCATTCATTTCCTAACTGACTGAAATTCAAAGCAATTTCATGAATTTAAGAATCATTCACTTTTTACTTGACCAAAATTCAAGGCAATTTCCTTCACTTAAGAATTATTAATTTTCTCCTTGACTGAAATTGAAATCAATTTCCTTCATTTAAGAATCAATCATTTTCTACTTAACTGGAATTCAAAGCAAAACTATACAGAGCAAATTCCTTCATTTTAGCATCATTCATTTCCTATTTGACCGAAATTCAAAGCAATTTCATGCATTTAGGAATCATTCACTCTTTACTTGACTGAAATTCAAAGCATTTTCCTTCACTTACGAATTATTAATTTTCTCCTCGACTGAAATTCAATGCAATTTCCTTTATTTAATAAGCAGTCATTTTCTACTTAACTGGAATTCAAAGCAAAAATATACAAAGCAAATTCCTTCATTTAAGCATCATTCATTTCCTATTTGACTGAAATTCAAAGCAATTTCATGCATTTAAGAATCATTCACTTTTTACTTGACTGAAATTCAAAACAATTTCCTTCACTTAAGAATCATTCATTTTCTCCTTGACTGAAATTCATAGCAATTTCCTTCATTTACGGATCATTCATTATCTACATGACTAAAATTCAATGCAATTTCTTTCATTTACGAATCATTCATATTCTCCATGACTGATATTCAGAGCAATTTCCTGCACTTAAGAACCATTCACTTTTTCCCTGACTGAAATTCGAAGCAATTTCCTTTATTTAAGAATCACTCATTTTTTTTAAATGACCGAAAATCAAAGCAATTCCTTCACTTAAGAATCATTCACTTTCTCCCTGACTGAAATTCAGAGCAATTTCCTTCATTTAAGAATCACTCTCTCCTTGACTGAAATTCAAAGCAATTTCCAATATTTAAGAATCACTTTCTTCTTGACTGAAATTCAAAGCAAATCCCTTCACTTGAGCATCATTATGAGCATCATTCATGTTCTCCCTCATTCATTCCCTACTTGACTGTAACTCAGTCAGGCGACCTTACCTGAGGTCATGGGTTGACCAGGCAGCCAGGAGTCGCGGGGGTGTGCCGGTGGTCAGGCAGAATCGGTGGTCTCTGACGTGCATGCGCGCAGGCCCGGCCGACACGCGCGACCTCGGGGGAACTTGCAACACCTGCACCAGAAACTGTTGCTCTGTTGCATGAGAGGGGAGAGAGAGAGAGAGAGAGAGAGAGGGAGAGAGAAAAAAGGAATATTAGCTTAATACGACATGACGGTATGAACGGAGAAATGAATTTCATGTTTGAGAGAGAACGGAATAACAACAGGTTAATACGACATGACGGTAGGAATGGACAGATGAATTTCACCTGTGTTTTTTTGTGAAAAATGTTTGGGAGAAACCTCTGTATATATTTAACCTTTTTTATTAAATAGTTTTTATTTAAACTGAATTACAAATAAATAGTTGTTGTGAAATGTAGGTTGTTTACGCTCAGAATTACTAGATCAATATGATGCATGTTTTTAAGAAATGCTTCGGAGATCTCTCTCTCTCTCTCTCTTTTTATATATATATATATATATATATATATATATATATATATAAATTTTTTTTTGTGAAATTTTACTCATTTAAACTGAATTAATGGGAAATCTATGTTATTTCAGCTCATAATTACTAGATGAATCTGACGGACGCCTGTGAGGGGAAATATTTGGGAGAAGCCTCAGTACTTAACCATTTGTGAAATTGAGGTTATTTAAACTCTGAATTACAATGCACTAAACTGCATGAATTTAATGTGTATGTTTGAATGCGGGAAATGTTTAGGAACACCCTCAGTATTTAGCCCTTTTTGTAAAATCTTCATTCTAAACTGAATTACACACACATCCCTATCGTGAAATCTAGGTTAAGCTCTAAATTACAATACACTAAACTAAATCATAGATTAACCTTAAAATCTAATCAATTCTTCCTTTTGAATACAGTCAGCATTCTCAAAAAAAAAATCATAAAAAAAAAGAAACAAATACCTACATAACATCAAATCACCCACATTCCGACGATACGCAAACGAAAATCAATCAAGACAATAAAAAAAATCCCAGTCATTGTTCTGATTCAAATCAACAAACAAATCAGGGAGAATAAGTAACCAAGGACCTCAAGCAAGCAATCAAGCAAGCAAGCAAGCACAAGCGGACGTTCGTATATAGCGAATTTAGCCACGTATTTAAGTTATTGATTGAACTGCCAACATCAGGCGGCGTCGCCGGGCTAGAGCTGTCATGCAGACTAAGAATTCTATCGATCCGCTTAAGGGAAATTCAGCTTGGTCGTTTATCCACTGGCCATTCCACAACACAACCGGACGGGTGAATAACGCAAGATGCTCGTCGAGATATTGAGAGAGAGAGAGAGAGAGAGAGAGAGAGAGAGAGAGAGAGAGTTAGACGAAGAGAGATAAAATATTTAAGTTAAAGAGAGAAAGAGAGACTATTGAATATTTAAACTAGAAAGAGAGAGAGAGAGAGAGAGAGAATATTTAAACTAAAAGAGAGAGAGAGAGAGAGAGAGAGACTTTATATAAAATCCACGCCCATCTCACTGTACGCCCTGAATCACAGAACACCCTGGCCCCTTCCCCAACCCCAACCCCTGAAATAGCCGCCCCATCCCACACCCTACCCCCTCCGTGTACTCCACATTCAAATTAGCTTCACTCTCCTGCGGGCATACATTTCTCTCGTTCTGCCCAAACAAAATTATTTTTTCCTCTCCTTTCTGAGTCAACTGCCCTAAAATAGTTGAAGAAATCCAATTTTCCTCGAGAACTCTCTCTCTCTCTCTCTCTCTCTCTCTCTCTCTCTCTCTCTCTCTCAGGTAAGAAGGCATTTACCTGTATCCCAGACGCTTGCTCGGAAACGGTGCATCTGTCAGTGACAACGACACTTGTCAATCATCTTTTATTTTTTGTTTCATTTTGTCATTGATTTTGAATACAGATGATTCTGTTTCCGTCACTCTTACGTTAGGGAATTATTCAACTGCCGTCATTCTCTGATTTTTAAAAAAAATTCCTTCGGTGAATTTTTATTCACGAGCGAATACAACCTCGTATGACATACGTACATACATACACACACGCACACACACACACACACACACACACATATATATATATATATATATATATATATATATATATATATATATATATATATATATATATATATATATACATATGAACACATATGAATAAAGTTTGAATAAAGCCCATCTTCAATTAACTTTTAATAATATTCGGGAATTTCAAAGTTAATTTCGTTATAAGATCATACAAGAATTGAAGTCCTTTCTATTACTACTCATGATGTTGAGACTGTATGACACTGCTGGTCATGCTATTATGATTATTATTTTTATAATTATTATTATTATTATTATTATTATTATTATTATTATTATTATTATTTCCAACTGTGAGAGGCTGAGAATGGCACGGAAGATGGCAAGTCTAAACCAGGACTTCAATACTTGTAAAACATCTTTGTTACAGACAAGAAAAATAAATGTATATTTACCCTTCATTTTATTATTATTATTATTATTATTATTATTATTATTATTATTATTATTATTATTATTATTCGGGACACCAGAGCATTTTTCCATAAAACCCTTACCACGATATACTTAAACCACCTTTCCCTAAAAATACCAAAGACACATGAACGTATTCACAATGGCCAATTCCCATCCCTTCCCCTACCCTTCTTCTTCCCCTCCCCTTCTCCTCTCCTCTATCCTCCCCTCAACTCCCATCCCCTCCACCTCTCTTCCTCTCCACTCAACTCCCCTTGCCCCTCCCTACCTATCGCTCCAATCTTAAATTACAGCCACCCGTCAGATTATTTACCCACACCCTGAGATTACGAAACAGATGTCTGTACCTGGGAGACATTTTGTACGGCTGCTGCGGCATTTCGAGTGCAAATTACCCGGGATACGAAAAAAGAAAGAAAAAGGAAAAAAAATA
>NC_089746.1:15619694-15622194 GCF_040412425.1 Macrobrachium rosenbergii
TCCAGGTTAAGAAATTTTATCCATCCAGAGAAAAGTTTTCCTGACGGAGTAATTTTTTCAGGCCGAGAAATTTTTTCTAGGCAGAGAAATTTTTTTTCCAGCCCGAAAAATTTTTTCCCGACAGAGAAATTTTTTCCAGGCCAAGAAACGTTTTCCAGACCGAGAAATTTTTTCCAGGCCGAGAAATTTTATCCATCCTGAGAAACATTTTTCTGACCAGGGAATTTATTCCTGGCCACGAAGCGTTTCTCAGGTCGAAAAATTTTTCCAGATCGCGAAACGTTGTCCAGGACGAGAAACGTAACGTTGCCCCCTCCCCCCCTCAAGTCCAAAATGCAGGATAATAAAAAGTAATGTGTCTACACTAAAATGAGCCCGGCTTCCCATTCCCATTCCCATTCCGTCATTACCTGGATCAATGTTGAGAGACATCAAATTTGATGGGCTAAGAATGCGTCACAGCCGGACGTCATCATTGTACCTAGTAAAATCTTTCTGTTATATCCACACGCCTAATGGAGTCTTCACAGGCAATGACAGTACGTAAAATTCCTAACGAAAATGCGACAGTTTCCCGACACTTTTCTTTTTTCCTTCTCTCTCTCACGAATATGCGAAATTTACTTCTTTTTCCTTTACGCAAATGCGAGTTTCGCGACACTTTTCTTTTCTTTTTTTTCTCACGAATATGAGAAATTTTCTTCTTTTTCGTCGCGAAAATGTGATATTTTTTGCGGCATTTTTTCCCTTGGTTTCCTCAGGGAAATGCGATATTGGTAGTTTTTTCTTTTTTCCCCACGAATATGCGCCATTTTCTTTCTTTCCCTCACGAAAATGCGACATTTTTTTTCTATCTTCCTCCCGAAAATGCTATTCGATTTATTTTTTCACAAAAATGCGACTTTTTTCGTATTTTCCTCACGAAAATGCGATTTTTTCTTTGTTTTCCTCACGAAAATGCGACAATTTTTTTTGCCTTGTTTTCTCACGAAATGCGACATTTATTTTTCTTTTTTTTCTTGAAGATATACGATCGTCTGCATGCCACAACGTCTTGTAAAATACGACGCTATCAAATTCAATTGGCACTACTTCGATCGATTTGGAGAGAGAGAGAGAGAGAGAGAGAGAGAGAGAGAGAGAGAGAGAGAGAGAGACGGGGGTTGGAAGGGGTGAGGGAGATTAATAAACACATACTGTAAAGGACCCCAACCACGCTAAATAGCTTCACGTTCTTCTGATATGACCATAAACTAGACTCGTCCATGAACACGGCCATGAGTTAACATACTGTACGTACGTACTTACTGAAGAGCTATGTATAAGGTACGTCCCCATACACCAACGTAGTCTAGACGCAATTTAGAGTACTTAAATGACTACGGCTATAGCGCACAACTTACGACCGTCAGTTAACGTTAACGTACGCATGTCCATGAGTACGGAAACGCTATAAGGCACGGCCCCCTACACCAATGTAGTCTAGACCATGGTCTAGAATACGTGAATAACTACAGCCATAAAGCTCAGAGTACGTCAGTGACTACGACCATAGAACTAATATTATGTCAGAGTTTAGAGTACGCCAGTCTATGTCAGTGACTACGGCCGTTAAGCTTAGTGTAAGTCAGTTTACGTCAATGACTACGGTCAGAAAACTTAGAGTACGCTACGTCAGTGACTACGGCCATAAAACTTGGAGTACGTAAGTTTTCGTCAATGGCTACGGCCATTAAGCTTAGTGTGCGTCAGTCAACGTCAATGAGAACGGCCATTAAGCTTAGTGTGCGTCAGTCTACGTCAGTGACTACGGCCATAAAGCTTAGAGTAAGTCAGGAACTACGGCCATAAAAATTAGAGTACGTCAGTGACTACGGCCATAAAAATTAGAGTACGTCAGTGACTACGGCCATAAAAATTAGAGTACGTTAGTGACTACGGCCATAAAAATTAGAGTACGTCAGTGACTACGGCCATAAAGCTTAAAGTCAGTGACTGCGGCCATAAAAATTAGAGTACGTCAGTGACTACGGCCATAAAAATTAGAGTAAGGCAGTGACTGTGGCCATAAGGCTTAGAGTACATCAGTCTACGTCAATGACTGCTGCCATAAAACTTAAGAGTTCATCAATGACTACAACCATATATCTTAAAGTATGTCAGACAACGGCCATAAAACTTAAGAGTACGTTAGTGACTACGGCCTTATAACACCTTGAAGAGTACGACTCACCTTCGCCGAGCGTCGAGGTCATCTTCACCTGCCATTGGAGGAGCCGTTCTCTCGTGTCGAAGGCGATGACGAGGGTCACGTCCTTGCAAAGGAGGCCCAAGGTGTAGCTCTCTTTGTCTAGGGTGAAACCTGCGAAGGACAAGAGACATATAATTAAAAAATATGTCTTATTAAAATGGTTTCTATGGCTAGAAATATATATAGTTATATTGGCTACATGAATGGAAATGTTATTAAAATGGTTTCGATAGCTACAAATATTTATGG
>NC_089746.1:15627194-15639694 GCF_040412425.1 Macrobrachium rosenbergii
CTACTGAGGTTTCATGAAAGTAAAATGAATCTGTTTATTTAAACTAATTACTTTTAAATGTATATATATTCACATACATACATATATACTTATATATATTATATGCATATATATAATATATCTATATATATATATATATATATATATATATATATATATATATATATATATATATATATATATATATATATATATATATATTGTGTGTATAAGTAAATCAGTTACACTCACACCAATAGTCTATGCAACAGAGCAACAGTCTACAACTAACCTAACCTATCAGGCAAATATCAACTACGTCATATTCCACCTCCGCACGAACCAACCTTTAGAAAAAAAATCCTCCAAAAAAAATTAGAAAGTCAATTGGGAAAACAAACGTACACAAACAGAGAGCTCTCATTTGAATGTCCATTATGCGAACTGCTAAGCTAACCGTATTATTACCCTTTTTAGATACAAACTAAAACAATAAACTCGTTAGACTTAAACAAAAAATAAATAACATTCAGGGCTAATGGACTTCTGTGAATGTTGAAATCCGACAGAGGAAAAAACATTCAAACATTCGAGTCGCGTTGCGTCGGAATAAACAGAGGTATAAACTCCCCGTTTCAAAACGACGCGACGACATTATTATTATTAATTATTATTATTATTATTATTATTTCGGCGTCGTCCTTTGCGTAAAAATATTTACGATGATTATGCTGCGTGAGATACACACAAACATACGTACATTATACACACACACACACACACAAAATATATATATATATATATATATATATATATATATATATATATATATATATATATATATATATATATATATATATATATATATATATATATATACACACACACACACATATATACATATACATATATATAATTACATTCCAGATGGGCTTCGTTTTTCTTGGAGATGGAATATACAAGACCATAACTTCAGGATGGTGGCACTGAGAGAGAGAGAGAGAGAGAGAGAGAGAGAGAGAGAGAGAGAGAGAGAGAGAGAGAGAGAGAGAGAGAGCTATGAAATGTATAGCACGATAATTTCACAATGATGGTAGAGGCGGAAAAGAGAGGGTATGCATGCATGTGAGAGAGAGAGAGAGAGAGAGAGAGAGAGAGAGAGAGAGAGAGAGAGAGAGAGAGAGAAATAAAAAAGGGTGGGGGGAAAAAGGAGCTGCCAAACAGGAATGGGTCAGTGCTTTCAAGGTATGTCAATATACAGAGTGGAAATGCGTTGCAGAGGGTCGACCAACTTCACTTAGGATTTTACAATTCGCTCTGAAGTATTTTTGTAATCTTAAAATCATCTATATAAAATTATATTTTCTTAGTTTCTGAGTAATTCCCCCTGTAACGACAGTCATTATAATGTTTGATAATAATGAGCAAGGTCTTCCTTTGGTTTCTAAATTACAACAAATAAAATTGTCCAATTTTTAGTTTCTCGTTCATATAGGTCTTCCTGCAGAATAATTCCCCTGAATAATGACAGTCATCATTATAAATTTTATAATAACTGAGCGAGGTCTTCCTTTGGTCTTTATATTTAAAAAACAAAATTCTCCAAATTTTTTATTATTACTACATTGTCAGACAATTTTTTTTAACATGTACTGTGGATCATTACAATAAGTTTAATAATAATTGAGTAAGGTATTCCTTCAGTTTTTAAATAAAAATAAAAATAAAAATCTCCAACTTTTATTTATCACTACGTTGCCAACTAAACTATCCTAAGTTACCCCGGCGTAAAGAGAACGATTACAATAAGTTTTATAATAAATGAACGATGTTCCCCTGGTTTTTAAATTAAAAAATAAAATGTTGTGATAAAACCTGTATAAAAATTGAGTAAGATATTTCTTTGGTTTTTATATAAAAAATAAAAATCTCCAAGCTTTCGCTATCACTCTACACTGCCAGCCAGTTTTTTTCTCTATCATATTATACCTATCTCCAGTTTGTCGATGAAAAAAATCATCTAATTTTTGGTCATCATTACATTGCCAGCTAATTTTTTTCTCATGTTATACATGTCCCCAGTTTTGCAATAAAAAAAATGATAAAATTTTTGGTCATCACTACTACATTACCAGCCAATTTTTCTATCATGTTATACCTGTCTCCAGTTTTTCAGTAAAAAAAATTATCTAATTTTTGGCCATCATTACATTGCCAGCTAATTTTTTTTTATCGTGTTATACCTATCTCCAGTTTTTCAATAAAAAAAATTATCTAATTTTTGGCCATCACTACTTTGCCAGCCAATTTTTTTTATCGTGTTATACCTGTCTCCAGTTTTTCAATAAAAAAAATTATCTAATTTCTGGTCATCACTACATTGCCAACTAATTTTTTTTTATCGTGTTATTCCTGCCTCCAGTTTTTCAATAAAAAAAAAATTATTTAATTTTTGGCCATCACTACATTGCCAGCCATTTTTTTTATCGTGTTATACCTGTTTCCAGTTTAAAAAAAAAATTATCTAATTTTTGGCCATCACTACATTGCCAGCCAATTTTTTTTATTGTGTTATACCTTATCGTGTCATACCTGTCTCCAGTTTTTCAATAAAAAAATTATCTAATTTTTGGCCATCACGACATTGCCAGCCAATTTTTTTTATCGTGTTATACCTATCTCCAGTTTTTCAATAAAAAAATTATCTAATTTTTGGCCATCACTACATTGCCAGCGAATTTTTTTTTAATCGTGTTCTACCAGTTTCCAGTTTTTCAATGAAAAAATTATGTAAGTTTTGATCATCACTACACTGCCAGCCAATTTTTTTTATCATGTTATATCTGTCTCCAGTTTTTCAATAAAAAATTATCCAATTTTTGGTCATCACTACATTGCCAGCTAATTTTTTTTATCATGTTATACCTGTCTCCAGTTTTTCCATAAAAAAACTATCTAATGTTTGGTCAACACTGCATTGACAGCCAATTTTTTTTTTATCATGCTACACCTGTATCCAGTTTTTCAATAAAAAAAATTATCTAAGTTTTGGTCATCACTACACTGCCAGCCAATTTTCTTTATCATGTTATATTTGTATCCAGTTTTTGAATAAAAAAAATCATCCAAGATTTGGCCATCACTACATTGCCAGCCAATTTTTTCATCATGTTATACCTGTATCCAGTTTTTCAATAAAAAAAATTTATCTAATTTTTGGTCACCACTACATTGCCAGCCAATTTTTTTTTTATCATGTTATACCTGTCTCCAATTTTTCAATAAAAAAAATGATCTAATTTTTGGTCATCACTGCATTGCCAGCAATTTCATCATGTTATACCAGTCCCCAGTTTTTCAATACTTTTTCCATCATGTTATACCTGTCTCCAGTTTTTTAATAAAAAAGATTATCTAATTTTTGGTCATCACTGCATTGCCAGCCAGTTTTTTTTTTTTTATCATGTCCCTATCTTCTTCTTCTTCTCGTTCCCTTCCACTCCCATCATCTCCGTTAATAGCTTAAACTCTATGCAAATAGCTTAGAGACTATACAATAATACATTTATCTTGCATAAGTTCGCTTATCTCCCTTTTTTATATCTTTTTTTTGCAACTGCCTGATTATTAACAGTCTTCCTGCCTCGTTCTGTGTTCCCGTCTGTTATCAATTTGCATTTTTCTGTTCCTCCCCTTCTCTCTCTCTCTCTCTCTCTCTCTCTTATCGGACCCTCTTTATTACCCTGTCTGGTCGAGCGCTGATACTGTTTTCTGATATTTCTTTACCAATATACCAAATTTCGTTTCTATTTTTTTATTTATTTCTTTTCTTTTTTTTTTTTTGCTTTTAAGATAAGAAATTAATTCATACGTTTCTTTTTTTTTATTTTTGGCAAAATTTTTTAAAGAACTACTTTCAACTGTTACTGATCATCTTAAGATTAACAAGAAGTTATTCATATCTTCGTATCTATTTATTTTTTTAAATGAACTGCATAGCAATTATCTTTTCCTTTGATTTATAACAATCTCTTTGCTGAAAGGAATTCTATCCATTATTTTTATATTTCTTTCTTTACCATCAACTTGTTTTGCTTTTTAATCTCTCTCTCTCTCTCTCTCTCTCTCTCTCTCTCTCTCTCTCTCTCTCTCTCTCTCTCTCTCCCCTTCGACCTTCACAAATTATTCCCCCCGTCTCGATCAACCCCTCCCCACTCCCTAGACCAAGCCCCACCCCACTATATCCCCTCCCGCTTTAGCAGAGAATCAAGCGACCTCATTCCAGAAAACGATAAGATATCCAGAAGCCCTCTGAAACCATTTTCCGCGGCCCTGGAACGGCTTCAACTCCCCATAAACCCTTTCACACAGGAAGCTTCGATGTTAAACAGCCATGGAATACCTTCTCTCTCTCTCTCTCTCTCTCTCTCTCTCTCTCTCTCTCACATACATACACATATCGCACACATTCTCTCTCTCTCTCTCTCTCTCTCTCTCTCTCTCTCTCTCTGGGACCCCTGACATAATGGTCCCCTTATGTTCGATAAGGGCGACTTGCCAATCGAAGCGTCTTACAAGGGAATACACAGGAATCGTACAGGAATCGAACGATTCCCATTTGATGGCGAATTCCCACCATTCCTCTTTTCCCTCTCCCAATTTGCAAAGGTAACGACCGTCTTCTCGTTGGAAGCTGGAAGCTGGAAATTCTATGGATATTTGACGAGAACACTTTCCAAGGAATATCATGCAAGCGCTTTTGCGGTCGACTGCTCGGTGTCAAGGAAGGAGGTATTACCTCTTCCAGTCTCTCATGCGGTCCTTTGGTCCTTGGGTCCTTTGGTCTTTTGGTCCTTCGGTCCTTCGGTCCTCTGGTACTTTGGTCTTTCGGTCCTTTGATCCTTTGGTCCTTCGGTCCTGCAGTTCTTGGGTCCTTGGGTCCTTTGGTCCTTCGGTTCTTTGGTCCTGCGGTCCTTGGGTCCTTTGATCCTGCAGTCCTTGGGTCCTTTGGCCCTGCAGTCCTTGGGTCCTTTGGTCCTTCGGTTCTTTGGTCCTGCGGTCCTTGGGTCCTTTGATCCTGCAGTCCTTGGGTCCTTTGGCCCTGCAGTCCTTGGGTCCTTTGGTCCTTCAGTTCTTTGGTCCTGCGGTCCTTGGGTCCTTTTGTCCTTCGGTTCTTTGGTTCTGTGGTTCTTGGGTCCTTTGTTCCTTCAGTCCTTTGGTCCTGTGGTCCTAGGGTCCTTTGGTCCTTCAGTTCTTTGGTCCTTTGTTCCTTCAGTCCTTTGGTCCTGCAGTCCTTGGGTCATTTGGTCTTTTGGTCCTTTGGTTCTTTGGTGCTGCATGTGGTTCTTCGGTCTTTGGGTCCTCCGGTACCTTGGTCTTTCGGTCCTTTGGTCCTTGGGTCCTTTGGTTCTGCGGTCCTTGGGTTCTTAGGCCCTTTGGTTCCTCGGTCCTGCAGTTCTTGGGTCCTTCAGTCCTTTGGTCCTCCTTTGGTCCTTCAGTTCTTTGGTCCTGCGGTCCTTTCCTTTGGCTCTTTGGTCCTGCTGTCCTTGGGTCCTTCGGTCTTTGGTCTTTCGGTTCTTTGGTCCCCCAGTCCTTGAGTCCTTTGGTCCTTTGTTCCTTCAGTTCTTTGGTCCTGCGGTCCTTGGGTCCTTTGTCCTTCGGTTTTATGGTCCTGCGGTCGTTGGGTCCTTCGGTTCTTTGGTCCCGCGGTCCTTGGGTCCTTCAGTCCTTTGGCCCTTCGGTCCTTTTGTGGTCCCAACTGTACCAACGACGACGTACCACGATTCATTTGTTTGATGTTGCTATCAAGAGTTGCTTTCATTCACATCAGTGCATGATTTATACATTAAAAGAATTCTTTCTTTTGATCTATGTTTTTCTATTCTTTCGTGAGATTTAGCTTACTGGCCTTTTGCCAGGCTGGGTTCGTGTTCCTTGATCGGCAGCCTGTGAGACTCCTGGAATAACTTCTTGTTAAGTCTCAATAGTAATACCACCCACTTGTGGTCCTTTGTGCCCCGCCCCACCCCGAACCCCCAACTGACGAAAATTTAAATGCACTGAAAACAGAAACTCAATTCATGAATTAGCATACTCTGACGTAAGTGTATAATTAATCATTTCCATTCAGAGGACCCAGGTGCAGCTCAGACATGTTCTTCAGACTGTGAGCTGATATGTATTTGCATTCCATATGACGTCGTATTTTTGGGATATGTCGTCCTTAATCTTAATGGCAAACTGAAATAGAAGTTAAGCGAATGACTTTCCAGTTAAAAATATATATATTTTTAGCCAACCATTTAGTTCAGGATTAATTTCTTTGAGGCCTTCTATGATACCAGAAATAGGAAGTCTCATTACTGGTTTATTACTTTCCAATTTTGTCTTTATTTTCCCGAAAAAGACCATGCTAAAATTATAATAAATAGGTTATGATATTATAATATAATCCGTATTTTGCAGGGCGGTGAGACTGACAACAAAATGAGAGAAGACAGAGAAGACGAAATGAATAAGATATGAGAGAGTATGAAATGAATGAGCCAGGGGAACCGAGATAATAAAAATATGAGATAAGCGACTTTCAAGAGAGAAGATTATGATAAGAAAGGAAAACAAAGGAAGAAGGAAGTTTCCAAGCTTGTAATTACAAAAGGGAAAATCATCCTTGCACTGTTATAGAGTTTGACAAAAAAACAATAAAAACATTTAAAAAATGGGCCGAAGTTTCTTTGGCGCAATCGATAATGCTGTATAATGCGTATAATGCTGTATCAAACACTCAGCCGAGGCCCGTGAAACTTTCACCCACGGTCCCATGGTTATTTGTAACCTTAAATAAAATAATAACTACTGAGGCTAGAGGGCTGCAATTTGTTATGTTTGATGATTGGAGGGTGGATGATCAACATACCGATTTGCAGCCCTCTAGCCTCATTAGTTTTTAAGATCTGAAGGCGGGCAGAAAAAGTGCGGACGGACAGACAAAGCCATCTCAATATTTTTCTTTTACAGAAAACTATAAAAACCATCGATTGACGCCAAGCACAGTTTCACCACCACCAACCGAAAAAAATCCCTAGGAATGGAGATTAGAATGAGATGGAGATTGAAATAGAATCGGTCTTTGAGGCATTGAACTTAACTGTATGCGAGGCAATTAAGCAACAACAGATTCTGCATTCAACACAAAGCTCTCCGGTGATTCAGAGATGGCGGACAAAGAAAGAAAAGAGCAATTAGGAAACTGAATGTTAATGGAGGAGAGGATCACTGAAATGCCAGGCAATGTATTGCGTGGGTTGCATCGCTCGCGCTGGCAGAAATGTGAAGGTCACTGATGAGGCTGTGCATATATGTGTGTGTGTGTGTGTGTGTGTGTGTGCTAAGACTTTCCTTGGCCAAAGCTGAATTCTAATCGAAGGATAAAACGCTGTTTATTATTATTATTATTATTATTATATAAAAATCCACAATGATATAAATCAATTGTACTCATATGCAAAAGATACAGTTTATTTATGTAACTGTGGATTTTTACTGCATAGGTTTATCACGACATTGTGAATTTCTTATTATTATTATTATTATTATTATTATTATTATTATTATTATTATTATTATTCAGAAGATGAACCCTATTCATAAGGAACAAGCCCACCACAGGGGCCACGGACTTGAAATTCAAGCATCCAGAGTATAATTATGTGTTACGACACAGACAAGAAATTTTCGCTTAATCTTGTTCTGCGTAGGTTATAATTGCCATCTTCAATAACAATTAGATCAAAGGGTTTGAGAACACTCAACTTAAATGATGTTTCCCAAGAGTCTTGCTGATGTCAACAATCAAAGAAAACATAAATAGTGGGAACTTTATCTAAATTCACTTTCTTAAATATACAGAGAACCAATCTTTGTTTAAGAAAGGAAGATAGTCAACGGTATCAAAATTCAGGGGAAAAATCGGTGTTTCATCAGTCTCAGCATCTAAATATTCCTTAAGTAATTGCGAATTAATAATAAGTCGAATGCTTTTAATTAAAAATGCAAACCAATATATAAAAATAAATAAAAATATATTGTGAATGAAAAGTGAGAAAAATAAATCAAAATAGATAAAAATAAATAAAACTTTACATCTTGGAGTTACACAAAACATGGCGTTATCTTTATGAGGACCTTCCCCCCAAAAAATGGGTATAGCAATTGATTTAAACTGCAGAAAGGAGAGGACCTAAACTACTGTATATTTTGGTAACAGAATAAGTCAGTGTTCGTCTTGGTAAGATTCTCAAAAATTGGTCAAAAACTTTCTCAGACATACAATGGCTAGGATGTAACTCAACGTAAATTTTTGGAAAACTCTATCTTCCAATAGCTTTTTGAAATATTCACAAATACAAATAACTGTTCTAAAAATAATAAAAGAAAATGACAAACAACTAATGATAAAAAAAACACACAGCTAAATGATATAAGTACACATAATCGAACAACGTCAAAAAAAAAAAAAAAAAAAAAAAAAACTGTTCATCCTTACACAGAAATAAAATAGCAATAATGTTACATCTAAATACTGACATGAAGCAGTTGTAACGAAAAAAAAATATTTACATCTATGTACATGAAACAGTCGTAATATTAAAAAAATATTTACATCTATACACATGAAACAACTGTAATTAAAAAAAATAATTTTACATCTATATACATGAAACAGTTGTAATGTTAAAAAAATATTTACATCTATATACATGAAACAGTTTAATATAAAAAAAATATTTACATCTATATACTCGTACATGAAACAATTGTAACATTAAAAAAAATATTTACATCCACTTTATGTACATGAAACAGTCGTAATATTAAAAAAAATATTTATATTTATATGTTACAGTCAACATGCGTAATCAGTCATTACGCGTAATGACTGAAATTTCAGTCATCACGCGTAATGCACTTTAGGACATTTGATCCCCCAGGAGCTAGTACTAAACACGGCGAAATACATTTGACCCCCAGGGACTAGTACTAAACCCGGCGAAACAGTGTAGGTGACTCACTGGTTCGCCGTGTTTAGTACTAGCTCCTGGGGGGATCAAATGTCCCCTAAGTGCATTAGGCGTAATGACTGATTACGCATGTTGACTGTAACATATATACATGAAACAGCTGTAATATTAAAAAAATATTTACATCTAAATACGGTCATGAAATTGTTGTAATTATAAAAAAATAATAGAAATTCATCTTCATGAATGGGGGTCGCAACGTCCAAGACTTCGAGCAGAAAAATGAAGACGAATAAAAGCGAGCGAAGGTGAAAATCCGAGATAAGGTTTCTTTCCTTAACCTAATAAAACTATTATGTGTGTGCAAAGACCGAAAATCCCCGGAACCCATTCCCCAATCTAACAGAGAGAGAGAGAGAGAGAGAGAGAGAGAGAGAGAGAGAGAGAGACCTATTTTACAATCTGACTGTGTAGAGAGAGAGAGAGAGAGAGAGAGAGAGAGAGAGAGAGAGAGAGAGAGAGAAAACCCATTCCAAAATCTAACTGAATGTGTAAAGAGAGAGAGAGAATCCATTTCCCAATCTAACTGAGTGTGTAAAAAGAAAGTGAGAGAGAAAAAGACAGAAAACCCATTCCAAAATCTAACTGAATGCGTAAAGAGAGAGAGAGAGAGAGAGAGAGAACCCATCTTACACTTTAACTGAATACATAAAATTGAGTGAGAGAGAGAGAGAGAGATAAAAACTCACAATCCAGTTGCAGCCACCAGCAGCGCTTACCACTGCCGAGAGTTTTCCGTGCCATTAAAATCTTCCACGTAGGTTACTCCACTCCGAAAAGCTCGAGAGAGAGAGAGAGAGAGAGAGAGAGAGAGAGAGAGAGATCCTGGAAGGGGTGGGGGTGGGGAAGAAGGGGTGGGTAGAGATGCATTTTGGAGTTAGTGGGAAGGGGAGAGGGTAGGAGCCTTCGATGCTGAATTGAAAGGATAAGGGAAGTCAAGGAGAGGGGAGAGGGGGTTGGGATGGAGGGGAAGGAGGAAGGGGTAGGGAAGGGAAAAGGGGGGGTGGGCTTTAGGCGAGGTGGGTTTGTGGGAACCACAGGATAAGGTCGCTGGAACGCTTTGCTGGAACGCATTGCTGGAATGTGCTTTTCTGGAACATGACTCTCCTTCATGCTTTTGTGGGTCGCTTTAACTGTGATTCGCTCCCCCCCCCACTCTCTCTCTCTCTCTCTCTCTCTCTCTCTCTCTCTCTCTCTCTCTCTCGGGAATGATTCTCGGCAACGCTCTTCCAAGCAGCACTCCTGGAACGCATTCCGAGAGCACTTACGGGTAAGCATTTTTCACTTTCCACTTGTTCTTGAAGTTCTCAATTCATACTCTCTCTCTCTCTCTCTCTCTCTCTTTTATAAGAAGGCAAGAGATGACATTTTTGCGCACTGCTTGGTGCCAAGAACGGTTTTCGTCGGAATCTCTTACCCCATTTTGAATCATTAAAATTTTTATTTTTTATCTTTATTTTTTGCAATAAAATGCATTTTCGCTTAGAAAATAAATGCAAGACTTATCCATATTTTGAACCATTAAATTTTTTATTTAATTCTTTCAATAAAAAGACGTGGCCATTTGCATAACTGCACCATTTGCCCATCCACGTAAAAATTAAGATGTTATTGTCTCTACATAGCTTATTTTCTAATGTCATAAAACCTTCTCTTTGTGTTTTTTGTTGCTGAATCATTTTCTTCATTAGAAATAAATTTATATGTTTCTACTTTCACGAGTTCGTTTTCATTTACTTTGAAAAGTTTTTTTTTTATCCATCCGGGAACTTGAAGAGAGGGGAAACTTGAGCAAAAATCTGCACCAATATTTTATTTGTGACAATTTCACGAATATACTTAGGGTTTATTCTAATCTATGCAGTTCTTTTTCAAGACAATAAAAAAAATCGTAATATTCTTTTGTCTGGTAACAAGGCATAACAAGAAAGTAAATATATATATACACACACACGTGTGTATAGATATAGTCAACTATATTAACTACCAACTGCTCTTAAGTAAACATGGTTCATCTTCATTCACCACACTTAATGATGGCACTTCTATAATTGACTGAAACACGCGCAAACAAAATTGCAAAACAAAGATAGAACAAAACAAACAAGAAGAGGAACACATCTCACACCAAACCGGAAACCCCTTTCCCCACGGGGACCACACAAATGCTTCGCCAGGGCTTGTCCGGAGATCACTTCCCCTCGTTTCCCCTTCCCCTGAGGAACACCCCCCTCTATCCCCTCTCTCTCTCTTCCGAGGCTCATCTCGCGAATTCTTTTATACAACATTGGTGACGACCCTGAATCGGTGCCGACACCACTATTCTCTCTCTCTCTCTCTCTCTCTCTCTCTCTCTCTCTCTCTCTCTCTCTCTCTCTCTCTCTTCAATCTGGTAATCGAAGTAAAATAGTATTTAGGAAATGTAAACTAGCAACTAGGAAATGTGATTTTTCCTTCCTAATTAATTTGCACAAGCAGCTGTTTTCTCTCTCTCTCTCTCTCTCCTATCTGGTAGTCGAAGTAAAATAGTATTTGGGAAATGTAAAACAGCAACTAGGAAATGTGATTTTTCCATCCTATTTAATTTGCACAAGCAGTTGTTCTCTCTCTCTCTCTCTCTCTCTCTCTCTCTCTCTCTCTCTCTAAAACACACACACACACACGAGCAAAACGACCCCATTCCGGCTTCCCCCTTACAGCAATAACGTATTTCTTGGACAGGAAATTCATTCGCTGTTCCTTTTCCCTTGTATGGCAAATCTATTTCTGGTTGCGGTCGCGCCCATGGAGCCGAATATTTTGGGGGGAGAGGTGTATGGGGAGGGAGGGGGAACAGTCTAGGGCCTTTACGGGGAAGGGGAGAGGGGTTAGAGGGAGGGAGAGTGAGGGAGGGAAAGGGAGGAAGGAATATTGGGTCTGTATGGCATTTCCATGTATAATGGTGTTAGGGGGAGGAGGGGAGAGGGGAAGGGGGAAGGGGGAGGGGAACGGGAGGGGAAGGGAGTTGCTTTGGGTACTAGGGCGTTCAGGGGATCAGGGACTTGAAGGCGACGAACCTAGTAGTTCTTGGAAATATATTAGGCCCAGCCCCTTCTTCTTCAGCCCCTTTTGTTTTCTTTCCTCCAGCCCCTCCACCTATTCCCTCCCCACCCCCTGGTAAATTCGTCTCCGTCTAGGGTCTGTGTCTAGAAGTCCCGCAGGTCGGAGTGGAATGGGTTTACTATGTGCAAGTGACTGTTTGTATTTAATATGTGAGAATAATAACACACACATATACATATATATGTTTTTTATATATACTGTACATAAAGATAAATATATCTCTCTCTCTCTATATATAAATATACATATATATATATATATATATATATATATATATATATATATATATATATATATATATATATATATATATATATATATATATATATATATATATAT
>NC_089746.1:15649694-15667194 GCF_040412425.1 Macrobrachium rosenbergii
ATCACCCGATATGCTTCAGGCATTCTTTCACAAACAGCAGGAATCTGTCGTTTCCTTTGAATACACAGCAGCATTTAAAAATAATGTATAAAACATCCAAGATCAACACACAAGTTGATTCAATTGTTTTACTGGAACATATAACGTTTAAAATGTTCGTTTATAAGACATACTGATATTATACATATATATATATCTCACAATTTACAATTCTGTATGACTTCTCACATTTAATAGTATGTACTACACACACACACACACACATATATATATATATATATAATAATATATACATACAAATATATATATATATATATATACATACATACATACATAGTTCCTCGTTGGGAGAGTCGGTAGAGTTGTCGGCTAGCACTCGCTAGGCCCGAGTTCCAGTCTCCGGCCGGCTAATGAAGAATTAGAGGAATTTATTTCTGGTGATAGAAATTCATTTCTCGCTATAATGTGGTTCGGATTCCACAATAAGCTGTAGGTCCCGTTGCTAGGTAACCAATTGGTTCTTAGCCACGTAAAAATAAGTCTAATCCTTTGGGCCAGCCCTAGGAGAGCTGTTAATCAGGTCAGTGGTCTGGTAAAACTTTTTCAATATATATATATAATATTTATATATATATATATATATATATATATATATATATATATATATATATATATATATATATATATATATATATATATATATATATATATATATATATATATATAAACCTGGTAACTAATGCATAGCCAAATGCCCAACCGTGACGGCAATGGAAACAGCGTTGCCCAATAGGCAACAGTCTATCAAGAGAGCGATACGCGCACAATCAAGGACCCATTCAAATCCCACCGCAACATTGCAAAGGTGTTGTGTCAATTATCATGACAATAACAATCATTGCAAGGGCTGAATTTCTCTCTCTCTCTCTCTCTCTCTCTCTCTCTCTCTCTCTCTCTCTCTCTCTCTCTCTCTCAGGGGTCCTGTGTCCAAATCATCAAAAATATTATGCTTGTACAAGGCACAATTAAACTATTTTCGTATATGGATATTTTATTAATGTCTTTTAACGTTACCTAGCTCCATATTGCGATATTATCTGGCTAGAGAGGTGCGATATTACCCTTCCCATATTACCTTGTTCAAGACTTTTGCCATTACCTCAACACTTGCGATATTACCTCGCCTACCCCTTCCAACATTACCTCACTTAACGGTTTTGTCATTACCTCAACACCACCTCGGTTTACGTGTTTGTCATTACCTTAGCAATTAGGATATTACCTCGCCCACCTCTTTCAATATTACCTCTATCGACGCTTTTGTCATTACCTCAGCACTAATGATATTGCCTCGCTTTACGTTTTTGTCATTACCTCAACAGTTGGGACATTACCTCGCCTACCTCTTCTAATATTACCTCACTTTACGTTTTTGTCATTACCTCAACACTAACGGTATTGCCTCGATCAACGTTTTTGTCATCACCTAAACACTTACGATATTACCTTGCTTCACGTTTTTGTCATTATCTCAACAGTTAGGATATTACCTCGCCTACCTCTTCCAATATTACCTCGCTTGGCGCTTTTGTCATTACCTAAACACTAACGATATTACCTCGCTTAAAGTTTTTGTCATTACGTCTACTCTCACGATATTGCTTCACTTAACCCTTTCGTCATTACCTCAACACTTACGATATAACCTCGCCTACCCATTCCAATATTACCTCGCCCAACCCTTTTCAAAGTATTACCAAAAAAACATGAACCCAGGTCCCCACCATACCAAGCCCCTTAGAGGGTTAGTGCGGTGCACTGTAGGCATTACTTGAGGTTCTTTGCAGCGTGCCTTCGGCCCCTAGCTGCAACCCCTTTCGTATCTTTTACTGTACCTCCTTTCATATTCTCTTTCTTCCAACTTACTTTCCACCTTCTCCTAACAATTGATTCATAGTGCAACTGCGAGGTTTTCCCCCTGCAGTTACACCTTTCAAACCTTTTACTGTCAATTTCCATTTCAACGCTGAATGACCTCATAGGTCGCAGCGCTTGGCCTTTGGCCTAAAGTCTATATTCAATTCAATTCAATTCAATTCAACATACCACGGCCTTCGAGCGAATATCCTACCTACGCAATTGTCAGGATATTCCGGCTGGGTTTTCGGGTAATACCGGGTACAACTCCGCTGCCTACAAATACGGCGTGACATGAGAAAGCCTCTGAAGCCATTAGTAGCGGGGAGGATGACTGACGTTGTCTTAATTATGTTCGTCGGAGTTACTCAGACAGCCGCCATTACGGCTGCCTAGAGCTATACGACTACGTACGTACTGTTCCTCCCGTTTCTATTTCTGAGAAATAATTTATATTCTTTATGGAACGGAATGATCCGTATCTGATGTATTTTTAATAATTATTTGTTGCTATTTGCCTTAGGCTTCTACATTTTCACGGAGGAATAAAATTTGTAAGGTTAAAATATGAATTACATTAACTGTGAAATAATTATGCTTTACGGAACGGAATCATTGGAATTTTGTATATTTTTAATAATGACTCGTTGCTATTTGCCTTAGGCTTCTAAATTCTTAAGGGGGATAAATGTCTAAGGTTAAAATATTAATAAATTCATGTTTTCGAACCTATTGCGTAACATGCATGGTAATTATTCTTTATGGAACGAGAATCAGTAGTATTTTGTATATTTTCAATAATTATTCGCTACTATTTGCTTTAGGCTTCTAAACTTTGCGGAGGAATAAAATGTGTAAGGTTGAAATATAAACAAAATGACATTCTCATATCTATTGCGTAACAAGTAGATTACTCTCCTCAATTTCTAGAAATATATTCTATTAGTGGTCTTTCTAAAGAAATGTGTATTTTCTATATAAATATACAACATACAAACGCATAAAAATACATGAAAAACCACATATTTCAAAATAATGCACCTTGTAATTAGTTCTATTGAAATGTGTATATTTGTGTATGAATATACATGCATACGTATAAAAAATGTATGTTAAACCATATATTTCAAAATAATGCAACTAGAAATTGTCTTTCTAATGACATACGTATATTTGTGTGTGAATACACAACATACAAACTTATTAAAATATAGTAAAACACATTTCAAAATAATGCCCCTAGAAATGCGCATATTTGTGTATGAATATATAACATAAACGTATAGAAATACATTTAAAACCAAACTTTTCTAAGTAAAGCATCTAAAAAGCCAAGAGCATTTTCGGCACCAAAATCTGTCTCTAATGAATTAAAAGTTTGTTTTTGAATAAAAATAGAATAAATCCGCTTTTGACTCAGACACAATAAAATAATAACGATTACAGAGCAAGATTCGCGCTATTGTAGCCTACAGGGCAAAAATCCCCAAATCCAAAATCGATTCAAAAGAGAGAGAGAGAGAGAGAGAGAGAGAGAGAGAGAGAGAGAGAGAGAGAGCTACACTGAGTGATTTATTTTCCTTTGAAAACAAAAACTCGATTTTTTTTTTATTTTGCACAATTATAAATGACCCACTTCTCGAGAGACCTATGGTGAGAAAAAGGTGGGAAAGGGTTTAAAATCTCTCTCTCTCTCTCTCTCTCTCTCTCTCTCTCTCTCTCTCTCTCTCTCTCTCTCTCTCTCTCTCTCTCTCTCTATTGTTTGTATATTTTTGCGTGATGTTTACTAAATAAAGTGTTCTGTTTAAGTATAATATTACACGAACTAAATTCTCTCTCTCTCTCTCTCTCTCTCTCTCTCTCTCTCTCTCTCTCTCTCTCTCTCTCTCTCTCATAAAAATGCCTTTTAATGATGCCTACTGAATCAAGTATTCTATTTATGATACTAGACGAACTAGAAGCTCTCTCTCTCTCTCTCTCTCTCTCACAGCTGATAAAATATACCTCCATTCATTTTCGGTTCTAAAAAGACGCAGAGGAACATAAAAACTAAATTTATTACAACGCAGCACGACGAGTAAGCGAAACTGATAGAGTTCACACTTGATATGAAAACGCACACAACAATAAAACTGCGATTAAATAAACATTCATTTCCTTTTTCTGTTCTAAAAAGACACACAGGAACATAAACAGTTGAACAAATTTATTACAACTCAAGTCACGACGAGCAATATAATATGAACACTACTGATAGAGTTCAAAGGTCATTTGATAGAATAGAAAACCTTGACTACAAAGACAAATTCAAATAAAACTTGAAAGGAGAAGAGAACGATTAAATAAACAGATAGGATTATCAAAAAATTATCAAAAAGAGCAAGCAGAGGTTTTAATAGTGCTCTATACCAGGAAAATTAAGGAAAGCTCTCATTAATCCACCACGCACCAGCATCGATAATGCACGTCTACAATGCGCTACCAGCTCATCTGAGGAACATAACAGTTGAACAGATGTGTTTGCATGCACAAATATCTGATGCATCCCAGACCATCCAAGACTGGAAGATGCAAAATATACTGCTCAACTCTCTGTACATCAAAATGAGGGACCTACAACCTAACTTGTAAGGTCTGTAAGGTAAGGTAAGGTCATACACACACATAATTATAACAGTTCTCTCTCTCTCTCCCCGTCGCAGAAGCGGGCGTGCAAGCACGAGCGCAAATTAGCATTACGCAAAACAGAACAAGAGAGAGGCGCACATGCGCAGCGGATCCCCTACAAATGGCATTCTGCTGTCGTGGCCATTTTCATTGTTCTCTCCTCCCGCACGAAAATTGATAACGGGGTATATTTAATTAGGAGACTTAATGGCATTACCGTGTTGAGAAGGTGTTGCCAGACTGGGAGAGAGATTACAATAGCGTTTTCTTATCGGACGAGGAAGAAAACGAGATTGTTTTCTGCTTGTGAAAGTAAAAAGGAACAATGGTTGAAGTTTTCAGTTGTGTGTTCTAACATCACCACCATGCCTGCTCGAGACGAGAGAGAGAGAGAGAGAGAGAGAGAGAGAGAGAGAGAGAGAGAGAGAGAGAGAGAGAGAGAGAACGAGAGAGAGAGAGAGATAGGGATCTTGCACGTGAAAAGAGAGAGAGAGAAGAGAGAGAGAGAGAGAGAGAGAGAGAGAGAATTGCAGTGGAATGAGAGAAAGAGAGAGATAGTTGATCTTGCACGTGAAAAGAGAGAGAGAGAGAGAGAGAGAGAGAGAGAGAGAGAGAGAGAGAGAGAAAATTGTACGTGAACGAGAGAGAGAGAGAGAGAGAGTAAATGAATTGTTGCACGTGGAACGAGAGAAAGAGAGAGATAGTTGATCTTGCACGTGAGAGAGAGAGAGAGAGAGAGAGAGAGAGAGAGAGAGAGAGAGAGAGGGGTAATGAATTGCACGTGGAACGAGAGAAAGAGAGAGATAGTTGATCTTGCACGTGAAAAGAGAGAGAGAGAGAGAGAGAGAGAGAGAGAGAGAGAGAGAGAGAATGAAATTGTACGTGGAACTGAAACTGCACGTGCAGCCCAGTGGGTATTTGGGTATTTCAGGTGAAAATACTTGTTTTGACTGGCACCTGGGTATTTCAGGTAATTATTTATCCCTGACTGACATCCCGGTTTAGTGAACCGACGTATTTATCCTGCAAATGAAGTCACAAGCTTTCTGCAGATGATGTCACTCGCCTCCAAGAGCTTAAGATATATTCTTGCAAAAACTGACATCCAGGTGGCTTTGACAACCAGATTTATCATCAGTCAGTTGATATACAATGACTTCAAGACGGCAACACTTGTCACTCTTGTCACGCAGGTGTCACTGATAGCCATAATTGTTATTCAGGTGAGAAACATTACTTATTATCCTCGTCACCCGAATAACATCTTTACAATTCTCCTCATCCGGGTGTAAGTAGCGTTATTTGCCCTGTTTGTTATACAGGTGATATATATATATACTATTTTTCCTATCCAGGTGTCATTAGATGCTATATTTGCAATCCAGGTAAATCACTTGCTTTTGTTCATTAAGTCATTCTACCTGGTATCGTTATCCTTTGGACAATGTTACCCGAGATGTTTGTTTTCCAGGTAACCTCATCACAGGGAAACACCTGTCGTACCTGTCACCCAGTTATTAGTAATTATAAGTGCCTTCCAGTGGTGTTAACTGATATTAGTAAATATAATTGTATTCCCGGTGTTGTTGCTTGATATTATTAAATGTAATTGTCTTCCAGTTGATATTACTCAATATTAGTAATCATGTTCATCTTACCGGTGATTTTACTTAATATATTTACCAGACATCTCATATTAATATCCACATTCATTACAAAGGTGATGAATGCTTCATGAATACTTCTGTTCATCAGTCCAGTGACGTAACTGGCTTTATTGATCACCCAGGTGATGAGGCTGATCAATATTAATTATATCGTTTCTCTATTTTAGATACTTTTTCACAACTAGAAGTTATTAGTACCTGGATGTCATTACCGGTTTCATTAATTTGAAAAACTTATTAAAAGTAAACTTGCAAATATATATAAATATATATATATATATATATATATATATATATATATATATATATATATATATATATATATATAAATAATAAATGAATATATATATATATATATATATATATATATATATATATATATATATATATATATATATATATATGTATGTATGTACGTATATATATGTATGTTTGTTATGTATGTACATATATATATATATATAAAATATATATACCAGATTAACAAGAACACACGATTTCCCCCCCCCCGAAAAAATAAACCCTAAACTAGACAAGAAAACCCCGCCGGATGAATACCAAAAAAAACAAGCGCAAACAGGTACAAACCGAACCGGGCTATTTTTGCGCCAGGTAAATTCGGCCGGGTCTGATCGCCGAAATCTCGTTCCATTTGCGTCCCGCGGATGGACGGATGGATGACGTCACGGTCGGCGACCTTTGAAGAAGAGATTTGACCGAGTGATCGATAGTCAAAATCTGGCAGCATCGAGCAGGCGGATTTGTTTCAATTTTATTAAAGGTTTTATCTTCCCGACGCGGCCGGTTGGGAAAATAACGACCTTTGGCACGAGACTGTCGGGAAAATAACAAACGTTGCACACGATTGTCGGGAAAATAACTACAGTTTGTTGGGAAAATAACAAACGTTGCACGACTGTCGGGAAAATGAGAAAAAAGGTTGTCAGGAAAATAACAAAAGTTGCACACGACTGTCGGGTAAAATAACAAAAACGTTTCTTTGAAGTTACGGGATCACGAAAATAAGCGAATTAACGGAGAAGGGGAAACCTAAATTGAAGACTCGTGTTTACCTCCATTTTTTTTAGTTTATGTTTTGTAGATCCAACAATTAAAATTCGTTCTATTTTTTTTTTCCTGAAATTTGTTTTTAGTAGTTTTTATATTTCGAACTGTGTTTTTAGTAGTTTTTATATTTCGAACTGAAGATTCGTTTTTCTTTCATTTTCAATTTTATGTAAATAGAAGCTACATTATACTCATAATCAAAATTCAATTTGTTTTCTAACTGATATTAAATTTGTATGCATGCCTTCCTTAATGAGAAAAAATCTCTAAACATATGATTTTATGGAGAGAGAGAGAGAGAGAGAGAGAGAGAGAGAGAGAGAGAGAGAGAGAGAGAGAGAGAAGAAGAAGAAGAAGAAGAAGAAGAAGAAGAAGAAGAAGAAGAAGAAAGAGAGAGAGAGAGAGAGAGAGAGAGAGAGAGAGAGAGAGAGAGAGAGAGTCTTTCACTGAAGTGAAATACGCCCATAAAAAAACTCCCCTTGTCGTTAGGGGACCTTTGTTCCTCCTGCAAGGAACCGATTATTGATTGATCGATTGAATTCTGTACAGTAGCGAAACAACCCCTATGGTTATCGATGCTGGAACTACATAATAATCATTTGACCAAAACTGAGGCAGATCATTTATTCAGTTCATTTGTAATGATATGCACAATCTTATACTGTAACTGCAGTAAATAAAAACAAAAAACAAAAAAATAATAAATAAAATACACAAATAAATATATGAATACATAACTAAATAAAATAAATGAATAATTATATAATTTAATAAACATATGAATTAATATATATACATATATATATATATATATATATATATATATATATATATATATATATATATATATATATATATATATATATATATATATATATATATATATAATAAATATAAGAATAATAAAAACGAATAAAATAAATAAAAATACAAATAAATAAATAAATACACACTTAAATAAATAAATATATAAATTAATAAAATACACAAATATACGAATATCTAAAATAAATAAATAAATAAATAAAGAAGTAAATGAAAAATAATAAAAAAACAACTAAATAAAAATTAAAATAACTGCGTAAAGAGTCCACTGGGGCACCGCAGCATTACGTCAAAGGTGCAGGTGTTGTTGTCACCCTGACAACACCGAGCATACATACACAGAACACCTGTGCTGGAAGGTGAACACCTGTGACGCCTCCCTCGGGTGATAGGCTACAGAAGAAATGTCAGCCGGCGCCCGAGAACTCTGACGTGGATCTCCTGTTTATTTATTTATTTATTTATTTATTTATTTATTTATTTTTTTTTTAATTATGCATTTTCTTTCGATTTTCGACGATATAACGATGAAACGATGACTGGAAGTAGTGATGTACGCACAACCACATTGAGAGAGAAAAAGGGTTTTGTTTTTTTTTAATAACTGGGAGCTAAGTAATATAACAATCATACGGTGAAAGATACACAGGTAATCGGTATGGACAAGAAACAAAAGGAGAAGATGATGAAAACAAAGAAAATGAGAGAGAGAGAGAGAGAGAGAGAGAGAGAGAGAGAGAGAGAGAGAGAGAGAGAGAGAGAGAGAGAGAGCACCTGTTTGTATAGGAGAAAGGTGTATGTGCTTGTGTGTGTGTGTGTTTGTATACATAAACACGTAAAAGAGAGAGAGAGAGAGAGAGAGAGAGAGAGAGAGAGAGAGATCTTTTTTTTTTGAGTAGTTTGTGTATATAGGAAAACTGTATGTACTTCTGTCTGCACGTTTATCCATTAATACGTACCACTGGACGAAAGTAAACATGACATGCAACTCCGTGAGAGAGAGAGAGAGAGAGAGAGAGAGAGAGAGAGAGAGAGAGAGAGAGAGAGAGAGAGTTTATTTTTAGTCTGCGTTAACTTTGAAACATAATGAAACTAAACCCTCCTTGGAAATTCATTCAAGCAACAAAACTCACGCAAATGACTGACGACAAAACGCTGCCATTTAGAGAAACGACCGTCCTAACGTCGCCTCCAATTGCACAAATAACCCCATAAAACAACAAGGCTCAGCGTGCTTGTAACATTATATACACTGCTTGATGTTTGCTTGAATGAAGAATTATCCGGAACCTGATGAGGCTTGCGTGCGTGACTCCCGAGTGATTGATGTCTGTGTTCAATGATGTCTCTTTTAAAAGAGTTCGCGCGACGGGAGATTGCTAAACCGTGTTTGATGTGTGTGTGTGTATGTGTGTGTGTATTTCTGTGTTCAAAAGCCGTTCATGTTAGGAAATTGTAATGATGGGTCTTCGTGTGTTTATTTAAAGAGCTTTCGTATGTAGGGAGATTGTAATGATTTGTCAATGTAAGTATATTTAAAGGACCTGTGACGGTACAAAGTTTAAATCTATTTTAAGAGATTGTGTACCAACGACTCTAAATTATACTTCCCTGCACATGCATTTAAAGAGGCTGTGTATTTAAAGAAATATATATATATATATATATATATATATATATATATATATATATATATATATATACATACATACATACATACATACGTACATGTATATATATATATATATATATATATATATATATATATATATATATATATATATAAAACCACATTATATGCATCTAAAAATACTGTGTATACTCATTAACCTCATTTAACTTAAAGTATGCCTTCGTGTATGTGCATATTATACACAGTTTTGAAGCTACATAGTAGGCAGGTGTGCATATTCCGAAATCACACGATAATATTCACAGGTGTACATTGGCAGCAACAGGTATATACATGAGTAGTAAGTCGATAAATTTTAAGTTGTTTAAGGATACTGACAATCCAAAGTGAATATAAATACTGAAATGGAATGGAATATAAAATTTAGGCCAAAGGCCGAGCGCTGTGACCTGTGAGGTCATTCTGCGCTGAAACGGATGCTGAGAGTGAAAAGGTTTTAAAGGTGCAACAGGAGGCAAACCTCGCAGCTGCACTATGAAACAATTGTTAGGAGAAGTTGGAAAGTAAGATGGAAGAAAGACAATGTGAACGAAGATACGGTCAAAGAAACGAAAAGGGTTGCAGCTGGGCGCCTAAGGGACGCTGCAAAGAACCTAGAGAGAACGGGTTACAATTACAATTCAAGACCACTGCTCCAAAAAAATCATATAATAAATATATATAAATATTTTATGCATATTTTACCCTTCTATTCAGCCAGGCGACAAACTAACAAACAAAACAGCGACGGAATAAATCGGATATGACGCCTGTGTTTAATTCGAATATTTATTTCAAAACCTTTTATTGTACACCTGAACTTAACGCGGCAATTTTACCGCTACCATACGCCCTTCCGCTGGAAATTCTAATTGGTAGTTTTACTTTTTTTTTATTTTTTATGCTTCATCACGCGACTGTTAGGCACGCATTTAGTCCTTTATTTGCTTGTCATAATGATGTAGTAATGGGGGAAAACTCCCTAGTTTTTTTAAGATATTTCTCCCTAGTAAGGATGGGGGCTTTCCCTAAACGCTTACGCTTTTGTTCTCTGATTTAACTTTTTTCTCTTGAGTAAGGAAATGTGTTTGTTTGTCATAACGATGTAATTGGGGGAAACTCCCTAGTTTCAAGATATTTCTCCCTAATAAGATTTGTGTTTCCCCCAAATTCTTACAATTTTGTTCCGATTTAATTTTTTATCTCCTGAATATGTTCCTGATTTAGGACCATTCTCTCTCTCTCTCTCTCTCTCTCTCTCTCTCTCTCTCTCTCTCTCTCTCTCTTTATCAAATAATTACTAAAATTTGCTTTTACCAAGCTTTTTTATTCAGCGAACGAGAAACAGAGAAATTACCGAATAACAACATACGTATAAACATACGGCAATACATCCTTTTGTTCAAACTTTTTTTTTTTAATTCAACACAAAGATTAAATAAATAAATAAAAAAAAAAGAATCACTCGCTCAGCTGCAACACTTCATAATTCTTTCAACATTCTTTAAAACAAAGTCGACATTTCACATCAAAACAGTCCTGGCGTTTTGAAGGAATAACACGTACGTGAAAAAAATAAAATAAAGTCAAAATAAACAGAAATAAAAAAGAGATAAATCAATAAAACAGCGCGCGAATAACCAGCACTGCACCAGACGATACGAGAAACTCTTTGACACACTTTTGTTTGTATCTCTTTGATCCATCTTCATAATTTTTTTTTCTATTTTTGCCTCCTTTAATTCAGTACTGATAACCGCCATTGTATAATAAGCAATTAACCATTTAAATAAAAAAAAAAATTTTCCCCTTCCCGGGTGACTAACTTCATCTCGGGGAAGATTGAGGCGTGTGGGGGGGGGCACTGTACGAAAATGTACAAAACACTAAAATTATATAATCATTATTTCTTTCTTTCTGTCTTCATTTATGACGTTTCTTTACTTAAACAGTTATATAACTCGAAGGCCTGAATGGAATTAGATGCAGTTGTGTGAATACGTGGATCGTCTGCGTGTCTGGATATAAAGAAAAAGTCGTATCACACGCATTCATTTTCACACACGTGCCCACAAGTTTATATATATATATATATATATATATATATATATATATATATATATATATATATATATATATATATATATATTTTAATATTTAATATATATATATGTATATGTGTGTATGTGTGTATGTATATTATTACTGCATCTAATTCTCTTCAAACTTAGGAGTTATAAAAGTATTTAAGTAAACAAATGCCATCCTCAAGTTGGATTGACTACTTAACCATAAACTATCAACTAATTATCTCCCATGAGATGGCATATATATATATATATATATATATATATATATATATATATATATATATATATATATATATATATAAACAAATAATATATATATATATGAAATATAAACACGACCACCCCATTTCATGTATGTATTCTCATACCACACATCATTTGTAACTTAAGGAATAATAACTTCTATGTGGATTAATGTGGACCCATTCACAAGAGAATCACTTAAGAGTTCAATTTCTACGGTGAGATATCTCACTTAAGTACAGTACATCAATAATCGCCTTCTATTTTCTCTGCTATGACAAAATACTTTAACAAACAAGTTTTTTTTACAGAGGAGATCACCTATAGATGTACTTCCGCTAGCTATTCTCTGAGAGAGAGAGAGAGAGAGAGAGAGAGAGAGAGAGAGAGAGAGAGAGAGAGAGAGAGAGAGAAGGTATATCAGGTAAATTTTTTAATTGACCACTTATTCTTTTATTCTGTATTTATTTGTTGAATGAACGAATGAGTAGGTGTAGAGAGAGAGAGAGAGAGAGAGAGAGAGAGAGAGAGAGAGAGAGAGAGTGTGTTTTTTACAGGATGACGTCATTCCTTCGCAGATTCCAAGACATGCGGAACAATGTCTTTGTAACCGCAGCTTTAATCAAGATCCTGGAACAGCTTTCCTATTTGTGTTAGTTTTTTTCTTTTTTCTTAGTTTTTTTTAAAATTTTTGATGAAAAACAACAAACACGATTAATCCAAGTGTAGTTGATGTTCCGAGATTCCTCATTACATTATTTTGCACTGTGTAGAATACACAAAAATAAACAATGGAACTAATAAACAAAGGTAGATGTACGTATATCTGTACGTATGTATGCATGTATATATATAATACATATGTACATATATGTATATATGTATATATATACATAAACATACATATATATATATATATATATATATATATATATATATATATATATATATATATATATATATATATATACACACACACATTCATTCATCCACTTCATATACAGTATATTAATATATCTCACGTAAACACCACAACTTTAAGGTCCTAATTTACTTCTTACTAAAATTATCATTTCTCTCTCACGCATTCCTTAACCATCATTCGTACCCTACCTCTCATTATCGTTCATTCCCCTTTATTTCACTTTTCTTCATAATTTTTCCTTCTCTCTTTCTTAATTCTCCTCCTCGCCCCACTTATTCTTTCCCCGCTTCTCTTTCATCATCATCTTATTGTCACATTTCCCTGCTCTATTTTTTTTTATATTTTCATAATTTTTTTTAATGGTTCCTCCCAAATCCGCACAAATGAAAGCCTTGATCTTCATTCGTACCCTCCTCCCCCTCCTCCTCCCCTCTCTCTCCCTTCATCCTATCTTTTTCATTAACTTTATCCTCCTCCTGTTCCTCCTACTCCTCCTCCTTTCTCTTTCATCCTCCTCCTCCTCCCTTCTTTCCTCTTCCTTCCCTCTTACCTCCTCCTCCTCCTCCTCCTCCTCTTCTCTCTCTCTCTCTCTCTCTCTCTCTCTCTCTCTCTCTCTCTCTCTCTCTCTCTCCTCGCCCCGTTCTCTTTCATTATCTTCATCATCATCACCATCATCATTATCACCAGGCTGCATTATTATTATTTTCGCCCGTTTCTTGCGCATCTTTGTTCCATCCACTTTTTTGCTTTTTTCGACGTCTGCCTTTCCCCTTTGTAGTCGTCTTCTTCTTCTTTCTTCGTCAGGACTATAAATACGAAGGCTTTCATCGTAATTACACACATACACACACACTCTCTCTCTCTCTCTCTCTCTCTCTCTCTCTCTCTCTCTCTCTCTCTCTCTCTCTTTCACACATACATGCACACAAAATATTCTCAAATACTTAAAGATATGAAATTTCTCTCTCTCTCTCTCGCTCTCTCTCTCATACATACATGCACACAAAATGAAACATTTCTCACGTACACAAAAAATCTGCCTCGCATACAAAAAGAAATAAACGGATTTCTCTCTCTCTCTCTCTCTCTCTCTCTCTCTCTCTCTCTCTCTCTCTCTCTCTCTCTCTCTCTCTCAATAAAAAGAAAGATATTCAGGATCTATCAAAAGCAAAATAAAAAAAATCAATAACCAAATAAAGAGATAAAAAATTTATTAATTAATAATACATGGATATATAAATAAAAAATAAAAGAAAAAGATAAAAAAATAAGTAAATATATAAATATTTAAATGAATACACGATTAATAAATAAAAGATACAAAATAAATAAAGAAAGAAAGAAAGAAAGAAATAGCACAAGCAAAACGGAACAAGAAAAACCAACAGAATTTCCTTTCTTGTCCCAGAACAACAGCTAGAATATCCTGCCCAAGAAATATTCGTCGATAATCCTAACGACTGTTGAACGAAACCTCGAGAATGCAATATAAAACGAAGCTTTAACGACTCGCCAGGAAATAAAAAATTAAGCTTTCGCACGACACGTTCCAATAATTCCAGTAATTCCGACCGTAAAGTTTGTCCTGGAATGACAACGGGAACAGCAGAGAATGACAGGTATTAAGAAGGGGTTGTTATAATAATAATAATAATAATAATAATAATAATAATAATAATAATAATAATAATAATAATAATAATAATAATGAGGAGACTCGAACATGTTCTCGAAAGCTCTCGTTCTACATATATTTTTAACATATATTTATACAAATCTACACTGACATCATATAATAATAATAATAATAATAATAATAATAATAATAATAATAATAATAATAATAATAATAATAATAGAGACTCGAACATGTTCTCGAAAGCTCTCGTTCTACATATATTTTTAACATATATTTATAAAAATTTACACTGACATCATATAATAATAATAATAATAATAATAATAATAATAATAATAATAATAATAATAATAATAATTTACAGGTGTCATAATCACGATCACATCAGTGGAGACATTAACAAAATCAACAACAGAATGATACTAATACCTACTACTAATAATATTCCTGAGTTTAGTATATAAACCAATTAACATATAACTGTAAATAATTTCACAATATTGTAAATAGCTTGTAAATCAACTACACGAATTTCAAAATATAACACTGGAAAAATTATTCACATTAAAGACTTATAATAATGTAGAATAATATTAGTAGAACTGCTACTAGTATCAATAGTATTAGCATTAGCAACTTGTAACATAAAGTACAAAATACGTATAAGAATACCATTGGTTTATATTAAACATTTATTAAAAATCAGAATATTACCAGAACTGTTACTAGTATAATTAGTAAGTAGTATTAGTAGTTTATACCATAATATAGAAAATATTTATAAGAAAATCATTAAATCTAACTAGAAATCGGAAATCTATAAATACGTATAAAAAAAAGCGAGCATATACAATCAGTCCACTGTGTACCCACAACTCTTAAAAGAGTGGAGGCAGGAAGGCAGCTTATAACATAATACAGAAAATACGTACAAGAATACCATTAAAATCAACTAAAATCGGGAATCTATAAATACTCAACACCCCCAGAAAGACCAAACATTGACAATCAGTCCACTGTACAGCCACTCACTACTCATAAAAACAAGGCGGAGCAACACTAAGTAATGTCCCCATTAAAACCCGATAAATAAGAACGACCGTCGCCGTATCGCTTCCGCTAATAATTGACACGAGCTGGCGTCGTAAATAAGGCGCCCCTCCCCTAGCCCCCACCGCCTCCTCCTTAAATGCTTCCCAAGCATATATTGACAAGCACCGAACAGGAGCTATATTTACGGGACGCAGCTAGCCGTCACCTGTCTTAAGTCGTGGTGGCCTGCCTGCCTTCGGACCCGATGCAATTAATGACGTTTCGCCGACGTTCGGAAAACACGCGAGCTATGGTGGTGTGACTGAAGACGGAGTAACACGAGAGGTTTGGGACGAGGGGAGAAGGGGCGTTTGTCATACGAGCGTCCGCAGTTTCTGCCAATTTCTTAACGTTTGCTGTTTACAATTCGCTGCTGTCAGATTGTGTTTATATCTTCCAATGCCGCTGACAAAATCGTGTTCTGGGTGTGTTCTAATTCGTGTGAGGACGTTTTACAGAGCATATAAAAAAAGACGAATACAAACAACTAGAAATTCCATTGCTAATTGACAGGAAATAATATTGGAATAACATAAATCGCACCCCAGTTTTGTTACGAATGTGGAGTATATTAGAGAAATGGTACAATCTTTGAATCAGTTTGCCAATATCAACGTGATTTTGATTTTTGCACCAATATGGATATACAGGGCATAATTTGAATTTGGGGAATATCTGATAAATGGTGCTGCCTTTGTACAAATTTTCCAATATTGGCGTTCACTTTAATTTTTGCACCAATATGGGACATAATTTGCACTCATGAGGCAGAACTGTGGCAAAATTGAAATCGGGTTTGTTCGCGGTAGGAATGTCAGTGACTAAGATTTTGCCAAGAAATGTCCATTAATACCAATGCATTTGGCAAAATATAAAGCGGGAGAATTTGTATTCCTATGACGCTAATTTATGGAACATGCGTTGCTTTATTAATTTTGCCATCAATATCGCATAAAAATTTAGTTCAATGATGAAACGTGATTATAAGTTTTATATATATATATATATATATATATATATATATATATATATATATATATATATATATATATATGTATATATATATATATATATATATATATATATACTGTATATTATATATATACACTATATATTATATATATATATATATATATATATATATATATATATATATATATATATATATACATACTGTACATATACACACACACACACATATATATATATAATTTAAAATATACATATTACATAATATACAATACATATATATAATTATATATATTTATATAATATAATATATATATATATATATATATATATATATATATATATATATATATATATATATATATATATATATATATATTAGTGTGGATATAAATTTGGTGTACTACAATAAATTTGAGAGAGAGTACTAGAGAGAGAGAGAGAGAGAGAGAGAGAGAGAGAGAGAGAGAGAGAGAGAGAGAGAGACTACACAAACAAAGCCAACTTCCGGAAACAACTTGATTCACAAAGTTTCATGGTAAAGGTTTAGTTTTAATTGTATGCTCTGGAGTCTAAACAATGGGAAGCCTCTAATTACTGGATGTGTATTTGCGCAGAGGGGGTAGAGCACAAATAAGGCTATAGCTCTGGAGATAATATGCTTATTCATTTGTATCAATCTCTAAAATTGATAAGTGTTTTGTATAACAAAACCACAGCCGGGAT
>NC_089746.1:15672194-15674694 GCF_040412425.1 Macrobrachium rosenbergii
TCTCTCTCTCTCTCTCTCTCTCTCTCTCTCTCTCTCTCTCTCTCTCTCAAAGAGGTGGGTGGATATCTCTAAAAAAAACACAGACATTTGTAAAACATGAATTATTCACTTTACTGGACGAAGCATCAAGAAGTGGCAACTAACTCCGTCTCTGGTCTCTCTCTCTCTCTTATTATCAAATAAAAATCCTATATATATATATATATATATATATATATATATATTATATATATATTGTATATATATATATATATATATATATGGCTATATATATATATATATATAGCCTGGCAGAGGTGGGTGTCAGTTACACGCAGCAGCCTCGGTTCGACTTGAGTTGAGGAGGTCTGTGGCGCGGGTTCAAAGTGCGCAGCCGACCGGTTAGAGAGGTGGACACTATCAACAAAAAATCCTTTATCCGTGTAGACACCCCGGGATGAGGTATGTAATCAATGGATAGGTTTATGGCTAAAAGCAAATGGGTATTAACATGGCAGACTAATATCACACACAAAAAACCTGCCAGTTGATGGGAACATCTTTTGTGGCCATAACGTTAGACACACTCATTCACGTCTCGACTGTCGATCTAACCTTATTATCAAATAAACGTCTCCTCGCTGCTGGGAGAAAGGGCGCTGGTATTAAAGACTTTGTAGCAATACATTGTACATGAATCGCGGTGATGGGTCATAAGCGATGACAAACGCAGGGCAGCATGGCAGAGGTTGGAGACTCGCAAAAAAACACCCCAAATGCCAAATCAAAGTCCTTCAAAAAAGAATTCCTCGGCATGGTTCGACCCCACGGGACGGTGGACTTATTATCAAATAAAAATTCCCCTTCGGTAACATACATGAAAATATATTATTTCAAATGGGAAAAAGGACGTTTGTTAAATGAATCACGAATAAAAGAAGATATATATATATATATATATATATATATATATATATATATATATATATATATATATATATATATATATATATATATACAATGGATGGAACCTCTTTCCAAGCCACCTTGCTCGTTTTTACATCCATAGCATAGCAGAGATAGAAATGATTCATTTCAATTGTTTTAATTACTAGAACTGTGGGTTTCCACTCGCCCCTTCATAAACTCTCTCCTTCATTCCCCAAAATGTTTATGTCTAACCCGTTTAAGTCTAACCCATCTCTCTGTTCAAATGACTCTGCCTAAGGCCTTGTTTCCAGGTGACCGTTGTACCTTCCTGGTATCAAGCAGCGACAAGGAGACAAAAAAGAGAAAATCTGTGCTGCCCACTAAGTTAACCCTCCATGAGGTTGACTGATGCCATGCGGTCATTATAGAAAACGTAACGAAGATTGACCTTTGTGCCATCTACAAAGGTGCGACGGCGTAATCTTCGAAGGTTATTTATAGACGATGCAACGGCAATCGAGAGAGAGAAGCATGCAGACTGCCACTGAGGACAGATCTCCTTAACCTTGCCTGATTCTCGGACTTTCCACGTGTTCGACCCTGAGGTTCGAACCAGTATACTTTTGTGGTGGCATTTTAATTCTCTCCTCCATCGCCAGCGCCCTATCGAATGAGGACACCGTCATCTTGACGAGGGTAATGTAACGGAATAAGGTTTCCTAGTCAGTCACGATTCCTGTTATTTCTGTCTGAGCATTCAGTGTTAACTTAGGCTAATTATGCATTAGTGCTGAACTGAGTTATTTGGCACCATCTGTGCATTCCCTCAGTTCCCTTTGAGCGTCTTATTATTCTTGCAAGTAACCATCTTGCATATATTGCAGATAGGCCTCGACTGTGGAATCACTTGGCTCTATCCATGTGCAGTCCCCCTTCTACCCCCAACTGTAATATTTCCTGTTATGAAGACATCATTGGCATAGAATATTTATCCTATGTAGGATTCATTCATTTAGTAGGCCTTCATTATTACCTGCCCAGTAATTCGTAATTTTTCTGATCTGTGTTTGTTTTGTAAATATAATTAGTGAAGAGAACCCTTGAGTTTACGTAATTTTCCCTCACATGAAGAGGGCCCTAAGACACAGATTTTCCCTGGTTTGTCTATGAAGTTGTCCTAATATTGAGTCAGATGTATAATAAATAGAGCAGATTTCTTGATAATGTAAGGCACTCCCTGTGTTCATCCATTGCCGCCCAGAATCAAGTAAGTATCCCCTTGACATTCGTAGAAATAATATATATATATATATATATATATATATATATATATATATATATATATATATATATATATATATATATATATATATATATATATATCTCTATAAAAAAGTCACATCGATCATTGGAAAATATAAATTTCTTTACCGGGCGAAGCATCTCTTTTCCTCTCTCTCTCTCTCCCCCTCTGACTCATATTCGATGATTCTCAAAGCGTGAAGGAATTTCCATTGCAAATTAGTGCAACCCTTTTTCTGCAACACGGCCATTGAAAATTGCATTCTTTGCCATTTGGGCGAATAACGAA
>NC_089746.1:15684694-15687194 GCF_040412425.1 Macrobrachium rosenbergii
AGATGCAGAAGGACAGAAGGATTACCAGGCAGCTTTAGGAATGGAGACAACATACATAAATCCTTGCGTGCAGAGTGAAGAAGAAACGACATCCCGGCGTTGCGTTGGCCGTATGCAAATGCAAGCGCATTCCAGCGCTTGCAAGAACAATGGCGGCAAATGACTTATGCCTTTCGGAGTTACTGTTTCGACGCTTTCTTTGCCTCTAGGCTGCGTTCAGTCGGTGTGTGAAGGTGGCGAAAGGAAAAGGTGATAACGAAATGAAGGGACAAGGGGGAGGCAGAAAACGAAGATCGTACAATTGAGAGATACGATTTGAATGGGAATAAATAAATACTTCCAATACGATCGGTTTTCCTACATTTTCTCGTTTGTATCTTTTATTGGATGGTAATGAAATACAATATATTTATTAGAAAAAGAGTTATATAATAGAAAATAAAGTCTAATAAGATGAACCTCAATGAATCTGCCTCAACATTTACTGAATCATCCACGCAGATTAACCATGACCTAAAAAAAAAAAAAATATATATATATATATATATATATATATATATATATATATATATATATATATATATATATATATATATATATACATCAATGAAAAATAATTTATAATTTCGCAGGAAAGAGTTGAATAATAAAAAGATATAGTCTAATAAGATCTAAATTATCATCACGGATTAACCGCTTGTGGTTTCTCCCTCACCAAAAGAAAATAGAATAAAATAAAACACATAAATAATAAATGAATATTTAGCAGGAAAAAAAGTTAAATAATAAAAAATACAGTCTAATAAGATGAACCTCAATGACTCTACCTCAACATTTTCTAAATTATCCACATGGCTTAGCCGCGATGACGTGGTCCCTCGCTCTTAAAAAAAATATTTTGCAGGGGAAAAAAAAAAGTTAAATAATAAAACATACTGTCTAATACGATGAACCTCAAAGAATCCACCTCAACATTCACTAAATTATCCACACGATCAGCCGCGATGACGTGGTCCCTCGCTCTTCAAAAAAATAAACAAATAAAAAAAAGATGAGTATTTCGCAGAAAAAGGTTAAATAATAAAAGATAGAGCCAAATAATCAACCTCAACATTTACTGAATCATCCTCGAAGATTAACCAACCAGACGTTGTCCCTCGCTCACCAAAAAAAAAAAAAAAAAAAAAAATTACTCTTAATATTAATATTCCGCGCGTCTCGGAGATGTCAGTAGAGGCAGAAAACAATTTCACCGTTTCCATAAATATCTTCCCCATGTCTCCCCGACTCTCTTCATTACGACTGCGACATATTTAACGTGGCCTTATGCCAGCGGGGAATGAGGGACAAAAGATAGAATCAAGCCTTCACCCTCCTGAAGGATTTTCCATTTGCGGTCTCAGACGTTCTCGCCAAGTCTAACAACTTCTGAAGGAACAGTGGGAATTCTAGATGAAATTTCTCAAGTTTGAGGAAAAGAATCTACTGTCCTATTATCAACATTGCAGGAAATAAAAAATCTGTTAAATCTGACACAAAAATCTGTTAAATCTGATACCAAAAATCTGTTGAATCTGACACCGAAAATCTGTTAAATCTGACATAAAAAAATCTGTTAAATCTGACACCAAAAATCTGTTGAATGTGACACCGAAAATCTGCTGAATCTGATCTTATTTCAACATTGCAGGAAATAAAAAAAATCTGTTAAATCTGACACAAAAATCTGTTAAATCTGATATAAAAAATCTGTTAAATCTGACACCAAAAATCTGTTGAATGTGACACCGAAAATCTGTTGAATCTGACACCAAAAACCTGTTGAATCTGAAACCGAAAATCTGTTAAATCTGACTCCAAAAATCTGTTGAATCTGACACCGAAAATCTGTTAAATCTGACACCAAAAAATCCGTTAAACCTGACACTAAACTGTTCCCCATTTTCAAGAGTACACAACACTCCTGTCAATAAAATAAAAAAAATCATTACATATTATATAATGTGAGAACCTGTATTACACCTTACACTAATGTAATAAGAACAGGTTGCCACATGAAGGTCAGGAGACATTTGTGTGTGTGAGAGAGAGAGAGAGAGAGAGAGAGAGAGAGAGAGAGAGAGAGAGAGAGAGAGAGAGAGAGAGAGAGAGAGAGAGAGGATGCGATTTCGCCCAAACACGAAATTTCATACAGTTTTCACATTATTGTAAATAAGAAGTGATTACCACATAAGGGTCAAGAGAGAGAGAGAGAGTATTGTCATACAATTTTCACGAAAACCCGGATCCATAGCAAAAGTAATTTCGGGTCATTATGAAATCTCCCCCCCTTGCAATAATCGTATCATGATCACGTGACACGCGGCATATAATTACCCAAACGCCAATTTTGGATTAAGTCAAGATAACCTGTTTCCGTGTTTTCCTCCTCCTCCTCCTCCTCCTCCTCCTCCTCCTCCTCCTCCTCCTCCTTCTTCTTCTTCTTCTTCTTCTTCTTCTT
>NC_089746.1:15697194-15707194 GCF_040412425.1 Macrobrachium rosenbergii
AAGGAAAGGTTCACTTATCAGAACACGGCCGGACGACACGGAATCTCCGTTTATATCTTCGAGGGCGGGGGAAGGGGGATTCAAAACATCTGGTGAGGAATTTTATGGAGCGAGAGGCGCCATGTCAAATCGTGATGGATGGATGACGCAATCGGCCACGTAATGGGATGTAAAAGAATCTGATGTTATACTGTAAATATATGTGCGTCTATATATATATATATATATATATATATATATATATATATATATATATATATATATATATATATATATATATATATATATATATATATATGTATATACAGTATATATATATATATATATATATATATATATATATATATATATATATATATATATGTGTGTGTGTGTGTGTGTGTGTGTACATATATATATATATACACACACACACATATATATATATATATATATATATATATATATATATATATATATATATATATATATATATATATATATATTACACACAAAAACACAAACACTAACATGTATTTACATATCATCACAAATATTTAGTAAAAATATCGTCTGATATTGAATTCACTATACTGTAGCTGTTAATTATGAAAAGATGTTTGTCTTAATATTTATGAATATACAAAAAGTCACAAGTGTATGATATAAAAATTTAATATATATATATATATATATATATATATATATATATATATATATGTATACATATACATATATATATATATATATATATATATATATATATATATATATATATATATATATATATATATATATATATATATATATAACTGAGCCTCTTTCTCCTTACAGGAAAATTAACTACTCTCTTGAAAAAATGTCATTTTGGTGAACTTAACAAACTGCGACCAAAAACGTAAATTCACCCGAATACCTGGCATGATAAAAGCACAAATTAAACACTACAAGCCAAACCCAACCAAGAAAAACAAAAATTCCTAAAAAAAAAAAAAAAACAATAAAGTACCGCAAAGAGCTAATCTTTTATCAAGCTTTATTAAAAGAGTCCTCCAGTTTGATCTCAAGGGGAAGAAGATTATAACCATGACCTAAACATATATATATATATATATATATATATATATATATATATATATATATATATATATATATATATATATATATATATATATATATATATATAAAGGAAGGCTTTGGCTGTCAAGTCCTGTGGATAAGAAGACGTAATCAGCCGGAGTCACTAGAAAGGCAGGAGAATACAGGAAGGAGATCTAAAAGGACTTATCAGCAAATTACGATAAGTCTCTAGAATGACGGTATTTTTTTTTCATCATCTCCCTCCGCCCTTCCCGCCCCCTTCACTCCCCTCCCCCTCACTTTACCCTCTCCCTCCTACATCCTACCTCATCTATACTTTTCCTTAGGACTTTTTTTTTTGTACACTACAAATAAACAAATTACGATAAGAGTCTCTAAAATGAAGGCACTTCTTTTCATCTTCTTCTCTCTTCCCCCTTCTCCCTCTTTTACGTTCCTCCCCCTCTCCCTTCTTCCTCATTTACCTGCCTCCTTCCTCCTTAGGATGTTTTTTTTTTTGCACAATACAAATCTGAAGGAGGAATTATTATAAGATTCTCAAGAATGACGGTACTTTTTCCCCTCTCTTTTCTTCCCTCCTCGTTCTTCCCTCTCTCTCTCCCTTCTCCCTCCTGCCACATCTCCTTGCCTCCTTCTCCCTCCTACTTTTCCTTAGGACGTGTTTTTGTGTGTGTGTGTGTGTGTACACTACAAACCTGAGAGGGCTTTTTCTTAACAAATTACGATAAATCTCTAGAATGACAGTACTTTTTTCCATCTTCTTCTCCCTCCCCTCCTCCCCTCGCCCTCCCTTTCTCCCCCTCTCCCTCTCAACTCCTACCTCACCTACCTACCTCCTCCTTCCTCCTACTCTTCCTTAGGACTTCCTTTTTCTTACACTACAAATCAGCAAATTACGAAAAGTCTCGAGATTGACGGCCCCTTTTTCCATCTTATTTACCCTCCCCCTTCCCCCGCTCTCTCTCCCCTCCCCTCTCTTTCCCACTCTCCTTTCCACCTCCTCCCCCCTACCTGCCTCCTCCTCCCTCCTTCTTTTCCTCAGGACGTCGTCTTTTCCTTGTACACTACACAGAGCTCATTATTATGCAGATGTAGTTAATCAATTGTGTGGTGGGGGGACAAGATATACCCCTCCGGTCCTTTTCTCTTACTTTATTCGATAAGAGATATAAAGGCTTTCTTGAAAAAGATGCTCTTTTCATTGGTAAACAACAGCTGCTCGAAAGAGAGAGAGAGAGAGAGAGAGAGAGAGAGAGAGAGAGAGAGAGAGAGAGAGAGAGAGAGATTTTATGGATGGTTTCAACTAGATGCTCTCACGTTTTGATGATATACTTTTAGAGTCACAGTCGTTTATTTTCTTCTCTCTCTCTCTCTCTCTCTCTCTCTCTCTCTCTCTCTCTCTCTCTAACAGATGACTAAGAGCCAGGTACCTGATTGGCAGCTAGAATAACAGAGGAATACTGAATTATTAGTAAAAGCATACATACCGTCCCTCAGAGAGAGAGAGAGAGAGAGAGAGAGAGAGAGAGAGAGAGAGAGAGAGAGAGAGAGAGAGAGAGAGAGAGTCAATTTAAAAATTTCATAACAAAAATTCATGTTGTAAAAATAATAACAGTAATGATAACGCTCAATTTAATTAAGCTTTAAATGAAGGATAACATCCAAAACGGTAAATGGATATGTCACTAATTCATTAACCAGTGAATAGAAACCCTGTGCTTTCCAAACAAAATGAATTATGTTGACAACCTCGCCTTACTAAGAATAAAAAAAAAAAATTTAATTAATTTACAAAGCCCAAAGAAAAACAAAATTTACAAAGCAAGTAAAACTAAAGTATAACACCTTCCCTTTTCAATACGAAATTTACAACAAAATTATGGAAAAACAATAAATAACTAAAGAATAAAAGAACAGGACACCTGAATATAAAAACCAATACACATTACCATCCCATTCACCGTAACCCAAATCACAAATACGCAGAGCTTACCAAGGAATTCTATTCGTCTCAGAAGTATGACACATCAGGTGAGCTCTGACGTAAGGACAAACATGCCAAGGGAGTGCAAGCAAAACTCGCCCTTATGTGACAATAGCAATAAAGATCCCCCTGAGCTATGGCACTGCCTCAACAGAGAACCACCAGCGATGTCTGGCGTTGTGGTCTGCCCTGATGGATTCACTCAAAATATAGCCAAGAGTATAACAAGGGTCATATATTGTGAGGTCAAATTTGCTCTCATAAATTCCCGTGAGGGAAGCGCGATGGTGCCATTGTCATGGCGGCAAATATGAGGAATAGTAAAAAATTGGGTAGGGGGAGAGATGAGGAAGAGGAGGGGAGAGGTGGGGGAGGTGAATGTACGTCAACAATAATGCAGTGTCTGCACGAGGGCGCTTTTATTAGCTGTTTATTAAAGTCATAATATCGTGTGATAATATCGTGTTTTGAGTGATTAATACCACGCATTTGCTCGATATGAATACACTACTGTAATGTATGGTTACGTATCTATGAACTTCATATATATATATATATATATATATATATATATATATATATATATATATATATATATATATATATATATATATTATATATATATATATATATATATATATATATATATATATTTATATATATATATATATATATATATATATATATATATATATATATATATATATATATATATATATATATATATATATATATATATATATATATATATATATATATTTGTGCGTGTGTATAATTTACACACACACACACCGTGATTTATATACAATCATGAAGCTACAAATGTTGTATAATATCAAATTCACGCTACTTCAGGAATATCCCCGATGGGGAATTATCACCGAAGGGGAATTTATAAGTGATAAATAGATCGGTACTGCCGGGTCTCGATTGATGGCTCAGTGGGTAGACCGTCGACTGGAGTTGTTAGAAGGTAACATTTGTAGCTTCATGATTATATATATATATATATATATATATATATATATATATATATATATAGATAGATAGATAGATATAGATATAGATATATATATATATATATATATATATATATATATATATATATATATATATATATATATATATATATATATGTGTGTGTGTGTGTATTTACTGCCACTGTCTAGTGTAAAGTAACTTCAAATTATACAGTACCAGCATAAAAGCGACAAAGGTTTTTGTAACATTTGAAACACAAAATTAATTTTTTGATGAAGAAAGAACATTAAAATAAAATACGACAGATTTGCCCCATCTCTAAAAATAAACAAAACCAGAATTACTTTTGTCTTTCTTCATCCATATAAAAAATAGTGATTTAATTCAATCAAAACGGTATGAAAACTGGTGTATCTTGTACGGACGAATCTACAAGAGATCTGTGGGATTCGGGACAAAGCCCACCTAAGCCGAGACTTACTCTGCCCTAAAAGGGAAAACTGCAATATCTGCAGAATTTGCGGAATTGAAATATGCCACCTATTGGGCTCGTGAAATACTAATACACAAGTTACTGCAGTTTCAGAATGATTCTTCAATGCTTTATTTAGGGGGTCCCATTTGCAGTATCTGCAAAATCAGCAGTAAGGCAAGGGAAAACTGCAGTAACTACCAGTTTTGTATTTTTGCAGATACTGCAGTCTTCCATTTTAGGGCAGTGCTGTGTACTTGTGACCATGAATGAAAAGGTATGTGATAGTTTCCTGAATGATAATCAATCATAATGACTGATACGAGAAAGAAATCAAATCACAGTAGGAAATTTAAGCACAAAAAAATCAATAACAACACAATTCAAATTCCAGTTTTAAAAAAATCGAAATATTTTATCATAAAGAACAATACGAAGTAAAGAAACATTATACTGATGATACCATTAAAATTTCAATTCAAAGTAGGGAATTTAGGCACCAAAATAATCAGTAACTTACCATAATTTAAATTCCAGTTTAGAAAGACATAGAGAAATACTTTATCATAGAGAACAATAAGAAGTAAAGAATTGCAGTATACTGATACAGTCATGATCTATAACAAAATTGAAAGGAAAGTAAGGAATTGATATTAATACAACTGGAGAAAATTTTCTATAAAATTAGTTTTAAAAAGTCGAGGGACGCTTCATTAAAAAAAAAAAGTAAAAAATGTGCCGAAGTTTCTTCAGCACAACTGAGTTTTCTGTACAGCGTATAATCAAGGCCACCGAAAATAGACCTATCTTTCGGTGGTCTCGGTATAATGCTGTATGAGCCGTGGCCCATGAATCTTTAACCAAGGCCCGGTGGTGGCCCACCCTATAGTTGCCAGAAGCACGATTTTGGCTAACTTCAACTTAAAAAAAAAATACTGAGGATAGAGGGTTGCAATTTGGTATGTTTGATGATTGGAGGGCGGATGATCAACAACATACCAATTTGCAGCCCTCTAGCCTCAGTAGTTTTTAAGATCTGAGATAAGAGTGCGGAAAGAAAAAGTGCGGACAGAATAAAGTGCGAACGGAAAGACAAAGCCGGTATAATAGTTTTCTTTTACAGGAAACTAAAAATAAAAGGAAAATAGGGAAATGATATCAATAAATTTATCGACATTATTTTCTTAAGAATATAATGACATCCATCACCACAGGTAACCGTGAGATTCCCAAGGGGGAAGGGGGCAAAAAGTGTCTAATCGGCACAGGTAAACAAGAAACCAGGTGTGCCAGAAACCGCTGTTGTGGGAATTCCATGAACTCGTGTTTACATATTCCCACCATTAAATTTTTATGTGCAAAATATCTGTGGAGATTGTATACAGCTTTATGGCAGGTGTTTATGTGTATGAATAAGTGGGCGTGTGTACTTATACGTGAGAGAGAGAGAGAGAGAGAGAGAGAGAGAGAGAGAGAGAGAGAGAGAGAGAGAGAGAGAGAGAGAGAGAGAGTTCACATACTAAATATCAAAAACATACACACAAAAATAAGTAAAGAAGAAAAATATATATGTATATGTATATATGATATATACATATTCATATATATATGTATGTATACACACATAAACATATATATATATATATATATATATATATATATATATATATATATATATATATATACATATATATACACATATACATACATACATATATATATATACATATATATACACACATATGTGTGTGTGCTTGTTTGTTTCTGTTTAGACAAATATTCCTTTGAACAATACTTTGTTTTTCACTTGTCAGTGTACTAAGAAAGTTCGGTAATTTAGCCAGTGGCGTACTCACCTGCAACAGGAGACAATTTGTCCAACACTGCCCATCGTTGCTTCCACTGAAACAAACAAAAGAAAAACAACACTGTATAAGTAGCTCTTCACTATCATCAATATTATTATTATTGCTACTATTTAGCCAAGAATATGAAGAATAATAATGAAGACATAAATAGTGTATAGTTTTATCAACTTGAAATCATAAAGGCCAATAGATGATGGAAAAAAAAAGTACTATTTCTAAATTCTGTTCGTGACTGCAATTCTTGGAATTTAATTCTGAAACCTAAAGGGAACTTGGAAATTCCACAGCAATAATAGTTATTATTATTAATATTATTATTATTATTATTACTTAGAACACCATTATTTTAAGTGCCATTTCAAAAACCCTGTTAAATTAAAAGTAATTAGTTATATATTTCATAAATTTAAGGAAAACATTATTCTACCAAAGAGTAACTGTATTTCCATTACATAAGATTTAAAATAAAACATATTATGCTATCAAAAATTAACTGTACTTTTATTTCCAAAAACTTTAAATAAAACACAATATTCAGTCAAAAAGTAACTATTTTTATTTCATAAAATTAAAAATAAATCTCATTAGCCTATAAAAAAAACTAACTTTTTATTTCATAACACTTAAAGTAGAACACATTATTCTATCAAAAAGTAACTGTATTTTGAGCTTGTAAAGCTTAAAATAAAACACGTTATTCCACCAAGACTAATTAATTTCATATTTTACAAAAAGAAATATTACCCCGTTCAGAAATGGTAAGACGCATTACTCTTCTAACAATCCAACTTTAAGACGAAACAAAATAAAAATTAAATAAAAACATAAAAAAACAAGTAAAAAATGCGCCGAAGTTTCTTAGACGCAATCGAGTTTTCTGTACATCGTATGATCAAGGCCACCGAAAAAAGATTTCTCTTTCGGTGGTCTCGGTATAATGCTGTATGAGCCGCGGCCCATGAAACTTTAACCACGGATCGGTGGTGGCCTATCCTATATCGTTGCCAGATGCAAGATCAGGGCTAACTTTAACCTTAAATAAAATAAAAACTACTGCGGCTAGGGGGCTGCAATTTGGTATGTACGATAACTGGAGGGTGGATGATCAACATACCAATTTGCAGCCCTCTATCCTCAGTAGTTTTTAAGATCTGAGGGCGGACAGAAAAAGTGCGGACGGACAGGCAAAGCCGGCACAATAGTTTTCTTTCACAGAAAACTAAAAACGTTCCCATCTAACGGCAGAATCTTCACAAAAAGCGTTAAATGAATTAAACGCTTCAGCTTTGTCATTTGAGGAAATTGCATATCATCATCGAATGTGTCGCAGTGACTTGGACGAGGCGATTTCACACTCGCCCAGATGAAGCAATTTGCCTTCTCTCCGTCAATTATCACGCTATATCTCATCTCATCTCATCTCTCTCTCTCTCTCTCTCTCTCTCTCTCTCTCTCTCTCTCTCTCTCTCTCTCATGCGCTAAATGAAGAAGGGATTGTTAGGTTGATATTTTATGTTTTCAGGGCATACCAAGTGTGTGTGTGTGTGTGTATATATATATATATATATATATATATATATATATATATATATATATATATATATATATATATGTACATGTATATATATATATACATGTATATATATATATATATATATATATATATATATATATATATATATATAAATATATATATAATATATACGTACGTATGTATGTAATTTTAACAGCCACAGTGCCCTCTTAACTTCTCGAATTCTTCGCGCTTTTTTGGATACGCTTGTCACCACAAAGCCTTAGGTAGCGGGAAACGAACCCGCGTCCCATAATCAAAAGGAGGTGCTGTAGAAGTTAAGAGGGCACTGTGGCTATTACAATTACATATGTACCTGGTAAAAAGTGACCAGTAGATTCTACATACACACACACACACACATATATATATATATATATATATATATATATATATATATATATATATATATATATATATATATATATATATATATATCTATATATATATATATATATATATAAATATATATATATTATATATACAATTTTATATTTATATATACAATTTGTGTAAATACTTCACATTTCTTTAAAGCAAAATATAAAACCTACCTCCATTTATATAACATAAACACTTCATCAGTGAACGAAAACTACAACTGTACATCAACAGTTCCGAAAAAAAATAATAATAAAAAATAAAAATCCGCAGCTTTGTTAAATCATCCGAGTAATTCACCAACAAATGCTACATTTGCCATCCCCCAAAACCGACCCATTAAAGCCCATTCAACACAGTACGCCACATTTCCTCATAAATACTCGAAACCATCTCTCTCTCTCTCTCTCTCTCTCTCTCTCTCTCTCTCTCTCTCTCTCTCTCTCTCATTTTTACCGGATTTCATTTACATATTTCATTTCTCTTGTCTCACACTACTGTATAGCTTACATATTCTCTCTCTCTCATTTTTACCGGATTTCATTTACATATTTCATTTCTCTTGTCTCACACTATTGTAGAGCTTACATATTCTCTCTTTCTCTCTCTCCTTTTTAATTTCATATTCGCCATAACATGACGACTGTTCTCTTGATAACGAATCCAACAACTGCAATAATTAATTGCACCGGGGTTCGGGCACTGGGAAAGGGAGCGGGTATTGGCGGGCATACAATAGACCTCTCCCTTCCTCCCAAACTCCCTATCCCTCCCTCCCCCCTCCAATCTCGTAACTGTAATTCAACATTTGCAATAATTCACGTAACAATTCCCACAATTCATCGTTCATCACCGGAGTAAATCGTTCGCTTCAGTGTCGTAATGGCGGATGAATAAAGGCGATGAATTATGCAAACGGCCGTTTGCGAAAGTAATCAAACATCCAGGAGGAAAATAAGGGAGGTTTAAGAAGCCTGCAACAACGACGGTAGGAGGAGGTGGAGGAGAATGCGGAGGAGGAGGAGGAGGAGGAGGGAGGAGGAGGAGGAGGAGGACTTGTAGGAAGAGGAGGAGGAGGAGTAAGTGAGAGGAAGGAGGTGCAGGAGGAGGTATAAAAGGAGGAGGAGGAGGACAGGAAATGTGAGGGCAGGGGGATATGAAGGTTAAGGGGAGAGGAGGTCAAATTAAGGGCAGGTATGGGAGGTTGAAGGGGTGGGGTGTACCAGGGTAGATCTCAAAAGCCTGGGTGGTGGTGGTGGGAGGAAGGGGACTAACAGTAGAGGAGATGAACGCTGAAGGGGGCAAAATTTTGGATAGGTCACGGGAGGGTTGGCGGGGAGGGAGGTGATCCAGGCTAGACTGCAGAGGGGGAGGGGTTCCCAGGCAGGTCTCGGGAGGATGGGAGGGGAGCGCGTATCAGATTCTGTTAGGTCGGGGGAAGCAGCTATACCAGGTCAGATCTCGAGAGGGTCCCCAGGAAGGAGGGGGGACCAGGGCAGATCTACTGATGTTGCGGGTGGAGTATACCAGGTCAGATCTCGGGAGGGGGAGGGGATGTACCAGATCAGATCTTGGGAAGGGGGACGTACCAGGTCACATCTGGGTGAGGGAGGGTGGAGGGGAAGGGTGCCAGGTGAGGTACAGTCACATTTCGGAAAAAG